>NW_006408582.1:5766043-5809570 GCF_000296735.1 Chrysochloris asiatica | reverse complement strand
AGTGGATAGGTCTAGATGGAGGATATGACAAGAAACAACAGCTTCACATTTTGATATTTTTGTTTAATATAGGTTTCTATGACGTTTAGCAACTTTTTTTTTACTTGCATTCATTGTTCTCAGCATAGTAAACCATATGATTGTCAGATTTAAAATGGCCAATGCCAGTCCATTTCAGTTTACTAATCAATGCCAAGGATATTGATCTTTATGTGTTCCATTTCATTTTTGGCAACTTTCAATTTTCCTAGATTCATACTTACTACATTCCATGTTCTGATCATTAATGGATGTCTGAATCTGTTTCTCCTCATCTTGAGTTGTGCCCCCTCAGCAAATGAAGGTCCCAAAAGATTTAACCCATTTGTGGCATCACAGTCAACTCTACTTTGAGGAAGCAGCTCTTCCCTGTCATAGTATGAGTTCCTTCCAACCTAAGGGGTTCCTTTCTGGGCACTATATCTGACAATATTCTGCTGCTCTTCATAATATTTTCATCTTCTGGAACTATATTTGACGGTGTTATGCTGTTTTTCGTAAGGTTTTCAGTGGCTAACATTCAGAAGTAATTTGCCTCTCCTTCTTCCTAGACTTTCTTAGTCAGGAAGCTCAGCTGAAACCATTCACCATGGTTGACCCTGATAGTATCCAAAATACTGGTGGCATAGCTTCCAGAATCACAGCCACACACAAGCCACCACACTCTGATAGTTGGTTATATGAGAGATCTTCAAAAAGTTTGTGAAAAAATGGAATGAAAAAATAATGGAATTTGTCCACAAAATTTTTGAAGCCTCCCATATGTATATATAAGGAGCTCTGGGAGTGTAGTGGTTATGAATCGGGCTGCGAACCTGAAGGTCAACAGTTCAAAACTACCAGCTGTTCTGCGGGAGAAAGATGAGGCTTTCTGCTCCCGTAAAGATTTACAACCTCAGAAACCCTGTGCAGGGTCACTGTGAGTTGGAACCGACTCCACGGCACATAACCACCACCACCACCACCATATGTATGTATAGGAGTCCTGGTGTGGCACTGTGGGTTAATGCGCCAGACTGCAAAGCCACTTGAACTTCAAAGGTTGGTGGTTCAAGCTCACCAGCTGCTCCTTGGAAACCCTATAAAAGGCTATACAGGGTTGGAATCGACTTGACAGCACTTAACAACAACAACAACAACAACAACACACACACACACACACATATATATATATATATATATGAGTTCTATTGTGGTGCTGTAGGATAAACGCAGGACTGCAAGGTCGTATGAATTGCAAGGTCAGCAGTTCAAACTCACCAGCCACTCCTCTAAAACCCTATACAGGGTCGCTATGAGTCAGAACCTACTCAACGGTGCTTAACAACGTACATATAGGTGTGAGGGGTTGGGTGTGTGGGAGGTAGAATTAAGAGTTCTCTTTTGAGTAAATTCATTTGAGATGCCTGTGAAACAATTCAAGTGTTAGTCTGGAATCTGGAGTTCTGGGTAGAGGTAAGGGTAAAAAAATGTAGCTTTTGAGAGTCATGGAGAAATAGAGTGAATCTCCCCTAACACTCTTAGTTAAATTTCTCTTGCCTTTGTCTTCCTCTGCCTCCATCCTCCCTCTCTTTCTAAATCCCTAGAACTGCATTCTCCTAAACGAATTCATCCGTATTTCTTAGCCTCTTTTTCTCTGTGTATATAAGAACTTGAACTGACCAGAGTCCTTATTGATCCTGATCTTTGTGGTGGTTGTTGTTTTGTTTTTTTTTTATAAGAGTAAGACTATCTGCATATCCTATCCCTATCCACAATACACTGTACCTGTACTTCTGGTTCTTACAGCAAATGTAGACATAAATATAGATTAAGAAAGTTCACCGACTATAGAAATTTTAAAACTGCTTATTATGAATTGAGTGTAGGTTTACAGAGCAGATCATCAGTTTTACATTCAACAAATCATACACTTTATTTAATCTCAATGATTTCAATCCCCTCAATATAACAACACTTACCCCAGTTTCTCCCTGTAGTTCTTGTTTTCTTTCTTCCTTCTTTCTACACCCTTCTGAATTTTGTCATTAGGTAAATGCTGCCATTTTTATCTTGAATAGTTGGTCATTCTATATTGTGTGCACCTCACTAGTGTTACTGCCCACCTCTCCTATGGCTTTGTTGAAAATCGAGCCATAAGAATGAGTTCAATTCTAAACTTCACAGGTGACCAAAGCCCATAGTCTCGTGGCTCCATCAGTCTCCATCTGATCAGTAAACCTGGTCTGTTTTAAATTTTTGAGTTTTGTTCCACATTTTCTCCTAATCTATCCAAGATCTTCTAATGTGAACCCTTTCAGAGTAATTGGTAGTGGTAGCCAGGTGCCATCAGGTTCTTCTAGTCTCAGGGTCATGCAGACTGATGGTCATGTGTTCCATTAGTCCAATGGTCTAATTGTTTCCAAGCATCTTCACTTTTTAGCACTCTTCCTTCCTCTGAAAGACCAGCTGTTGCACTTCAGATGGCCACTCAGGAGTTTCTCAGGTCCCATTCACTACTCACCAAAGTAGGATATAGAACATTGTCTTTGTGGACTATATTATACCATGAATTTATAAGTTTAAGTCTTTGAAAATACTAAATAATATCAATTTTCAATGGCCTTTGTCCTATTTCTCAGATGGAAACATTAAATTATAGGGTGGTCTATGTTTTCATGCAGAATTCATCAGTGTCAGAGGCAGAATCAATATCTCATGCATTGGAGATAGAGCCATCATGCCACTATACCACATTCAGTATCACCCTGTCACCTCCAGCTTGACCTTGGTTGGTTGGTTGGTTGTGGCCGTCAAGTTGGGTCTGACTCATAGAGACCCTGTATAGGGTTTTTGAGGCTGTAAATCTTTACAAAAGCAGAAAGCCTCATCTTTCTCCTGACGAGTGGCTGATAGTTTCGAACTGCTGAAAGTTAGGAGCCCAACTTGTAACACACTACACTACACTACCAGGGCTCCTGCATATACATACACTGCCTGTTGCTATCATCTGGACCAGAGGAAAGAGAGATGAACTTGAAGTCCAGAGCCTAGATAATGACTATTGGTGCTGACACTCAGAACCAGAAGAAAGGACAAACAACTAATGAGTGCTATACCCGGTACTTTACATATTATCTATCTGAATTTTCACGGCAATCCTGTGAAATGATTCTTAGTATCCCTATCTTATAGTTGAAGAACAATCATCGATGGCATTGGAATCATTCCTTCAAGTTTGGGAATCAAACCCAAATTTCTTTGATCTTCTTACTTTAACATTATTTGTCCTTGACATGTAATCCTGGGCAAGTCTTTTAACTTCTCTGGGCTGGGGTTTCTTTGTTTATTAAATGGGATTTAAAATAATTGATTTTGAACACGGTAGATGGGAAAACAGTTAGGCAGGTTTGCATGGGCTAAGTGGGACAGTGCTAAATAGAGATGTATGCACAACCTTGGAACAGGGCTCTGGGATACAGGGATTGAGGCATGGTTTGAATGAGTAAAAGAGGGGAAATAATGATAAGATGCAAATAATAATAATAATAATAATAGGTTTCTATGGTCTCATCTGGAGTCCTGGTGTGGTGCTGTATGATAAGCATTAGACTGCTAAACTCAATGTCAGTGGTTCAAACCCACCAGGTTGTTCCTTGGAAATCCTATACAAAGTTACTATCAGTCAGAACTGACTCAACAGCTCTTAACAACAGCAATGGTCTCAGTTAGCTCTAATATTCTGGACTCTAAATGCATTTAAACATGTCTATTTAACTTTTGAGTTTACTAAGCAAGCATTTTGAATCTACTCTAATGCTTTAGCCAGAACATGATTCTCACCCCCTTGTGACATGAGAGAGTGACCTTGCATTGGGAGTATCTAACACAAAAGGATGTGGTGCCCTGACACTGTAAGCCCAGAGGTGAAAGGCCCCTTGAAAGTATAAAGGAGACTGTCATAGCGTCCTTGTTAATAGCTCACAATTTCCTTGTTCCTTTCTTTATTTCTGCAAAATATGTTTCACTGTCTAATCCTTGTGCTTTGAAGACCAAGTGTGCCTGGGGAATGTCAAAGGGGAAACAGGGTTAAATACAGAAGTGAATCTGTTCACTGATAGCTACAGAAGACTGCTAGCGTCAACCCAGACCTCGTCATCTTGGCTCCATTATGAAAGTAGAGTCTTGGCATTCCAGAATCATCATTTCCTTTAGACTTTGCCAAAAGCAAAGGGCAAGGGACAAAGCCCTTCCACCGAGGGGGCTCTTTCTTAGTTAATATTAGTCTCTCTGGATCCAGAAAGACAGAGAGGAAAAGCAGAACCTGTTTAGTGGTGTTTTGCTCAGAATCTATTTTCAGGGAAAGTTATTCTGAAGTTTTAATCTTATTTTATACCCTTTTGGAGGGAGTCCATTTATAACAAGTTTAAAACCCTAGTAAGGTGAGGCACTCTTTTAATATAATGGATAAACTATTTCTCCAAGTAAAATTTATGATTATCTTACTAAATTTAATTCAATATCCCATATAGATTTTGCATTACATAAAATTTATCACTGTTATAATTTAATCCCAGGGAAAAAGTAGCTATTCTTGGGATAGGCAGAATCATAAAGTATTCTCAGTCATTTATACTTTTGTATGAATTAATTCAGCAATACACACAAGCCACCACAGTACAACAAACTTACAGACAGATGGTGGTTTGAGTATTAGTGTGATTCTGGAAGTTGTGGCATGGTATTTCAAATACTAACAGGGTCAGCCATGGTGGACAAGTTTCAGTTATGCTTCTAGACTAAGACAGACTAGCAAGAAATACCTGGCAATCTACTTCCACAAATTAGCCCATGTAAATTCTATGGGTTGCAACAGAACAGTATATAATACAGTGCTGGGAGACGAATCGCCTAGGTTGGAAAGCATTCAAAATACACAATGGCCACTGTAACAATGGACTTGAGGCTGCCAATAACTGTGAGGATGGTGCAGGATTGGGTGATGTTTCGCTCTGTAGTACTTGGAGTCACCATGAGGTGAAGCTGACTCATTGGCAACTAGCTACAAACAAGAAGATCCTTTGAACAAATAGATTGTTGTTGGGTGCTGATGAGTCAAGTCCAACTTATAGTGACCCCACATAAAGACAATTCTATGTGAAGTAAAATAGAAAAGTTGAGAGCGATTGAGAGTCAATAATTGAGCTAGAGAGATGGAAGCCCTACAAAAAAAGGAGAGGTTCTTGTTGGTTCCTGTCAAGTGGATTCTGTCTCATGTTGACCTTGTGTATTGAAACATTGCCAGATCCTGCAACATGGTTGGTATGTTTGATTTTGTTGCTGTGATTATAAAAAAAGAGAAAGAGAGGTGATGGTGGTTATGTGCCGTAGAGTCAGTTCCAACTCATAGCGACCCTGTACAGGGTTTCTGAGGCTGTAAATCTTTACGGGAGCAGAAAGCCTCGTCTTTCTCCCACGGAACAGCTGGTAGTTTCAAACAGCTGACCCTGAGGTTAGCAGCCCAACTTGCAACCACTGCACTACCAGAGCAGATGTAAAAGACAAATCCGATGCTCATCAAGATTTTTGCCCTGGAGTGGTCTCATCTGAATGCCTAAGAGTTTTCTTTCCTATGTCAATTCAATTTGAGGTTTCACATTGAGCATGGGCTTAGATATGGAGATACACCAGAAATGTATGAGGACTTCCAGGAAGTTCCCAGGAATAATCTGGTGACCACAATACTTAATGGCTCTTCATGGTTGGCCTTAGAACTTGCTGTGGTTTCTCACACTGGGCTTAGAAAATTGATTCACAGACTTATTTCCTAAGGTTCCTTTTTGTTTCCCTTTTTTAACCACATTCTCTTTTATCATATCAAACCCTTAGGCTGCAAAAATGTAGCACTGTATACTATAACAGCCTTGTTATAATCAACTCCAAGAATCAGAACATTCTTCCAAAGTCTGAGGATGTCTCAGTCTTGAGAGGATTTGTCCAGGTAGGACTAGCCTTTCAGCCAAGCTGAGTATGAGCTGTCTCTGTATAGTATGATTTGAAGAGTTCCAGCAAGTTTGTCACATTCAAAAAATCTTTCCCACTCATGCCTAAAATTCCACCATTAACTTAAATCTGTTATCAACACCCTGTGCCTGGAAGGAAAG
The DNA here is from genome assembly GCF_000296735.1 of Chrysochloris asiatica. NCBI lineage: Eukaryota > Metazoa > Chordata > Mammalia > Afrosoricida > Chrysochloridae > Chrysochloris > Chrysochloris asiatica. The sequence goes on along the minus strand of NW_006408582.1, from coordinate 5,803,388 downwards.
AACCCAAAAAGAAGACACTGGCAACTTCTTCCCCAATTTTGCTTGAGGATGGCTGATAACTACGGTCATAGAGGGACTTCTGAATCTACAAATTGAAATGTCTTACAATTCTGAAAATGCTGACAAAATTCACTATAAGACCTCAAGGTTTTGAAGCAGGGGAGAGAAAATCAAAGAGTCCTCCAATAACTACTTTTCAGAGGGCATAGCAACAATAATGGGCTCGGTTTGACCAAACTAGACTGGTGGTGGTGGTGTGCCATGGAGTTGGTTACAACTCATAGCGACCTTGCAGGGCTGTAATCTTTATGGAGCAGAAAACCTCATCTTTCACCCACAGAACTGCTGGTAATTTCAAACTGCTGACCTTGAGGTTAGCAGCCCAACTCGTAACTACTACGCTACCAGAGATCCTTAAACTAGACTGTTGTTGTTGTTGTTAGGTGCCATCGAGTTGGTACCGACTCATAGTGACCTTAGCACAGCAGAACAAAGTAGAGTTGACCGTGATGATGCAAATGGAGTAAAGTCTGTGGGAGAAAAGCCCGTGGAACCTTCATTTGCTGATGGGGCACAACTCAAAATGAAGAGAAACAGCTATAAACATCCATTTATGAAGTATGAATCTGGGAAAATCAGAAGTTGTCAAAAATGAAATGGAACACATAAACATCGATATCTTAGGCATTAATGAGCTGGAATGGACAGGTATTGGCCATTTTGAATCTGATGATCACGTGATTTACTATGCTGGAAATGACAAATTGAAGAAAAATGGTGTTGCATTCATTGTCAAAAAGAACACATCCAGTTCACTCATGAGGTACAATGCTGTCTATGATAGGATAATATCCATGTGCCTGCAAGGAAGCCCAGTTAATACCACTATTATTCAGATTTACACAGCAACCACTAAAGCCAGTGAGGATGAAATAGAAGAGTTCTTCCAACTTCTTCAATCTGAAATTGATCAAACATGCAATCAAGATGTATTGATTATTACTGGTGATTGGAATGCAAAGGTTGGGAGCAAAGAGGAAGGATCAGTAGTTGGAAAATATGACCTTAGTGATAGAAATGATGCTGGAGAACACATGATAGAATTCTGCAAAATCAATGATTTGTTCCTTTCAAATACCTTCTTTAAACTAGATTAGGTCATGGCATTGAATATATGATTAGTTGAATGTCTTTGTTTGTATTCAGCATGCTGTATTATTTATATTCATATAAAAACACTTAAAATAAAACTGCATGTGGGCATGCCACTAATTCACTTTGTCGTTATTGGACCAGGTTTGCTAGTATTATAGTGAATTGGTAGCTTTGCTAAAGTAATGCTGAAAATTCAAATGGTAACTAGTAAGCTCTTGTCTATCCTTACACCAATCACTTACTCTACTCTTTCCTCTACCCACCTGTCCTTCTCTTCCACTCTCTGGACATAGTCAGAAGTTTTAAATTAGGGGTCCTGTTTCACCAAAAGGACTAGTGAAAGATACAAAGCATTCTGAAAGATAAATCGAAGTTGGCCAAGTTGACAGTGAAATTATGAGGGGACTTCAAAAAGCTAGTGGATAATTGGAATTGAAAAATAATGGAATTTTTCCACTAGCTTTTCTGATGCCCCCTTGTAAGATATTACCATGTGGAGGGAATACATATACGAGGGCCTAGAATCACAAGTCCTGATATGGCGCTGTAGGATAAGCACTTGAGTGCACTGTCGATTTAAACCACAAGGTCAGCAGTTCACATCTACCAGCCACTCCTTGGAAACCCTATACAAGGTCTCTGTGTGTCAGAGCTGACTCAAAGGCACTGAACAACAACAACAGAATCACAAGTAAGCATAGCTGGTTTAGGGATGTCAACTTAGATAAAGTAAAGTTACCAAGGGCAGGGGAGCATATGAAGCAGGAGAGATAAGATGTCAGATCAGGAAAAACCTGTAGGCTGTGCAAGACTGTGAATTTGGCCCAGAGAAAGGTTTTTAAGAAGGAGGGATCATTGATGGAATTTGCCTGTAGCAAAATCACTGCAGCCGGGGTGAGGGATGTATTGTACAAAAACAGCATTGAAAGCAGTAAGACGGGTAAGAACACTACCAGGTTAGTCTGGTGGTGGTAGTGGTGTGTCGTGGAGTGGGTTCCAACTCATAGCGATCCTGCATAGGGTTTCCAAGGCTGTAAATCTTTATGGGAGCAGAAAGCCTCATCTTTCTCCCATGAAACAGTGGGTTGTTTTGAACTACTGACCTTGAGGTTAGCAAACAGACTTGTAACCATTACGCTACCAGAGCTCCTTCAGGCTAATCTAGGCAAGATATAATAAACATTAGCCCCTGCTCACCACAAACCAACATCAGTTAGGGACACTAAGACTCATTTTAAATAACAGCAAACTCACTAAGTTCTCTTGGTTTTGTTACCTGCTTTAGCACTACCTTTACCTGTTCTAACAGAACCCAGATATATCCTCTACTGGACTCAGCTGGATACCCTAAACTGAAGAGAGAAAGCCATATGAGATTAAGTTTATTATTGTTAAGTGCTGTTGAGTTGGATGCTGCTCATAGCCATTCTGTATAGGAATTCCAGGAGCAAATAGTGGGTTTGAACCACCGACCTTGAGGTTAGTAGCCCAGTACTTATCCTCCATACCAGGATTAGTGATTTAAAAAAAAAAATCATCTGTGTGAGTCCTGGAAGCACCCCACTAGATGTTTGTCCTCTTCTTTAGAAGATTGTCCTAATAAAGAAAATATAAATATGTGTTTCTTTCCAGTTTGAGAAAATTCTGATCACCTCTGAAGCTGCCAGAGAAAACTTGAGCTCTGAAAGAACGTACTTTCTCAGTTACGTTTGATCTCCCTGCCCAGGTCCCCTTCCCATTGCACCTGGATGGTATGGTGAGGCAACATTACTTTCACTGGGCCACCCCAGTGCCGATGTTGTTGTTGTTAAGTGCTGTCGAGTCGGTTCCGACCCATAGCGACCCTGTATAGGGCTTCCAAGTAGCGCTAGTGAGCTTGTACCACCAACCGTGCAGTTCAAACAGCTTTGCAGTCTGGCGCATTAACCCACAACGCCACACAGAGACTTCAACTGGACAATAGTACTAGTGCCTATGACTCCCCACTAGGACTGTTGTCCAGTTGAAGTCTCTGCTTCTAACTCACAAGCATGGTCGCCTTTGTCTGCTTTTCACTGGTATGCTTCATCAGGGGTGGCTCCTGCTGGAAGCCCTAGTCTCCTCCACTTCAAGAACCCGTTATGCCAATATCTGGGCTCTACGGTATGCTGGAGTCCCAACTCTGTATTCAGCGACCTCATATTTGTAGCTTGAAATTAACTATGATAGGATTATTTACACCACAAAAATCTACAAACATTACAAATTAGAATTTATATTTCTAGAGAGTCTATTGCAAATCATTTCTGGTTCTTTCAGACTTAGACAAGAAAATACTGATCCCAAACTGTTAGGCAGGGTTTAATTTCTCTTAGACATCTGGTTCCCTATCACCTCAGAAGTCAGGAAATGTTGATTTAAAGTTTTAAACCTTTGCCTCCCACTTATGTGGTAAAGCTAATTGGAAGGCAGGCTCATTTAAGGAAGACACTCTTCTAAGCTACTAGGGTTCTTTTGAACTAAAGCTATGTTCTTTAACAGGAAGGTATTTATATGTACCTTCTAATAATGGAAATCAGACTTTCTATAATTCTCAATTAATGTTCCTCTCAGCCAGGTTTCTGAGATTCCATGTAAGAGGTGCTGTCCCTACAAATCAGCTCCCCTGGCCCAAAGCATATGGGTTTCTCCAGCCCTGGTGTGACGTTGTAGGATAAGCACTGGACTGTTAATCTCAGTGTGGGTGGTTCAAATCCACCAGCTGCTCCTTGGAAACCCTATTCAGGGTCTCTATTGTGATGCTGGAAGCTGTGCCACCAGCATTTTCAATACCAATAGGGTCACCAATGGGGCGCAGGTTTTAGCTGAGCTTGCATACTAAGACAGACTAGGAAAGAGAGGCAGAATACTTCTGAATGTTTGTTGGTGTTGTTAAGTGCTGTTAAGTTAGTTCCAACTCATATTAACTCTGTATATGGTTTCCAAGGAGCAGAAGGTGAGTTTGAACCAAGGACTTTGAGATTCAAAACGACCTTGTAGTCCACTGCATTATCCTGCGATGCCACACCAGGACTCTGAATGTTTAGCCACTGAAAACTTTATGAATACCAGTGAAACATTGTCAGATATAGTGCCAGAAAATGAAAACACAAATAGCACCAAAATATTATCAGATATAGTGCCAGAAGATGAGTTCTTCAGGTTGGAAGTTACCCAAAATACAACTGGGGAAGAGCTGGCTCCTCAAAAAATTTAATGCGGTGATGTGAATGGAGTAAAGCTTTCAGGAATTTCATTTGCTGATGGGGCACAACTCAAAATGAGAATAAACAGCTGCAAACATCCATTAACAATTGGAACACGGAATGCATGAAGTAAGAATGTAGGAAAATTGGAAGTTCTTGAAAGCTAAATGGAATGCATAAAGATCAACATCCTAGGCATTAGTGAGTTGAAATGGAGTGGTATTGGCTAATTTGAATTACAATCATAGGATTTACTATGCGGGAATGACAAATTCAAAAGGAATGTTGTAGCATTCATCATAAACAGGAACATTTCAAGATCCATTTTGAAATATAATGCTGTCTGTGATAGGATAATATCCATATGCTCTGGTAGCGTAGTGGTTACGAATTGAGCTGTGAACCTTAAGGTCAGCGGTTCGAAACTACCAGCCGCTCCGCGGGAGAAAGATGAGGCTTTCTACTCCCGTAAGGATTTACACCCTCGGAAACCCTGTACAGGGTCGCTATGGGTCGGAACCGACTCGACGGCACTTAACAACAACAACACAAGAAAGACCAGTTAGTATCACCATTATTCAAATGTATGCACCAACCACTAAAGTCAGTGATGATGAAATTGAAGAATTCTACCAACGTCTTCAGTTTGCAATTGATCAAACATGCATGTACGATGTGATGTATTGATAATTACTGGTGATTGGAATGCAAAAGTTGGAAAAAAAGAGAAAAGGTCTGTACTTGGAAGCTATGTCCTTGGTGACAGAAATGATGCTGGAGATCTCATGATAGAATTTTATAAGACCAATGACTTAGTCACTATAAATACCAGCTCAAGCAACATAAAAAATACGATGGACTATACCAGATGATATACACAGGTATCAAGTTGACTAAATCCATGAGATGAGACGGTGGAAAAGTTCAATATCATCATCCAAAACAAGGCCAGGGACCAACTATAGAACAGATCATCAGTTGCTCATATGAAACTTCAGGATGAAGCTAAGAAAACGAAAATGAGTCCACAAGAGCCAACATATGACTTTTAATGTACCTCACCTGAATTTAGAGACCATCTCAAGAACAGATTTGATGCATTAGACACCAAAGACCCAAGATCAGAAGAGCTCTGTGGGATGATATCAAGAACATCATACAGGAAGAAAGCAAAATGTCATTAAAAAGACAGGGAAGAAAGAAAATACAAAAATGGGTGTCAGAAGAGACTCTGAAACTTCCTCTCCATCATAGAGATGCTAAAGTAACTGGAAGAAATGAGGAAGTAAAACAGCTGAACAGAAATTTTCAAAGGGCAGTGCTAGAAGACAAAGTCAAATATTATTATAAGAAATTGTATAAAGACCTGGAGTTAGAAAACCAAAAGGGAAGAGCATGCTCTGCATTTCTCAGGCTGAGGGAACTGATGGTAGTGAAGGAAGAAGTTGAAGCTGCATTGAAGGCATTGGCAAAAAATAAGTCTCCAGGAATGGATGGAATGCAAATGGAAAATCTTCAATAAACTGATGCAGCACTGAAGGCACTCACTCATCTATAGCAAGACATTTGGAAGACAGCTATCTGGCCAACTGATTGAAAGAGACCCGTATATGTGCCCATTCCAAAGAGACGTGACCCAATGGAATGCAGAAATTATTAAACAATATCATTAACATCACATTTAAGTAAAATTTTGTTGAAGACAGTTCAAAAATGGCTGCAATAGTACATCCACAGGGCACTGCCAGAAACTCAAACCATATTCAGAAGATTACGTGGAATGAGGGATATCATGGCTGGTATTAGATGAATCTTGATTGAAAGCAGAAAGATGTTTACCTGTGCTTTATTGACTATGCCAAGGCTTTCAACTGTGTGGATTATGACAAGTTATGGATAACGTTGCAAAGAATGAGTATTCTGGAACACTTAATTGTGCTCATGAGGAAGCTGTATGTAGACCAAGAGGCAGTCAATCAAACAGAACAAGTGGATAGTGAATAGTTCAAAATCAGGAAAGGTGTGCACCAGGGCTGTATTCCTTCACCATACTTATTCAAACTGTATGCTGAGCAAACAATCTGAGAAGCTGGGTTATATGAAGAAGAGAGCGACATCAGGATTGGAAGAAGACTCATTAACACCTCCAATATGCAGATGATACAACCTTGCTTGCTGAAAGTGAAGAGGACATAAAATTTTACTAATGAAGTTACTACAGCTTTCATCGTTGGTTGCACCTCAATATAAGATACTATAGCCTTATGAAATACAACAGGATGAATGTAAAACTGATGTTCTCCCATGTAAACTTCACAATAAAAACTTAAAAAAACAAAGACAAAAACAAAACCTTAGGTAGCACAGTTTTACTCTGACACACAGAGTTGACTTGACAGCAACTGAACTTTTCGTTTTATTTCTTAGTATTTAGTATTTCCTGTATTTATTTATTTCTTCATTGACCCACTTATTTTCTATATCACTTAGTAGAATGTAGACATATGTTTTGTTCTGTTATACATAGGGTCATAATGATTCAGAAGTGACTCACTGGTACCTAACCACAACAGGATGTATTTTAGATACGTCAGAGTTTTACATTCTTTGCTAGTATGCCAATAATGTTTTTTACTAGAAAAAAAAAAAAAAGATACTACAGCCTTCAATATGGACTGCACCTCAATGTAAAGAAAACAAAAATCCTCACTGCATAAGCCTCTTTAAGGTTTCAAGAACAAAGGTATCAGTTTGAGGACTAAGATGCGCCTGCCCCAAGTCACAGTATTTTCAATAACATCAAACACATGCGAAAGTTGGACAATGAATAAGGAAGACTGTAGAAAAATCGATGCATTTGAGTTATGGTGTTGGAGAAGAATATTGAAAATAGATGGACTGCCAGAAGAACCAACAAATCTGTGTTGGAAGAAGCACAGCCAGAATGCTCCTTAGGAACCAGGATAATGAGACTTCATCTATCATACTTTGGGCATGTTATCAGGAGATACCAGTCCCTGGAGAAGGATATAATGCTTGGTAAAGTGGAGAGTCAACGAAAAAGAGGAAGACTCCCAAAGAGATGGCAGCAGCAATAGACTCAAGCGTAACAATTGTGAGAATGAAGCAAGATTGGGCAGTGTTTTGTTCTTTTGTTCACAGGGTCAGTATGAGTTGGAGTCAATTGAGGGGCCCCTAACAATCATACAAGAACCTTTCCAAAGGATGCTTCATAACCTGCAAACGATCTTATTTTATTAATATCCCTGGGCTTAATTAGAAAGACTTGAAAGGCACTAAAAGACCAAAAGCAAAAATGCTGTCAGTTTAGTTTTACTTTGTATGAATACACTATTGCTAATTACTATAGTTGTTCTTATCATTCTGAGAATGATAAGATGTAGTTCTCATAAAATTACACTTTGCATCCCAAATTCTTGCTTCCAGGGAAATCCACTTTTCCACCCGTTTACAGACAAGAAAATTCAGGGTTCTTTAAAGTCTCGAATTTCTTTTGAGATCACATTTTAATTACTTAGAGGGAACATTGACTTGTGATACCATCCAAAATTAGAATTAATCCCGACAATTTAGAAACGTTTAAAAATTGTTTAATAAAAATCAAAAGACCTTCCAAACCAAACCAACCTATGGCCATTCAGTTGATTTGTGTTCACAACGACCTTGTAAGAACGGAGTAGAATTGATCACCACATCTTTCTCCTGCAGAGGGACTACCAATCATTTGGTTAGAAGCCAAGCACTTAACCACGGCGCCACCAACGCTCCTTCAGAGGACCCTTGTTGTCATGGTTGTTAAGTGCTATCCAGTTCACTCATAGCGACCCTGTATGTTTGAACCACAGACCTTACGGTTCAAACTGACTTTGCAGTCCAGCGTATTAACTATCCACAGCGCCATACCAGTATTCTTATTAGTGGGAAATGTTTGCTTTTCCTTTTCTGACAGGTTTCTACTTTCTCAGATTTTGTGATATTTTTCTGAGATGTGAGCGATTTACAACATACACTAGCTCGCTGCATTCGCCATAATTTGCCTGACTTTTCCTCTTAGCTGCAACTCTGGAAGTCCATCCCTTCGAAGGGTTCTGGAGTCCCTTTGGAACGATGCCCACCAGGGGTCAGAGTAGCCTCAGTTTTAGACTCTGGTTTCCCACAATGCACCAGGCTGAGCACTCCGAGGTGCTCTCTGCACGTTGGGATTTAACCCAGAAGAGGCTGCAGCTGCGGCTGCGGAGGAGCCGAGGGTTTGCCTGGAGGGAATCCAGGCAGACGAGGCGGGCGCCGGGCTGAAGAGCAGCAGTGACAGCGGCGGCTGCTGCGGCTGCCGCCGCCTACTGTGCTCCTTCACTGAGCTGCCTTTCAGGCTCAGGTCGGTTCCCTCCTCAGGCTTGGTGACCTTTCCACCAGCCGCTGTAGGAAGGTAAGGAAGCTTTTCATCCCTTTTAGGGGTGTGAGGTCGTTTCTTAGTCATACAATTAGAGAAGTCTTAAATTGCTACAAGGTGAGATTAGTGCTTCCCCCTGCAGCGCCACTTTGCTCTGTGGGATCTATTTTAAAACTCTTAAGTCGGCTTTCCTTTCTAGTCTCTGCTGGACTTTGAGTAGCCAGATTTTGGCGTTAGTGCCAAGATAATTCCAAGCTCTTGGTTCATTCCTTCTGCCTCGTATAAGGTTGTAAACTGTGGAGTGGAATTAGGATGTGTGAGAAGTTAGTTGTTTGGGTTGGGTTTCTTCAGATGTGTGAATGCGTGAGAAATCAGAAAAAATTCGATGTCTGTGTTGTCTATTTCACAATGTGGGTGGAAGTTCTGCCCCACTGCTGTTTCAGGTATACCTAGAGGTCTCATTTGTCGTATGGTGCCCTCTTTCAGATACTGTCCCAAACCCACTGCCTTCGAGTCAATTCCCACTCATAGTGACCCTGGGTAGGACGGAGTAGAACTGCACCTTAGGGTTTCCAATCTGTCCATTTCAACGGGAGCGGATAGCTTCCCCTTTTTCCCTCCCAGCACCTGTGTGGTTAGCAGTCTAACCAGCCCACTAAGCAACCAAAGGCTCCTTATCACTCTGTCAGGAAGTAGCTATTCCTGCAGTCTTAAAATGTTAAAATGGAGTCTCCTTCAAGTCCCAAACACATCCCAGCACAAGCAATTATCTCCAGCACACCGTTGCCAACAATCCTTGTTGCTACCTCCTCAGAATCCCTCACAGCACAGCTGCCCTTAGTTTATTGTTCTTGTTAAGTGCCATTGAGTTAGTTCAACTCAGCAACCCTGTAATAGGGTTTCCAAAGAACGGCTAAGGGTTTGAACTGCCGGCCTTGTGGTTATTAGCCCAGTGCTTATCCTACAGCGCCACATCCCAAAATTTGTGCTTTTCAGTTAGAAGTTTGGCAGACAGAAAGTCTTTAAGTGGAGGTCTCTTGGCATAAACTTAATTTACTGATGTCTGTCCTCAGTTGGTCACTTCCTATTTCCCTAGTATCACCCTTGGTAGTATCATTGAATCCCAATCTCAAAGCTCCAGGCTGACATTCTAAAATGACTTCACCAATGCTCACTTCTAAAGGCTCAGCTCTGGACTGCAAGGTTGGTGTTTCAACCCACCAGCTGTTCCTTGGAAATCCTATATAGGGTCAGTATGAGTCAGAACTGACTTGCAACACTTAACTTCATTCAGCAAAGGCTCAAAAACCACTTCCATCCTCAGATCCCTAACCCCAATGTAAAAGAAAAAAAAGCTCTATTTTTTAAAGATAATTTTTTCTTTAAAAATCATACTCTATTTTATGTCCATTCTAATAAGTATCATTTGACTTTACTTGTGAAATTCAAGTAGTTTTCTTTACTCTTTATTAATGAAGACTAGTTTTGTGGCACTGCAGGATAATGTGCTGAACCTCAAGGTCAGTTGAGTTGCAAGGTCAGTGGTTCAAACCCACTAATTGCTCCTTGGAACTGACTGGATACCACTTAACAACAACAATTAGGAAAACTAAGAGATACTTACTCTAGGTGAAATCTGATCCTAATTAACAAATAAGCTAACAGTAAAAGGCAGTAGATGGGAAATCAGTTCTAGGACATCTTTGCCACCAAGACGGCAGAATTGTGAATTATTACTGCTTCTTACAAATTTAAAATGCTATGAACGAATATACCGATTCCTTTTAGTGGGTTGAGTTGAGATAATAATCTAAACTAAGAAAGTTCTTTCAGTGATCTTACCAAGAAAACAAAGTAAACTTAAGAGGAATCTAGGATTCTGAGTTTTCATTAAAGCTGAAATTCTTAATGGTCCTTAATTAGCCCTGTCTCCAGTAGTTTTCAATCAAAATATGAAATTATGAATTGATCATTACGTATGATATTTTCTACTGGGAAACATTTGTATTTTCTACATCTACAATTAATCATTTAATAACATTGCATATTTGTGAGTTTAAAATTCATAAATCTTTTTAAAAGATTAAACACATAATCTTTAAAAGATTAAAGATTATACGTCAGTGATTTCTGTCAAGGTGTTCCTAATTAGTAGCAATAAACCCAAAAGATACAAAATCTACTGTCAGTGACTCTCAGCAACTCTCATAAGACTAGAGGACAGCCATTAAGCTTCAAAGGAACACTTCAATGACACATGGAAGTAAGATAACTTTTCATAGTAAACATCAGTAAGTTCATAGCATCAAGCGATTGATATGGAAAAACCACTGACATCCACAAAAAAGAAATATAAGTACCTGGGCTTATATGAATGGGCTCCCTAAAAATAAGCAGATCAAATTATTTTAACATCCATTGTAAATATGAGGGAATGTCAAAAAATGTGTGGAAAAATGCAATAGACAGAAAACATAATTTTTCTATGAACTTTTTGAAATCCCCTTATATATCTTCTCCTCACTTATTTAATATCACCTGACATTTCCCATTTATGACCATCATATACATCTGCTATCCAACTATTTTGTGCTTTAACCATGTACATCTGACCATAACAAACACTGACATGTGATGGTTAGAGTGTGAACTTGGTTGGATCGTGATTCTCAGTGGTTTGGCAGTTACGTAATGTTATAATTGGTTGTTGTTAGGTGCCATCCAGTGCTTATTCAATAGTACCCTACCAGGATTTGAGCAGCTATGTAATGATGTAGTCATCCCCCATTTTGTGATCGAATGTGATCATCCTTAATTTTCACATAGTGCCAGTTTCACTAATGATCTTGTCTTTGGAGCCTAACCATGTCGATAAGTGAGGAGAGGGTGTATATGTGTCTTTTATTAAACAGTAGCCCACTGTTTTATGGATTTATGACCTTACTACTTTTAAAAAGTTCTAAATTTTAAAAAACTGACCTCTAGCCGCAGACTAAGAAGCCCTTAGTGTAGTGGGTTATGTGTTGGGCTTAACTGCAAGGTTAACAGTTTGAATCTACCAGCCGCTCCACGGGAGAAAGATGAGGCTTTCTGCACCTATAAAGATTTACAGCCTTGGAAACCCTATTCAAGGACTCCTGGTGTGGTGCTGGACTGCTAATCACAAAGTCAGCAGTTCAAACCCACCAGCTGCTCTTCAGAAATACTATACAGGGTTGCTGTGAGTCTAACTGATTCAACTTAACAACAACATGAGTCAGAATCGACTTGACGGCACAAAGCAGCAGCAGCAGCCAGCCACAGATTGGAGTTTACAGGGATTATCACAAACAGGTGACTCATCCTTTAATCATTTCTTCAGCAGATGTTTATCAAGCACCTACTAAGTGCAAGAGTGAACTTGTTGTTTCAGCCCACTCCTAGTAAAAAATAACCAAGTGTATGATCTATTGATATTTGTCTCATTAGTGCCATACAAGTTGAGGTGCAGGATACTTCTCAGAGTCTGAGGAAGCAAACTCAGCTTTCAGAAGAACTGTAAAGACTCTTGAGTAGTTCAGTTGAAAAAACACAATTTATTTTGAAGGGAAAAATGAATAAAAAGAGCACCTTCAAATTTTTTTCCTTTGGCTCCATCTTTATGATGCCAATTTAAGAACACAAAAACAACTTTTCACTAAATAATGATACTATATATTCTAATAATGTTGTGTGCTGTTGAGTCAATTCTGACTCATAGCAAGCCTTCATGGGACAGCAGAACTGTCCCATAGGGCTTCCTAGGCTGTAATCTTTATGAGGGCAGATTGAGTGGAGTCGTGTATTATGAGACTAAAGAAACATGCACTCCAAAGGAGCAAGTAATTGGTGGGGAACAATCCCAACTTTCTAATTGTAAAAAAAAATCACCCTTATTACTCTTATTTATGTATTTGTTCAAGAAACATTCTAGCAGTGTGTTAGGATTGGGAATATAAGGATGAATAATTTACTTCCTGACTTTCAGAAGCTGGCCTAGTTGGGAAAATGAACCCACAGCTAATTATGATAGAGTGTGTGCTTGGTACATTGATAGATAATCTGGTAATTGTGATGTGGGCTCCAATTCAGCCTGTTGAGGCTGGGGAAAGGCTTTGTGGAAAAATCAATGCCTGCAATGAGTATTAAAGAATGACTAGCTTTTAGTCAGAAGTAGAACGAGAATGTTCCAGGTAAACAAGACAAGCATTAACAAAATCATGGAGGCAAAACTGCAGGTCAGTGTTGTCAGAAAACAAAATACAAGGCCCAGATAGGTAAGAAATAAAATTCAAGAGACAGGTTAGCATGGACTAATAGAAGACCCTTGTAAGGCCAAAGGGAGCTTTGGGAAATGTTAGCAGGAAATTGGCAGGGTCAATTTAAGAGGCAAAATGGCAGGGGGATCTTTTAGGAGCTGTTGCAGTGATGAGAGACATGATGAGGACCTAGTATTTGTAGAATACTATTTTCTACCTTTATTATAGATTATTTCATTGTTTTTCATAACCACACTTTGCAGTGACCAGACTAGGATTAATTTCTTCTTTTGTGAATGCGTAGCTAGGTATTTTGTGTATATCATCCCTAATCCTTATAAAAATGCTATGAAATAAATACTATTAGCCCATTTTACAGAAACTGATCCTTTCATCTCCCGCTAAGGTTTTTCAATGATTCCCCTCTGCCCTTGCAAGGCACACATGAAGGCAGGATCAGGACTAACCCCAGCTCTAGTGTTTAGTGCTTAGTGCAGGATTCATTCTCAACAGCAGGTGAGTGCTTATGCTCTAGAGAAGGAGGCAAGACAACCCTTCTGGGCAAATATACACCTTTGGCAGTGCCTCTCAAGAGTCAATAAGGCCACCATGCTAACTTTTTTTTTTAAGAATTATTTTATTTCTTATTTCTCATTGCACAAAATTTGAAAAAGAACATAAATGAAAAATAAAGAAGAAACCTATATTAGCCATGACCCTGGTGCAGAAATAATCATTGTTATGTTGATATAGTTCTTTCCAGTCAAAAATTCTTCTTATAGATTTGAGTAGGTGATTTTTCCTTTTTGCTAATGTATGCCAGTTCCCTATTGAGTGACAGGTAAGGAAACTAATATTTATTGAGTGTTACTTGCTAGACATTGAGTTGGGCATTCTATACACCTTCCCCAATCCATCAGCCCTTGTACTGTTTTTTGTTTTTTTTTAATGTTTTATTGTGAATTATGTGATAGTTTACATGGGAGAACATTACATTCATTCTGTCGTATATCATCTCATTGCCATGGTTACAATCCCCTCCATGCAATCCTTCCCCCGTACCTCACAGGTCTTCAGCACACAGTCACTCTTCCTCTCTGGATCTAAAGTCTCCAACTGCTCCATCGCTCCACGTCATCATCTCTGGCTCCATTTCAGGCATCACTGCTTCTCTGGATAGGGTCCCGCTCTCTGCTATTCTCCCTTGATGGTCCTAGGGACCTCCGCTCTTAGACTGAAAAGTTAATCACTCCCCTCCTTGCTATAAAACGTCTACCTTTACATTTCCGACCCTCACAATCAGTCCTGATAACAATTATTCACTATTGTATCACAAGAGACCCATCTGCATTTCATTGACCATGCTAACTTCTTACACAGTTTTGTCTATGCGTCTAAAAATCCTATCCAACATCACATTATGGATCAGATTGCCAATGCCCAGGAGCTTGTGATAACATTTGTGATATGGAAGAGTAGGAAATGCAATTCAAAAATTAAAACAGACATCTTGTAGAACCCAGCCCAAGAAAAGAATGTGGGCTGGATTTAGGTCACGAAAACCTAAAGCTGGGAGGTACGAGAGATATCACTTAGTTCAGCCCCCTCATTTTACAGATGAAAATACTGAGGCCCAGAGTTATCAAGTGACTTCCAGTGGGTCACTGAGCAAGTTCAAGCAAAGGGAGAGTGAAATGCTAAGCTCAAACCTGTTTTCCTCTGCCAGATGACTAGTCCCTAGTACTAGCATGGAATCTCTTTGGGTTTACAGACAAAGGTATGCTCTGGCTTTCTTTTTAAGTAGAAAGGGAAATTAAGGTTTCCATTTTTATCAGTCTTGCTGCAGCAAATTTACAAGATTACAAATTATTGAAGTAGTTTGGGTGTTTAAGATTTGCTGTCTTGTTTCTTGCTTTGTCTAGGTACTAAGGTAGGAAAGTGATTGTAAATTAGAGCTAATTCATTATCAAATATCTGAGGGTCTACCTGTCTGGGAAAGATGCTCTGGTAGCGTAATGGTTACAAATTGGACCGCTAACCTCAGGGTCAGCAATTTGAAACTACCAGCTGTTCTGCAGGAGAAAGATGAGGCTTTCTGCTCCCATAAACTCTGTACGGGGTTGCTATGAGTCGGTACCAACTCGACGGCGCATAACAACAACCTGTCTTGGAAAAAAGTATAGCCAGAATGCTCCTTAGGAGCAAGGATGGAGGGACTTGATCTCTCACACTTTGAACATGTTGTCAGTTCCTGGAGAAGGACATCGTGTTTAAAAAAGGATAGGGCCAACAAAGAAGAGAAAGACGCTTCACTAGATGGATTGACTCAACAGTAGCAGCAGTAGTGGACTCCAACATAACAACAATCGTGAGGATGATGCAGAACTGGGTAGTGTTTTGTTCTGTTGTGCATAGGGTCACTGTGATTTGGACTTGACTCCACCGCTCCTAATATCAACAACCATGTGCCAAATATCTTTATCAATTTCCAATTTTTCTATCTAGTTCCAACTGTCTGACTGCTTCATTCTAGCTAACTTTGCCAATTACCCTTGGATAATAACTCCTAAGTTATATAAACCTTCATCAATTCCTGGAAATAGTAAATAGAGAAAAAGTTGAGTTGCAGGGGAAGTGAGAGGAGGTGAAGTGGGCAGGTGCCAAATGCCAGAGAGAATTGACTCCAATGAGGAAGTCACCCAGTTCTGAAGGATTCTAACTAGAACATCTGTCTACTAGCTTGCAGATAGCAAAAGTTACCCCAGGCATAGAACAAGTGTAGGGATTTTAAGTTCTTAACTCCTGCATGGAGGATCACATGCAGAGATACATAGCAGAGACCCCTAAAAGACAGACAAAAAGAGTGAAGCCGAGGGCAAGTAGAGGCACAAAGAGAGTCCCGAAGACAAGAGAGAGATAGGGAAGAGAGTGGAATCTGGTAAATAATCATTTTTTCATGGAAGGACATCACCTTCTGTTAGCCTTTAAGGATAAAGCCAGGTTGGCTCCCTACAAGTTGTATGCTTAAATATGAATATAGCTTCTTTTGTTTTTAATTCAATATTTAGAACTTGTCTCCTTCTAAAACATCTGAGATGTAGGATGCATGTAAAATATAATTTAAAAAATAAGGCATTAGGATGATTTAGTAAGACAAACACCAAGATCTGTGACCTTGGACAGACACTGTTGTTGAGGTGCTGTTGAGTCAGTTCTGACTCACAGAGATTCTGTGAACATTACCTGGTCCTGTACCATTGTCACAATCTTTCCTGTTTGAGGTCATTGTTGCAGTCATTGTGTCTATTTCCCTTTTTTGCTGATACTGTAATTTTCCAAGAGTGAGGTTCTTCTCTAGGGAGTGTTACATTTCCTCAACTATGTTGTTGTTGTTGTTGTTGTTATGTGCCATGGAGTTGGTTCCTTCTCATAGTGACCCTGCACAGGGTTTCCGAGGCTGTAAATCTCTACGGGAGCAGAAAGCCTCATCTTTCTCCCGCGAACAGCTGGTAGTTTCGAACTGCTGACCTTGCAGCTCGCAGCCCGATTCATAACCACTACGCTACCAGAGCTCCTAAGATGCAGATAAAAACAACCTTACAGAGTTAGGAGAATTAGAAATCCATTCATACAGTCATTCAACAATGTAGTGCCAGCACTGTGTTTGGAAGAGGAGAGAAAAAGATGAGTATGATAGAATGTGGGGTGGAGGGAGACAGATGTGGACAAACAAGTATAATCATATGATAAAGGGGCTCCTCTGAAAATGTCTATGGGGAGCAATGGGGGGTCCTAAGAAGGAAGGGCATCTTAGGAAAGGCACAGTACCTGGCATATAGTAAGTACACAGGATGTAGCAGCTATTTTTTAAATTACAAAATATAAAAGTCATCATAGCAATGAAGCAGAAATAGATCCTACTAGGTACCTGAGATGAGACGATTTGCATGGAATTTGGCTTTAGGTGTTGTGTAAGCCACAATATAAAAGGAAACAGTTTAAGTTACATAATTTTCTTATTCTGGCAAGTGTACAAATTCAACTACAGAGAAGACTTTTTTTAAAAGAAAGGATTTTTCACATGGGTTCTCTTGAATACAATTTTGAAACTATGGATAATATCTGTAATAACATTTTATGGACAACTCTGAAAATATCATATGGAAGAACGGTTTTTATGTGACAACATTATTCTCACCTTTAATGGAAATATCTGGCATTATCACTGAGTGAATAAAGCATTTTTCTGCTAGAATGCTGTAGTGTTTGGATTCTGGGAGAGTCACTTTCAAAAAGTTACCTAAGGATGAGTCATCAAAGAGAACCTGGAGAAGTGTACAAAATTGGAAACCTGACTGGAAAAAGATCTAATTGTCCATTCATCTCTGTCATTTTTATTGTGCTCATGGGAGAGAGAATCTCTTGGCCAGAAAGAAGAACTAAGTGTTCCAACAGGGGTTTAAGCTTTCAAATAGAATAGAATAAGTCCTATACTAATCTTGGCACTAAATAGCAAGCTCTGGATGGTAATGGCTGCCATTTAGGGGTAAACCAGGAGTTAACAAGCAGCCAGTGAATCTAGTGCAGATAAACTAGACAGGGGGTAGTGTGATGTAGTGGAAAGGATATGGGCTTTAAAGTCAGCTAAATCTGGTTCAAACCCTGCTTCTGCTACTTAAGTGATTTCACAAGATACTTAATTATTAATATCTGCCTTGCATGAGTTTTAAAAAACAATAAGTGATAATAATAATAGTCAATTATTGAGAAGTACTACTCAATAATTGAGAAGTATGTACTAATACTAAACTCTTTACACACATTAATTTATTCTTCAAATCAATTCTATGTGGTAGAGACTATCTGACACCTAGTAGGTACTCAACAAATGGTATTTATTAGTACTGTTAGAATCAGTTATAATATTAAACCAGTTAGACAAAAGTAAAAGAGGCCATTTTTACCCTGAGAACTAGTACTTCGATGAAGGCCAGCAACTACAGACGATGAGCCATATTTGGCCTGTTGTGATTTCATACAGTCCATGAGCTACGGATGGTTTTTACATTTTGAAATGATTAGAAAATAAAAAGAAGAATAAAACTTCAAGGCATAATGAAAATGATGTGAAATTTAATTTTAGTGTACATAGAAGAAATTCTGCTGGAATATGTTGTTGTTGTTAGGTGCCATTGAGTCGGCTCCAACTCCTAGCAACTCTATGCACAAAAGAACAAAACACTGCCCAGTTCTGCACCATACTCACAATTGTTGTTATGTTTAACTCCATTGCTGCTGTCCATGTGCCACTCCATCTCGTTGGGGTCTTCCTCTTTTTCGCTAACCCTTTGCTTTACCAAGCACAATGTCCTTCTCCAGGGATGGGTCCTTCCTAATATTATGTCCAAAATAAGAGAGACACAATCTTATTGTGGCTTCTAAGGAGCTTTCTGGCTCTACTTCTTCCAATAGCCATGCCCTTTTCTTTAGATATTATTTATGGCTGCTTTTGTGCTAGAAAGGCAGAGGTGAGTAGTTGTAACAGAGACCAGATAGCCTGCAAAGCCTAAGGTGTTTATATCTGGCCCTCTATAGGAAACATTTACTCGCCACAGGCCTAGAACAGAGGCCAGGGCAGCTAAAGAGTAGAAAATCAAGTTTAGTGTAAGCAAGACTGCCCAGGAGTGAATATTAAGAGATGGGATCTAGAAGGAGCAAAAATCTCATCTGCCTTCATGTTTGAGCCAGTAGACAAAAGTTATGGCAAGGTCACTCAGTGACAACATGGACAGGCTTGAGAGTGAATGCAAGCTTGGAATGGACTGTCTACAAGCCCGACTAGAGAAACCAAACTAGGGCTAGAATTTAGTTAAGTAGGCTAAGAAATCTGTGAGCTGATTGTCTTTCTGCTTTCATATTTTGTTTTCTTTTCCCGTTGTTGCAAAAATTCTCTTACAAAAATAGTAAGGTTATCAATGCTAAACTTCTTAGTTTCTAGTGCTACAACAACAGAAATACCACAAATGGATGGCTTTAGCAAACAGATTTATTTTCTCACAGTTTGTTGTTGCTAAATGCCAGTTCTGACCCATAGTGACCCTGTGTAGGGTTTCTTAGGAGCAGCTGATGAGCTTGAATCACCAACCTTCTGGTTCAAATGGGCTTTGCAGTCCTGCGCATTAACCCTCAGCGCCACAAGTCTGAATTCAGAGCATTGGTTCAAAGGGACAGCTTTCTCCTGCCATTAGCTTTGAAGCTCTGCAGCTTCTAGTTCCTGGTTCTTTGGAGATCTCCAGGTGTTTTGGCATCTCTTTTACCCTATCTCTCTTTCTGCTCACTTGTTTACTCTCTTTTTATAAATCAAAAGCAATTGACTCAAGATACACCCTATACTAATCCTGCCTCATTAACACAACAAAGACAATCCAGTCCTAGATGGGTTTATAACCACTTGCATACACAAAACAACAAAACCCACTGCCATTTAGTTGAGTCAACTCATAGTGACCCTACAGACCCTACTGGCCCTTAGGGTTTCCAAGGCTATAAATCTTTACAGAAAACTGCCACCTCTTTTTCCAGTGGAGTGGCTGGTGGGTTCCAACTACCGGCCTTTTGTTTAGCAGTTGAGCACTTAACTACTGTACCACCAGAGGTTAAGATTTATAACACATACTTAAAACTAAACCAAGGAAAAAAGTGTTTGATCCACATCTAGAACAGGATAAAATCCAAACTGCTTAACTATTCTTAAGCCAGGCATTGTCTAGTCTGGTTCCTTCTCACTTGTTATAACTCCTCTCCTGACTCCTCCCTACAAGTTTGCACCTCTCTCCACTCTTGCAGTTTAGAACACCCTGAAGTAAGCCTGGTCCATACTTCAATGCTTTTTTTAATAATACTCTGCTGTGTTCTCTACTTCCCACCCTTCCTTACCTTCACTGCCAGAAGAAATACTCATCCTTCAACTCTCCTTTGAAATGTCACCTCCTCTGTGAGGCCTTCTCTGACTCTTTTTGCCCATCTTGGAAGAGATGTCTTCTTGCCTCTATCTTTTGTCACAGCCCATGTCACTGTACTGACAGTTGTTTAGGAGTCTATGAATTCTTTAAAGTTAGGGTTGATGTCGTAATCTTAGCACTTTACGTTCGTTGTTCCTTGAGACACAGTAACTTAGAATAATGTGTGAAGGCTGGGGAGGATCAGAGCATTCCAGAGTACCAGGAGGAATGAACTTCCTTACTCAGGAACCTAGCAATGAAATGAAGTGCAGATCAATGAGAACTCAGAAGAGAAAACAGAGTTTCTGCTTTGGGTTTCTGTTTTTGTTTGGTTTTTCTTTATGAAGGTTATTAACTAATTCAGTAGGAAGCAGCTTCAACTATAAAAACAGAAAGAAAAAAACCCTCTTTAAACAGAGTGTGTTAATACCTCTCTGCAGATAAATATCACAAGATAACATTGTAATTAAGAGAAGGTATTTCAGAAGAGTAGGAGATAATATGGTCCCCAAATTTTGCTGGTGACAAAACTGAATAAAAGGATAGAAGTTGAAAACTGTAGATGAGAACTTGCCAATTCAGATTCTCACATGAACTCTTATCACTCCCAATAGAATAGTTGATACTGAGACTGCACGTCTTGATACATATCTAGTAGCCTCTTAGTATTTGCTCAATCCCACCCAGGGTTCTATCTGCTCTTATAAGTGTTGTTGCCAGTAACTTTGATCTATTACTTGGCTCAGTGCAGAGATCTCAAGACCTTTATTTTATAAGCACAGTTTGAGGCTTTGTTTTTTACCTGGATTTGTTATCATATTCTGGCGTATTGTAGCTTATCAGTCACTTTGGGTTCTGTCATGCCATTTTATGAAATCTTATGTGGTCTATCTCCATGTGCTTTGTAGATTACACTGCAGAAAAGATAAGTGTCACATCAGCAAACTGAAAAGTTCCTCTTTTAGATCAGTAATAAAGAATGTCCTGGTATTAATGTCTCTTTAGTTATAAGAGATCTTTTATAAATTGCTCTTTCACTGTTTTCAACATTTATTTTCATAGTCCATCTTTGCTTCAACTTTCAGGAGTTTGATAAAACAATGGAATGATTTCTATTGTCAGCTCATATCTTCCAGTCAGTCTTTCTGTAATTTCCTAGTGAGTTTTTGCTGTCTCGTATTCTCCACAGCAAGGAGCTCTGGTAGCGTAGTGGTTACGAATCGGGCTGCGAGCCTCAAGGTCAACAATTCGAAACTACCAGCTGTCCCACGGGAGAAAGAGGAGGCTTTCTGCTCCTGTAAAGATTTACAGCCGCGGAAACCCTGTACAGGGTCGCTATGAGTCGGAACCGACTCCACGGCATGTAACAACAACTTTCTCCACAGCAGATTTTCTAATGATTTACACTCTCTTTAAACTAAACTTTCTACCTCCCCTGGCTCCCTTTACATAGTCCTCTACTATTTTTGAGAAGATAGAGGCCTTCAGATGGTAACATCTAGTTCTTGCTGCTACCCTACCTACTGCCATCCACTACCATCAAATAAATTCTGATTTATAGTGACCCTTTTTGCTGTTATTAAGTGCTGTTGAGTGGGTTCCAACCCATAGTGACCCTAATAGGATTTCTAAGGAATGACTGGTGGATTTGAACTGCTGACCTTATGGTTAGCAATCCAGTGCTTATACTACAGTGCCATACTAGGAGGACTCCATTAATTTTGCATACATCTTTCCCTCTTTCTGTCCCATTCCAGCTAAAGTGGTGTCCATTGCTCAAGTTAGGGCCAATCTTTAAATCTTAAGATTGGCCTGTTCTATGGACATTCTTCCTTCTTCCTTTTCAGAAACCTCTCTCATTGAATTATTCCCTTTCTTGCATCCTTCTCAGTTTTTTTTTTTAAGTTTTTATTGTGAATTGAGTGGTAGTTTACATTGGGGAGCATCAGTTTTACACTCATCATTCTAATTAGCGTTTTACGATTTCTTCCATCTCATCCATCTAAAATAATTCTATCCCCACATTACCCTCTGGCAACTTTCCCCTTCACAACCCAACTTCTTGATTTAAAATTGTTTGTATTCACTGATTTACTTCTTCACATTCAACTTATTCCTCAGCTTACTTCATTCTCATTTCTACTCCCATCAGCCTATTGAAGCTGTTCTCACCAAGGTCACCAATGATCTCTGTCCAGCTAAATCTAGTGCATGTGAGGATAAGTCAAAAAGTATTGCTAGTAGGGTTCCAGTTCATACACGCACAGGTTTATTCCAAATAAAATGTATTTAAACATATCTCTGTGATCCATTCTCTCAGCAATACAAATCCTTTTAGTAATACACTTGTCTTAGCCTCTTTTAGATGGAGCAAGTGTTTATTATAAAGGTTTCTATTGTTAAGTGCCGTTGAATCATAGCAAACCTGTATAGCTTTCTGAAAGTGACTGGTGTATTGAATTGCTGACCTTGTGGTTAGCAGTCCAGTGCTTATCCTACAGTGCCACACCAGGGTTTTTAGTCTTGTTTTTTGTTATTGTTGTTAAGTGCTGTTGAGTTGGTTCCGACCCATATCGACCCTCTATAGCGTTTCCAAGGAGCGACTGGTGAGCTTGAACCACCAACCTTGCAGTTCAAACGACTTTGCAGTCTGGCGCATTAACTCACATTATCACACCAGGACTCCTTTAGTCTTGTTGTTGTTGTTGTTATGTGCTTTTGAGTGAGTACAGACTCATAGCAACCTTATGCACTGCAGAACAAAACACTGCCCCATCCTGGGCCAACCTCACTACTGTTGCCAAGCTTGAGTCCATCGATGCTGCCACTTGGCCAATCCATCTTGTTGGGGGTCTTCCTCTTTTTCTCTGACCCTCCACCTTACCAAACATGATATCCTTCTCCAGTGACTTGTCCCTCCTGACAATATGTCTGAAGTATAAAAGATGAAGTTTGACCATCTTGCCCTCCAAGGAACACTCTGGCTGCACTTCTTCCAAAATGGATCTATTGGTTCTTTTGGCAGCCCATGGCACTTTCAGTATCCTCCTCCAACACCGCAACTCAAAAGCATCAATTCTTCTATGGTATTCCTTATTCACTGTCCAGCTTTCTCATGCATATGAGGTTATTGAAAATACCATGGCTTGGGTCAGGTGCACCTTAGTCCTCAAGCTGACATCTTTGCCCTTCAACACTTTAAAAAGGTCTTGTGCAGCAGATTTGCCTAAGGCAATACGTCATTTGATTTCTTGACTGCTGCTTCCATGAGTGTTGATAGTTGATCCAAGAAGAATGAAGTCCTTGACAACTTCAATCTTTTCACAATTGATAAGAATGTTGTCTATTGGTCCATTGGTGAGGATTTTTGTTTTCTTGACATTGAGATGTAATCCATACTGAAGGCTGTGCTCTTTGATCTTCATCAGTAAATGTTTTAAGTCCTCTTCACTTTCAGCAAGCAAGGTTGTATCATCTGCATATCGCAGGTTGTTAATGAGTCTTCTCCAATCCCGATGCCACATTTTTCTTCATATAACCCAGTTTCTCGGATGATTTGCTCAGCATAAAGGTTGAGTAAGTATGGTGAAAGAATACAACCTTGTCGCAAACCTTTTTTCATTTTAAACCATCCAGTGTTCCCATGTTCTGTTCGAACAACTGCCTTTTGGTCCATGTACAGATTCCTCATGAGCACAATTAAGTGTTCTGGAATACTCATACTTTGCAATGTTGTCCATAGCTTGTCATGATCCGCACAATCGAAAGCCTTTGCGTAGTCAATAAAGCACAGGTAAACATCTTTCTGATATTCTGTGCTTTCAGCCAAGATCCATCAGACACCAGCAAGGATATCCTTCGTTCCACGGCCTCTTCTGAATCCCACTAAACTAAGGGGAAAAGTGATGAATTCACATCTAAAACAGGATAAAATCCAAAACTGCGTAACTATTATCAGGAAGACCTCAAAGATGAGCCAAGAGAGGAAAGATTCTCAGCCTTGATGAATATAGAAACGATGGCTGAAGTCCAGAAACTGATGGAAGAAGATCATAGTATTACCATTGGTGTGATGTTTACTGAAGTTAGGAGCTCATGTAGTTCGTAATTTTCCATTTAAGTGAATATCTTGTCCTCAGCAACCTTTTGGCTCAGTGGGTGCCAAAAGCGCTGCTCGAAGATCAGTCAGCTCAAAAAGCTGATCTTTCCATCAGTCTTTTAAGCAAGATAAAAGCTACTGACAATTTTATGGAACAAATTGTAACTGAAGTCTTAGATTTACCAATATAATTCAGAGAGCAAAGCCAATCAAAACAGTGGTTTGTGAGGGAAACTGCTGGGCCAGTTAAATTCAAAGCAGAGAGCTCAGGTTTTTTTGTTACTTATTTTTTGTTTTGTTTTGTTTTTAATTCCAAAGGGGTAGTCATGATAGATATTCTTAAAGAACACAGGAGAATCATAGGGCCTTGTGATGAAAAAGTTTTAAGAAAATTGAAAACTGTACTGGTGGGAAAAAGGCCAATGAATTTTTTTTCCTCATCAGCAAGGACTGTCCTATGAGAATTTTGTTAGTAAATCTTATCCCAGTTACCCTACAGCCCTGACCTTGCCCCTTTAGACATTATTTTGTTTCTAAAACTCAAAGAACATTTAAAAGGAACACTATTTGTGTTCTTCAAGGAATGCCACAACTGCCATTTTGACTTGATATAAATCAAAGAGCTCAGAATTCTTTGGGGGAAGGGTTAGAGAGACGGAAATACAGCCTACAGACATAGGTGGAGGATACGTTGAGAAACAATAGGTTCACGTTATGCATAATAAAGGTTTCTATGATTTTGTAGCAGTACTTTTGGACTTATCCTTGTATGTTTCAGTTCTTACTTCTCTTTCTACAGTATTTGACCTTACTGACCACATCCTTCTCTTTGAAATCTGCTCGGCTGTTGGCACCATGCTTTCACGTTTCCTCCCTTTCCTTTTTCAGTTTCTCCTTGATCTCCTTCATGAGTTCATCTTCTGCGTCACTTCTTTAGTGGCGGCTCTGTCCTGGACTCTCTGCTCTCATTATACTCACTCTACCTAGGATTTTGTTGATTCTAAGTGATAGAATCATAACTCACCCTGAGCAAACCACCACCAACAAAAACAACATGATTCATATACCTGAAAAGACCAGGGATAGATCTGAGATAGCTAGTCCAAAGGCTTAAAATAAAGTTATCACAAACAACCTCACTCTTTCAGTCCTTTAGCTTTGTTTTCCTCTGTGTTGGTCCTATTCTCAGGCAAGCTCTTTCCAAGTGATGGCAAGATACCTATCAGCATATCCAGAGTTATACGCAATCCTTGTAGCAAACACAGTGGATAATTTTCTACCGAATTTCTTTGAGTTTAGGAATCATTCTTGACTCCCGTCCTCCAGTTCCACATCTATTTAATCACAAACTTCTGTCTCAATTTTTAAATCTCTGTTCATCCCCTCTTCTGGTATTCTAATTCAGGTCACCATCTTTTATCTAGATTCCTGCGACAGCTTCTTAGTAATCTTCTGCCACAGGTCTTGCTGCTCTTCAATCCAGTCTTCATATAAAAGCCTTTCTATTCTTTTGAAAATGTTAATCTGATCCATCACTTCCATACACAAACCTTTGATGATCCATACTCTCAATGGTAGGAAGTTAAAACTAATTCCTGTTATGTTCTGTCAGGCCCTGAGTGATGTGGTTTCTGCTTGTTTCTCTGCTCTCACTTTTTACTTCTTCCCTAGTTTTCTGCAGCTACAAATGTCTAATTAGTCAACTCTCTCTCTTGGATGTATGCTTTTTCACATAGTGCTCCCTCTACCTATGTAGACCATTTCCTCTGAGGTGAACTTTTCCTTAGATATGACTTCAGGTTACTTGAAGGTAGGTATCTTGCCATTACTTGGAAAGAACTTTAAAATCAACTTATATGTATCTTCAGTGAGGAAAACCTTTCATACTACATTATGAATGTACTCTTTCGTTAGAACATTCTATTTGCTTCCTCTTAGCATTTACCTTCCACAAACAACAACAAAACCTCTCTTTTTTTTTTTTACTTTTTATTGTGAATTGAGTGAAGGTTTACAAAGCAGATCATCAATTTTGCACTCAACAAATCCTACACTTCATTTCATCTTGATGATTGCAATCCCCTCCATGTAACATCACTTAACCAGCTTCCTCTTTATGTTTATTGTTTCCATGCCGCCTTCTTTCCCAGCCCTTCTGAGTTTTGTCTTTAGGTAAAGGCTATCCTTTTGATCTTAAGTGGTTGGCCATAGAAGTGTTGTTGTTGTCACTGCCTATATACCTATCTTTTGCCTGACTGAAAATTGAGAGAGTGACCTAAGGCCATAGTCTTAGGGTTCCACCAGTTTCTATCTGACAAGTAGGCCTGGTCATTTTTATGATTTTGAGTTTTGTTCTTTCTTTTCTCCCACTCTATCCAAGACATTCTAATGTGAGCCCTTTCAGAGCAATTTGTTGTGATAGCCAGGTACCATCTAGTTCATCTGGTCTCAGGATCATGGAGACTGATGCTCATATAGTTCATTAGTCTTTGTTTTATTTCTTTGTGTCTTTGATTTTCTTCACTCTTTTTTTCATCAGACAGAGAAAAATATATGCTGTTACTCTTTCAACACTGAAATATTAATATTTTAATATTACATAAAGTAAACATCAGTGATTTTACTCAGATGAAATATAGTTTCTAGTAAATCACCAAGTCTTTTCTGAGGTGCCTCTGGTTAAACCCAAATTTCTAACCACTTATACCATCAGGGACTTTGTTCTTACCATACATGATTGTAATTGCTTCATAAGTCATCTGTATTCCTCAGGAGAGTATAAGGTCCATGAAGGCAGACCTTTTCTCTGATTTATAAATAATTATATCCCCAGCATCACAGAGTAGATGTCTAATTCAACAAATACTTGAATTAAAAATATAATGCCCACAGCTTCTCATTTTATATGCTTATTGATCCACCTTAAAACATAGTGGAGTTATAGAATTGAAGAGGATCTTGCCAGCCATCTGGCACTAATCCACTTTATTTGAAAGATGAGGAAGGGGATTCAGTAACTTGTAGAAATCATAAAACTACTTATGGTTGCTTAGATAGACTAACACTTCCAGGCCAGTGTTGCTTTCTCTACCAAACTGATTAACACTTTCAACAGATGAGTGTAGTATTTTTTAGGAAATTTGTTGCCTATAATCTCATATATTTTACTTTTTAAAATGTACTTACTATTCCATTCATCTCAATAGATTTTAACAATTATTCAAGATGAACATCACTACCTGGTGTATTGCTACTTGAGTAGCCTCTAGAGTTCCTGCCTTAATGATGGAATTTATATTGTTCTATAAACATTGACTCTCTAGCATATTGCCCATAAATAGCTAGAAGTTACACATTTTATATAGTTGTTCCATGGTTTCCCCTCAGAATGGTCATTACTTAGTAGATACAATCTGGGTTTGATAATCTGAAGAACATTCATGTTGTAGAAAAGTTGTAATAGACCTCTGTTTAACTCTTTGTATTAACTGCTGTTCTCCATTCCCTCTAATTTACTAACTGATGTCTATTATGACCTATGAACTTGAAAAGAGAATACTTTCTATAAAAATTAAGCTGAGATTTTGAAAAGACTGAGAAAGAGTAAATTTCTAAAAGTAATTACAATAGAGTTGGGTAAGGACAATTTAAACTACATTTGGTGGTTTTTCATTTATTTATTTTTTAAGAAACCAAATGTGGAACCATTTGACCAGTGTGTTACAAAACTGCAATCCGTGGACGATTCCAAAATAAAATACCTTGCCTGATTATTCAGACTGTAAATAAATGTTCTTAAAGCATTTTCAGTTAAAATGTTCCTTTATGTTTCTATTATGATTCTTTGCTTTAACTGACATTTCATTAACTGAACTGTCTCTCCTTCTACAGTATGTAGGTGAACTTGAGTATATGCTTCTGGAGGTTTTCCTGTAGTTATATTTTGTTTTTGAACTGTATTTTAAGCTTTTCAAGGGCAAAGATGTTGCTGTTGTTGTTGTTAAGTGCCTTTGAGTCACTTCTAATTCATAACAACCCTGTATAACATTTCTGAGGCTGTGAGTCTTTGCAGGAGCAGAAAGCCTCATCTTTTTCCTGCAGAGCAGCTGGTGAGCTCGAACTGCTGACCTTGTAATTCACAGTCCAGTGCTTATCATACAGAACCACCATGCTACCAATGGCTAAAATAGACCTATATATTTCATTTCTTCTCAGTCTTACCATAGTGTCCAATGCAGTGATCTGCATACACCTTTGGTGATAGAGTTTAATTTTCCTAGCTATTATGGGGGCCAACCACTCTCGTTCTGCGTCAACATTATTGCTGTTTTCATCTTTCCTCCTTTCTTCCTTTTCAACTTTGGTATATTGTTTCTACTGGAAAGGAGAGGCAGAAAGAGACTATTAGAAGGAAGGAGATGCTCAATCAGTCAGCCTCTGTTGGGGGCTTGCCATGTCCTTGTCATAGTATTTGATGTTTAAAAAAACGAAAACCAACCACAGCACTAAAAAAGAAGTAGAAGACTAGTTAAAATATATATACATTTAAAACAGATGTTTGTGCTTAAATAAAAAATTCCAAATGTAACCTTTTGACCTAGCATGTGTACTTCAGGAAATCTATCCCACGGAAATAATTAAATACATACAAAAAGATTTAACTCTTAGAATGTTCTTCTCAGCAATGTTTATAATAGGGAAAAATTAGAAACAACGTACATTTTTAACCATGAGGACTTACTATCTAAATACAATGGAATGTACAGTGCAGTAAATTGCTATTAAATGAAACTTCTAACCATATAACTTCTACAAAATCATTGGGTGGGACCATGTACATAAAGCGCTTGTGGCCAGCAAGGTGATTGGACAATCTGCTAATACAATTAAGGTGTATGGGATCTTTGTAGGGCTGGGACTATGCAAATAAGCTTATGGAACCCTTATAGGGCAATGGCCAGTTTTGGCTGTTCTAGAAATTGGAAGAATACTTCACTACCATAAAGAAGAGCCATGAGTAGAGGGTGTCCTTTGGACCCAGAGTCCCTGCACTGAGAACCTCCTAGACCCAGGAGACAGAGAGTTGTAACAGTAAAGATGGCATGAGACAGCAACAGCATGTGACCCACAAGATGATAGACTTGCTTACCCAAGGAGTGAGAGAACTTCAGGCCTTTGGACAGGAAACTTCCTATGGGCAGAAGAAGGCTTTCTGGTACTTATCTGTGGAGCTAATGAGTCATGTAAGGGACTCTGGTAGTGTTGTGGTTACGAGTTGAGCTGCTAATCTCACGGTCAGCCATTCAAAACTACCAGTGGTTCCATGGGAGAAAGATGAGGCTTTCTGCTCCCGTAAAGATTTACAGCCTTGGAAACCCTATACAGCGTTGCTATGAGTCGGAACCAACCCCATGGCACACCATCACCACCACTACCACCAAAGAGTCATGTAAAATCTGACTGAGCAGGGCAAAAGCCAAGTCTGAGTAGGGGCCCAGGCCAAGAATGAGGGCACAGGTCCAGGCTGAGAGCAAGGGCCCGGCAACAGCAGTCTAGAAGCAGCTGTCCTGACTGAAGAACTGTATCCTGAGTTGTTTCTGTTATGCCCAAGTTAATCCTGATCCTGAATTGTGACCTGTTACTTCCCTAATAAACCTCATAATCATGTGTATGGTCTTGAGTTCTGTGTGACCATTGCAACAAATGATTGAAGTTAACAGAGAAGTAGAGTGCTGTGGGAGGGGACAGCTGGTTTCCCAACTGGTAAAAAAGGTTGGAGGTTAGAGGTATGTCTGACCTGCACCTCACAGGAATGAACTTTGGGTTCTGGTGATGGTGATTACCCTCTCACCTTCAGACATGTTATCAGGAAGGCCCACTCCCTGGAGCAGGACATCATGCTTGGTAAAGAGGAAGCACCCCAACAAGATGGATTGGCATAGTGACAGCAGCAATGGGCCAGAGCATAACAACAGTTGTGAGGATGGCACAGGACTGGGCAGTGTTTGTTCATTTGTTTGTTTTTGTCTGTGTGCGTAGGGATGGTATGAATCAGAACTGACTCCATGGCACCTAACAACAGCCCTCCCACCTTGTGAAGTTAGACAAGGATGTCTGATGCTACACTATATTTACAGAATATTATTCCTCAGTTAAAAATCATGTATTTGTTGACATTTTTTGTTGTTGTTAGTTGTTGTTGAGTCAGTTCTGACTCATGTTGACCCCATGTCTGCAGAGTAGAACTGTTCCGTAGGGTTTTCAGAAACAGATCACAAGATCTGTCCCCAAAGGCACCTCTGAGTTCGAACCATCAACCTTTTGGCTAGCAGTTGTGCACTTAACTGTTTGCGCCACCCAGGAACTCCTATTCATTGATTTAGAAAGTTATTTATGATTTATTAACTCAACAGCACAAGCTATGAAGTGTGTATAATTTCGTTCTTTTTTCCTTTCCTTTTTTCTATTTGTAGTGAAATAGACATCACACACATTTCGTCATTGTAATCACTTTTAACTCTACTTTCCCAATGTTGTTTAACCATCACCATCACCACTATCTATTTTTAAAAACTTCATCACCCCAAATAGCAACTCCCCCCCCCTTTTTTTTTAACTCCTTGCTTCTCACACCTACCTACCCACTGCCATTAACTCAGTTCTGACCCATAATGACCCTGAATAAGGTTTCTGAGCCTGTAAATCTTTTGTAGTGGTCAAGTGCTGTTAATAGGTTCCGACTCATAGCGACCTTGTATAAGATTTTCAAGGAGTGGCTGGTGGGTTTGAGTCTTGTGGTTAGTAGTCCAGTGCTTATCCTATAGTGCCACACCAGGACTCGTAGCACCACACACCTTTGTATAGTCAATATAGCAGAAGTAAAAATTCTCTGCCTTCAGCCAAGATCCATCTGAAGTCAGCAAGGATATCCCTAGTTACGGGTACAGAAAAACCTCATCTTTCTCCTTCAGAGTGGCTGGTGGGTTTGAATTGCTGACCTTGCAGTTAGCAGTCCATTGCTTATTCTATCCAACCTCTCCCAGTTTCTAATAATTTATAATCAATTTTGTATGAATTTTTTTCTAGATATTGCATATAATAAATCCTGTAATATTTTCCCTTTGTTTCTGACTTATTTTACGGTTTTACATAGCATAGTATTTTCAAGGTTCATCCATATTGTACCATATATCAGAGCTTCATTTCTCTTTATGATTGAAAATTTTTCTATTGTGTGTATATAGCACATTTTGTTATCCATTCATCTTTTGATAGCTTGAGCTATTTCCACCTTTTTGGCTATTGAGACTAATGCTGCATTAAACATTTGCATACTAGTTTCTGTTTGTGTCCTTGCTTTCAGTTCTTTTGGGTATATACCTAGGAGTTGAACTGCTGAGTCATAAGATAGTTTTCTGTATTTAACTTTTTGAAGGACTGCCAAATTATTTTCTACTGTGATTGCATCATTTCACAATCCCACAAGCAGTCAGTGGTTCCAATTTCTACACGTGTATGCCAACATCAAAATAAAACTTTTTATAGCCCTTCTAATAAGTTTGAAGTGGTATTCCACTGCAGCTTTGATTTGCATTTTTCTAATGACTAATCTCAATGTCAAGAAAACAAAAATCCTCACCACTGGACCAATAAACAGCATTCTTATCAATGGAGAAAAAATTGAAGTTGTCAAGGACTTCATTCTTCTTGGATCAACTATCAACACTCGCGGAAACAGCAGTCAAGAGATCAGATGATGTATTGCATTGGGCAAATCTGCTGCACAGGGACTTTTTAAAGTATTGAAGAGCAGAGATGTCAGCTTGAGAACTAAGGTGCGCCTGACCCAGGCCATGGTGTTTTCAATAGCTTCATATGGATGCGAAAGCTGCACAGTGAATAAGGAAGATCGTAGAAGAATCGATGCCTTTAAGTTGTGGTGTTGGAGGAGAACATTGAAAGTGCCATGGGCTGCCAAAAGAACCAATAAATCTGTTTTGGAAGAAGTGCAGCCAGAGTTCTCCTTGGAGGCCAGGATGGCCAAGCTTCGTCTCTCGTACTTTGGACATATTGTCCAGAGGAAACAGTCACTGGAGAAGGATGTCATGCTGGGTAAGGTGGAGGGTCAGAGAAAAAGAGGAAGACCCCTAATGAGATGGATTGGCCAGGTGGCATCATTGATGGACTCAAGTGTGGCAGTGGTAGTGAGGTTGGCCCAGGATCGGACATTGTTTTGTTCTGCTGTACATGGGGTCGCTATAAGTCAGTTCCGACTCGATGGCACCTGACAAAAACAACAATGACTAATGACGTTGAGCATCTTTTTATGTGTTTATTGTCTGTCTTTTTTGGAGAAATGTCTTTTCAAGTATTTTAAGCATTTAAAAATGTGCTGTTTTCTTTGTATTGTTGAATTGTGAAAGTTCCGTATATAAACTTAGTATTTAAAACCTTATTATATATTTAATTTGTAAATATATTCTCCCATTCTGTAGTTTATCTGTTCAATATCTGGATAATGTCCTTTGATGCATAAGAGTTTTAAATTTTAATGACATCCGATTTACTTACTTTTAAAATCTTTTGTCATACTTTTGGTGCAGTATCTAAGGATCCATTGTTAAATTCAAGATTATTAATTTAAGATTTACTTCTATGTTCTCTTCAAATAGTTTTGTCATTTTAGTTTTTTATATCTAGATTGTTGATACATTTTTTAGTAATTTTTCTAATATGGTATGAGATAGGGAAACAACTTCTTTTTTTTTAACGTGTGGAAATCCAGTTGTCCCAGCAAAAAATAAACAAAAGTGACTAGGAAGATATACAACAATAGTTATGCGGGAGTTGTCTTAGTTATCTAGTCCTGCTATAACAGAAATACCACGAGTGGATAACTTTAACCATCAGAATTTTTTTTTTCTCATAGTTTAGGAGGCTACAAGTTCAAATTCAGATTGCTGGCTCTTGTAGAAGTCTTTCTCTTTGTCAGTTTAGAGAAAGGTTCTTGCCTCCATTAAGAATCTGTAGGCCTAGTATTTCTTGAAGATATCCATACATCTTGCCATCAATCTTCCCCTGGAGATAGCAGTTTCACAGTGCAGGGATCCCAAGTTCAAAATCCCAGGCTGCCCTCCACTCCCAGCTCTTCTGTCCTGGTGGTAGTAGGTCTCTCTTTCTCTGCTTAAATGTCTCTCCTTTATCTTTTCTATTAAGGTAAAAGGGGTTGCATGCTACACCCTTGGGAAATCAGGATGGTGGTTGGATTAAGGGTGGTATACTGATTCAAAGGCACTAAACAACAACAACAATCCCACCCTAAATCCTCACATTGATTTATCACACCAAAACTCATCTCAACTGCCAAACCACTAAGAATCATGGCTCAGTCAACTGGACACAAAGCCTTAACTAACAAAGTCCACCACTTGTCAACTTTGCGCCTATATGTATCTCTGTACACCATAAATAATTTCTAAGTAAAGACGGTCATAAATTGATACTTGCATCTAACATGATACAACTAAGAAGTACAACTGAAAACGCACCAACCCCACTATTCTTCCAAGTATAAACCTCAACCTGGGACAAAATTCCTTTTCATCTATGAATCTAGAATACAAATTATCTGCTTCTAAACACAGTGGTAGGACAAGCAAAAGGTATACATTTCCATTACAAATGGGGGCAGTTGGATAAAAAGAAGGAACAACAGGTACCAAGTAAATGACAGATCTAGCAGAGCAATTTAGATTACTCTTAAGACCTGAAAATAATCCTCTGTTTTTTGAGACCTTCCAGACAATGGCCCTGATCTCTAGACTCTGGGTGTTGGCCATTCTGGGTGGAAGATCTTCAGCCTGAAACTTCTGCCCTTCAGGCCCATTGGAATAGCAACTCTGCGCCCTTAGCTTTGGGCAGTCCCATTTTCCCAGTCCATCTGAATGGTGACCCTACCCCTTTGAACTCAGCAGATCCCATTCCTCTGTCCCTTTGGGCATGGAAGCCTCTCCCCCACAGCTTTGGGAGGGTCTCCATCTTAACAGTTGGAGTCTGGAACTGAGTTGGTAAAGAAGCCGACTTCTTGAAAGTTAGGAAACTTGACCCTTAGAAGCCCCAAAGGTCTTGGTTCTCCCTTATGAGACTGAGACAGCTTTGCTTCCCGGGCTCCTTGTCTCTTCAGCTTCTGCTTCTTGGTTCCTTGGTCTCTGCCCTGCTCAAGCAAGTGTCACCAAGTTCTTCAGCTCCACTGATAAGTACCCAGAGGCACCCCACTTCACCAGTAATCTTTGACCAGAAGGTGCTTAGCTTTCTTGCTATGTGGGTCAGAGAGCCTAAATTCACCAACAAGTGCCCAGAGGCACCTCACCACACCAGGAAGCCTGCTGCATTAAGACGCTCAGCTCTCTTGCTCCGTGGGTGGGCTTCCATGCTGTCTTGTGTTGATCTTTTAGTTCTGCTGCTACAGTTTCTCTGCTTCTGCTTCTCACCACCTATGCTGTTTCTGGTGTTAGAGCTCTTCTGAGCTCTCATAAGAATTGTCTTCCACATCCATAAATCTACCAGCAACCTTTCATTATTGGGCAACTTAGTAGTCTTCCAGCCTCTGCTCATTATCCAATTCCAAAACCACTTCCACATTTTAGGTATTTGTTAGAGTAGCACCCCACTCATGGTACCAAATTCTGTCATAATTATCTAATGCTGCTAAAACAGAGATATCACAAGTAGAATGCCTTAACAACCAGAAATTTATTCTCTTACCATTTCAGAGGCAAGAAATCTAGATTCAGAATGTGGGCTCTTAGAGAAGGCTTTCTCTTTCTCAGCTTGGGGAAAAGGTCCTTTGTCTCCTTTTAGCATCTGAAGACCCTGTATTCCTTGGATAACTCCATACATCTTGACAATAATCTTCCCTGGAGCTAGGAGATACATAGAGCGGGACCCCAGGTCCAAAGGACTCCATCACTCGTGGCTCTTCTGTCTTGGTGATAGTAGGTCCCTCTTTCTCTGTTCAAGTCTCTCTCCTTTTATCTCTTGTAAGATAAGAGGTATACCCAAACAAACTCAACATGGATTAAAAACCTAAATGTAAAACCTTAAACGATAAAGATCATCAATGAAAACATAGGGACAACCTTAGGGGCTGTAATACACGACATAAATACACTGTCAAACATAACTAAAAACACACAAACAGTAGAAGACCAAATAGATGACTGAGACCTCCTAAAAATTAGACACCTATTCGCATGAAAATATTTCACCAAAAGAGTAAAAATGGAGCCCACATACTTGGAAAAAATTTTTTTTTGCAATGACATATCAGATAAGGGACTAAGCCCCAAAATTTGTAGAAAACTTTAGCACCACTACAAGAAAAGGACAAACAGCCCATTTAAAACATGGCAGAGGAGATGAACAGATACTTTATCAAAGAAGACATTCAGGCAGCCAACAAACATATGAAGAAGTGTTCACGATCATTAGCCATTAGAAATGCAAATCAAAACAACATTGAGATGTCATCTCACCCCAGCATTAATAGCAAAGTTTAAAAAAACAAAACAGAACAAAACAGAAAAGAAAACATGCTGATGAGGGTATAAAGAGACTGGGACTCTTCTACATTGATGATGGGACTGTAAAATGGTATAACCACTGTTTAAGATGGTATGGTGCTTCCTCAAAAATTTGGAAATAGTAATACCGTATACCCAGCAATCCCTCGTATGGTAGATAGCCATAAGAAATAATAGCATGACATGAGTAAATATATGCACACAAATGTTCATTGAAGCACAATAGCAAAAAGATGGAGACAGCATAAATGGCCATCTGTGGCAGAATGGATAAACCAATTTTGGTACAATGGGATACTATGCTTGAAGAATAATGATGCATTGTTGAAGAATAATGATGCATCTGCAAAACACCTCATAAAATGGATGGATGGACCTGGAGGATATTATGCTTAGTGAAATTAGTCAATCACAAAAGGGCAAATATTGTATGAGACCATTTGTTGTAAAAACCCAAGAACAGGTTTTCATGCTAAAAGAAATGTTCTTTGATTGTGGGAGGGAGGGAGAGTAATTCACTGCTAGAGGGTAGACACATGTTAACCTGGGTGATGGGGAGAGCAATGTACAAGAAGAGGGAAGTTGGTAGAAGAAAGATGAAGACAGGTGAAGACACAGGGAAGTATGCAAGGATTAAAGAGGATAGAGGCAAATAGTTTTATGTTCGCAAGCCTGAAACAGCAGTGTTCTGCAGGTAGATAAAAATAGACAGATACACAGACTGAATGGATATGAAAGGGAGAGTGAGATTATGCAGAAGAGTTTGAAAGAGGATATTTGTACATGGGTGCTTACCTTTGCTGCAAACACACCTCTGAATGTGGTAGAGCATTGTTGTTACTGTTAAATGTCATTGAGTCAGTTCTGACCCATAGCAACCACATATAGGGGTTCTGAGGAGCCGCTGGTGAGTTTGAACTACTGACCTTGCAATTCCAACCAACCTTAAAATTGAGTGCTTATCCTACAGCATTGTTGTTGTTAGGTGCCATCGAGTCAGTACTGACTCATAGCGACCCTATGCACAGCAGAATGAAAATACTGCCCAGTCCTGGGCCAACCTCACTATTGTTGCCACGCTTGAGTCCATCGATGCTGCCACTTGGCCAATCCATCTCGTTGGGGGTATGCCTCTTTTTGTCTGACCCTCCACCCTGCCAAACATAATATCCTTTTCCAGTGACTGGTCCCTTCTGACAGTATGTCCAAAGTATGAGAGACGAAGTTTGACCATCTTGGCCTCCAAGGAGCACTCTGGCTGCACTTCTCCCAAAATGGATCTGTTGGTTCTTTTGGCAGCCCATGGCACTTTCAATATTTTCCTCCAACACCATAACTCAAAAGCATCAATTCTTCTATGGTCTTCCTTATTCACTGACCAGCTTTTGCATGCATATGAGGTTATTGAAAATACCATGGCTTTGGTCAGCACCTTAGTCCTCAAGCTGGCGTGTTTGCTATTCAACACTTTAAAAAGGTCTTGTGTAGCAGATTTACCTAAAGCAATACGCCCTTTGATTTCTTGACTGCTGCTTCCATGAGTGTTGATAGTTGATCCAAGAAGAATGAAGTCCTTGACAACTTCAATCTTTTCTCCAT
>NW_006408582.1:5748778-5765713 GCF_000296735.1 Chrysochloris asiatica | reverse complement strand
TGAAAGAATACAACCTTGTTGCACACCTTTCTTAATTTTAAACCATTCAGTGTTCCCATGTTCTGTTCGAACAACTGCCTCTTGGTCCAGGTACAGAATCCTCATGAGGACAATCAAGTGTTCCGGAAAACTCATACTTTGCAATGTTGTCCATAGCCTGTCATGATCCACATAATCGAAAACCTTTGCGTAGTCAATAAAGCACAGGTAAGCGTCTTTCTGATATTCTCTGCTTTCAGCCAAGATCCATAGGACATCAGCAATGATATCTCTCGTTCCCCGGCCTCTTCTGAATCCAGCTTGAACCTCTGCAAGTTCTCTGTCAATGAATGCTTGCAACCATTTCTGTGTTACCTTTAGTAAAACTTTACTCGCATGGGATATCAAAGATATTGTCCGATGATATCCGCATTCCATTGGGTCACCTCTCTTTGGAATGGGCACAAATATGTATCTCTTCCAATCAGTCGGCCAGATAGTTGTCTTCCAAATTTCTTGGCAGAGATGAGTGACTGTCTCCTGTGCTGCCTCACTTTCTTGAAAGATTTCAATTTTTATTCCATCAATTCCGGGTGCCTTGTTCTTTGCCAATTCCTTCAATGTACCCTGGACTTCCTCCCTAAGTATCATTGGCTTTTGATCATATGGTACTGTAGGACCAAGAAAAAGACTCAATTCTGTACATTAACCTGTTCCAGGAACGTGCTAAATCAGCTCATGCTCCCTTAGAATATCCTTTCACCCCTAGCAACAGCAAGAACTAGATAAGCAGTAGACAGGACAACCCAAGGCCAGATGCCAGATGTTTTCCTTATCCTAGCCTAAGAACAAAAGACCACCAGTACTGACCAATTAAACTGTAACATCTCATAGTTTGCCAAAGGTCAACCAGTCCAAATATTGTAAAGCTGAAAAACCCTGAGCTTGCTTGAAAACTCTATAAAAACCCTGCCAACTGGGAGTTCGAGGCTCCATCCCTCATCCGCTGCGTCAGATGCAGGTGGAGTCCAAGCTGGAGCTTGAATAAACAACCCTTGAGCACTTGCATTGGTGTTGGCTCCTTGGTGGTCTTTGGGGACCCTGAATTCTGGGCATAACAGTACCTCTTGAAATGGTTGAACATTAACCATTTCCTTTTGATACAGTGACTCTGTATATTCCTTTCATCTTCTCTTGATGCTTTCTGCATCATTCAATAATTTGCCCTACAGCATACCGGGGGCAAAATGATGAAAATTTCTTAGATGTTTTCAAACATCTTAAGGCAGTGAGTTGGACCTTAGGGCTCAGGTACATAGTCTCAGGGAACACCGTGGTCAGTTGGCATAACATAATCCCCAAAGATGATGTTTTACTGCTTTGTTGTGTGGCATCTGGGATTTTAAAAGCTCATGAGCAGCCATTCCAGACCTGATTGGTGTTGACGAGCCAGCTATCTAAAGTACAACTTTTAATCTCGCTATGTGTGAAAGAAAGAAAAGTGATGAAAATAGAAGATGCTTTAAATCATGGAGCAGGTGACCATCAGTCCCCACAACTCTAAGACCAGAAGAACAAAATGGTGCCTGGCTACCACTACTAACAGCTTTGAAAGGACTCACTTTAGAAGGTCCCGGATAGAGTAGCAGAAAATGTGGAACACAACACAAAACAAAACAAAAAGACCAGGATTACTGGTCAGAAAGAGATTGGAGGAACCAAAACTATGTCCCTCAACCACCATCCAAGTCTGGAATGGAACTCACCTTTGTGGCCCAATTTTCAGCCAAGCAATAGATAGGTAGATAGTGGGGACAACAACACTAGTAAGGTATGCTCACCGTGGAATGGTCAGTCACACAAGATCAAAAAGGGCAACATTTACTTAGGGCAAAGTTGAGAAGGAATGGGAAAGAGGGTGGAATGGAAATAGGAACTACAAGAAGGAAGTGGACTAACTGGTATTGCATGGAGGGGATTACAACCATTGAGATGAAACAAAGTGTAGGATGTGTTGAATGTAAAACTCAATTCACAATAAAAAGTTAAACAACAACAACAAAAAAGATAAAAGGTATTGCATGCCACACCCTTGGGAATCTCCCATAAATCAGATTAATCCTTACTCTTCATATTGGTTTGGTAGACCAAATCATGGGAGACAGCTGCATCTCTGCTGCTAAAACTGAGAATCCTGACCCAGTCAAGTTGACACAAAACCTTAACTGTCACAAGTGTGATCTCTGCCACAAAGCACATGCTTAACCCAGACACTTAAGATAGTTTTTCAGGTTGCTTAGTCACTCTCACCAAAACTACTGGGAACATTCACCAAAATTGTCAAGTTAATTTAATGAATATATGAAAACTGATGACTAGGATTGAAATCCTAATGTTATCATTTAACTTTAATTTCTCTGGACCTCTTTTTCCTCATTGATCAAATGAAGATAGAACTATATTGTTGCAAGAATTAAATGTCTCCAAACATATAATACCTTGCATATGTTATTGTTGTTAAGTGCCATCTTGTTGTTGTTGTAAAGTGCCATCGAGTCGGTTCTGACCCATAGCGACCCTGTAAGGATTTCTGAGGAGCATCTGGTGAGTTTAAATCACCACCTTGCATTTCAAATGGCTTTGCAGTCTGACTCATTAACCCACAACGCCACCAAGTGCTATTTAGCACATTTGTTGTTGATGTTAAGTGCCGTTGAGTTGATTCTGGCCCGTAGTGACCATGTATAGGGTTTCCAAGGAACAGCTGGTGAGCTTGAACCACTGACCTTGTAGTTCAAACAACTTTGCAATCTGTCACATTAGCCCACAGTGCCACACCAGCAGTAAACAATAAATTGGTGTTGTCATTGTTAAAAGCCTTGGAGTCATTTCTGACTCATAGCAACCCTGTATAGGATTTCTGAGGAATGGCTGGTGAGATTGTACCTTCGGCCTTAGTAGTCCAGTGCTAATCCTACAGTGTAACACCAATTTGTTGTTGTAGTTATACGCTGTGGAGTCGGTTCCAACTCATAGCGACCCTGTACAGGGTTTCCGAGGCTGTTAATCTTTACAGGAGCA
Source organism: Chrysochloris asiatica (assembly GCF_000296735.1). NCBI lineage: Eukaryota > Metazoa > Chordata > Mammalia > Afrosoricida > Chrysochloridae > Chrysochloris > Chrysochloris asiatica. The sequence goes on along the minus strand of NW_006408582.1, from coordinate 5,762,653 downwards.
GAAAGCCTCATCTTTATCCTGCGGAACAGCTGGTAGTTTCAAACTGCTGATCTTGTGGTTTGCAGCCTGATTCGTAACCACTACGCTTTAGAAACTCTTTAAGTGTCTCCTACACATTCTAAGTACTGAAGTACAAATTCATTCACTCAACAAACATTTATTACCTGTTGTTGTTACTAGGTGCCATCAAGTCGGTACCGACCCATAGCGACCTTATGGGCAGCAGAACGAAACACTGCCCGATATTGGGCCATCCTCACTACTGTTGCCACACTTGAGTTCATCGATGCTGCCACTTGGACAATCCATCTCGTTGGGGGGTCTTCCTCTTTTTGTCTAACCCTCCACCTCGCCAAACATGACATCCTTCTCCAGCAACTGATCCCTCTTGACAATGTGTCTGAAGTATGAGAGATGAAGTTTGGCCATCTTGGCCTCCAAGGAGCACTCTGGCTGCACTTCTTCCAAAATGGATCTGTTGGTTCTTTTGGCAGCCCGTGGCACTTTCAATATTCTCCTCCAACACCATAACTCAAAAGTATCAATTCTTCTAGGTCTTCATTATTACTGTCCCGCTTTCACATGCATATGAGGTTATTGAAAATACCATGGCTTGGGTCAGGCGCACCTTAGTCCTCAAGCTGACATCTTTGCTCTTCAACACTTTAAAAAGGTCTTGTGAAGCATATTTGCCTAATGCAATACGTCCTTTGATTTCTTGACTGCTGCTTCCATGAATGTTGATAGTTGATCCAAGAAGAATGAAGTCCTTGACAACTTCAGTCTTTTTGCCGTTGATAAGAGTGTTGTTTATTGGTCCAGTGGTGAGGATTTTTGTTTTCTTGACATTGAGATGTAATCCATACTGAAGGCTGTGCTCTTTGATCTTCATCAGTAAATGTTTTAAGTCCTCTTCACTTTCAGCAAGCAAGGTTGTGTCATATGTATAATGCAGTTTGTTATTGAGTCTTCCTCCAATCCTAATGCCACACTTTTCTTCATAGAACCCAGCTTTTCCGATGATTTGCTCAGCATACAGGTTGAGTAAGTATGATGAAAGAATATAACCTTGTCGCACACCTTTCTTAATTTTAAACCATTCAGTGTTCCCATGTTCTGTTTGAATAACTGCCTCTTGGTCCAGGTACAGATTCCTCATGAGCACAATTAAGTGTTCCAGAATACTCATACTTCACAATGTGGTCCATAGCTTGTCATGATCCATACAATTGAAAACCTTTGCATAGTCAATAAAGCACAGGTAAGCATCTTTCTGATATTCTCTGCTTTCAGCCAAGATCCATAGGACATCAGCAATGATATCCCTTGTTCCATGGCCTCTTCTGAATCCAGCTTGAACCTCTGCAAGTTCTCTGTCAATGAATTCTTGCAGCCATTTCTGTATTACCTTTAGTAACACTTTACATGCCTGGGATATCGAAGATATTGTCAGATGATATCCGCATTCCATTGGGTCACCTCTCTTTGGAATGGGCACAAATATGGATCTCTTCCAAATTTCTTGGCAGAGATGAGTGAGTGCCTCCTGTGCTGTCTCACTTTCTTGAATCCATCAGTTCTTGGTGCCTTGTTCTTTGCCATTTCCTTCAATGCACCTTGGACTTCCTCCTTCAGTATCATTGGCTCTTGATCATATGCTACCTCTTGAAATGGTTGAACATTAACCATTTCCTTTTGGTACAGTGACTCTGTGTATTCCTTCCATCTTCTCTTGATGCTTTCTGCATCTTTCAATAATTTGCTCAGCGAATCTTTCAGTAATGTAAGTTGAGGCTTGAATTTTTTTTTCAGTTCTCCCAGCTTGATAAAAGCTGAGCATGTTCTTCCTTTTTGGTTTTCTGATTCCAGATCTTTGCACATTTTGTTGTAATATTTGGCTTTATCTTCCCGAGCTGATTTTTGAAATTTTCTGTTCAGTTCTTGTACCTCCTCATTTCTTCCATTTGCTTTAGTATCTCTACGCTGGAGAGTACGTTTCAGTGTCTCTTCTGACATCCATTTTGACCTTTTCCTTCTTTTGTGTCTTCTTAATGACTTTTTGCTTTCCTCCTGTATGATGTTCTTGATGTCATCCCACAACTTTTCTGGTCTTTGGTCTTTAGTGTTTAATGTAGCATATCTGTTCTTAAGATGATCCCTAAATTCAGGTGGGATATATTCAAGGTCATATTTTGACTCTCGTGGACTTTTTTTCATTTTCTTCAGCTTTGGCTTGAATTTGCATATCAGTATTTGATGGTCTGTTCCACAGTCTGAAATTTGTCATTCCCTGCATAGTAAACCATGTGGTCATCAGATTCAAAATGGCCAACACCAGACCATTTCAGCTCACTAATGCCTAAGATGTCGATATTTATGCGTTTCATTTCATTGTTACAACTTCCAGTTTTCCCAGATTCGTACTTCGTACATTCCATATTTCAATTTTCAATGGAGCTTTACAGCTGTTTCTCTTCATTTTGAGTTGTGTCCCATCAGCAAATGAATGGCCCACAGGTTTTTCTCACACAGGCTTTACTCCTTTCATGTCATCACGGTTAACTCTACTTGGAGGAGGCAGCTCTTGCCCAGTCGCATATTGAGTGCCTTCCAACCTGAGAACCTCATTTTCTGGCACTGTATCTGACAGTGTTTCTCTGCTATTCATAAGGTTTTCAATGACTAAATATTGAAAGTAGTTCATCTCTCCTTCTTCCTAATCTGTCTTCATCCGGAAGCTCATCTGAAACCTGTCCATCGTGGGTGACCCTGCTTTTTATTTAAAATACCGGTGGCATAGTTTTCAGAATCACAGCAACTCACAAGCCTCCACAGTACGACAAACTGACAGATGAGTGGTGGATTGAGTACCTACTATGTGCTAAAGGAGCTCTGGTAGTGTGGTGGATACAAATTGGTCTGCTAACCTCAAGGTTGGCAGTTCAAAACTACTAGTTGTTCCACTGGAGAAAGGTGAGGCTTTCTGCACCTGTAAGATTTGTAGCTTCGGAAACCCTGCACAGTGTCACTATGAGTTGGAACTGACTCCACGGTACTTAACAACAATAACAGCACTGTGTGCTAAGCATTGTTCTAGGTAACTGATTTATATCAAAGAGCAATCAGTTCCTGTTCTAGTAACATGTACATGGTATCAAAATTAAAGAGTAAATAAAGTGCAGTTTAATCCATAACTATAGATGATTAGGGAGTTCTGGTATGGCACTGTGAGTTAATGCTCCAGACTACAAAGCCGTTTGAACTGCATGGTCAGCAGTTGAAGGTCACCAGCTGCTCCTCTGAAACCCTATACAAAGTCACTATAGGTCAGAACTCACTTGACAACACTTAACAACAACAATAGGTAATTAGAATTATTATTAATTTAGTACTTATGTGTCAGCCACCATGCTAAATGATTTTAATATATAATCTTATTTCCTCATTAATCCTATGAGTTATTATTGTTCTAATTTGATAGTATGGAGAGTGGTTTTATATATTAAGTAGGCAAGAAAGTAGAGGAGCTTGTATTCAAATTCAGATCCTATTTCTAAGCCCATACTTTACCTCTACATCTTACTACCTTTATTTGATGAATTTTGCTTTCACCTCTGTGTGAAGTTATCATTTTTGCTTATGGATCCTTCTTGGTATTTTTTGCGAGCATTTTTTACTATTCAGTAGGAGCTATGAGGGAAAGAAATTTGAGTTTTCCTCATTTATATTAAAATACTTAATTAGCTCAGCAGGAAATTATCAGAGAGGGAATAAATGACAGATCTAATTAGAGAAAAGATGTCACTTTGAGGACTAAGGTGCGCCTGACCCATTTGGGGTATTTTCACTCACCTCGTATGCATGTGAATGCTAGGCAATGAATAAGGAAGACCAGAGAAGAATTGGTGCTTTTGAATTAAGGTACTGGCAAAGAATATTAAATGTAACATGAGCTGTCAGAAGAACAAACATCTATCTTGGAAGAAGTACAGCCAAAATGCTCCTTAGAAGCAAGGATGGCAAGACTTCATCTCACATAATTTGGACATGTCATCAGGAGGGACCAGTCCCTGGAAAAGGACATCATGCTTGGAAAAGGTCAATGAGAAAGAGGAAGACCTCCAATGATATGAATTAACACAGTGGCTGTAACATTGTGCTCAAATGTAACAATTGTAAGGCTAGTATAGGACTGTGTCGTATTTTTTTTGTTATTATTTTTTTTGTGCAGGGGTGGTGTTTTATTCTGTGTGCTTAGGGTTGCAATGAGTTGGAGCCAATTTGAAAGCACCTGTTTTAGTTACTAGTGATGCTATAACAGAAATACCATAAATGGATGCCTTTAACAAATAGAAATTTTATTCTTCCACAGTTTGGAAGGCTTGAAATCTAAATTCAGAGTGCCAGCTCTGGAGAACAGTCCTTGTCTCCTTTCACCGTTTGTAGGCACAGCATTCCTTGGAGATAATGGCATTAACTGGTCTTCCTTGTAGGCATATGGATATTATCCTATCACAGACAGTATTGTACTTTAAAACAGATCTTTTTTTTTTTTTTAAAGACAGACTTGATATGTGCTTTTTGATGATGAATGCGACACCATTCCTCTTCAATTTGTCATTCTCGGCATATACCATGTGAGCATCAGATTCAAAATATTAAGTTCCAGTCCATTTCAACTCACTAATGCCTAGGATATCAATGTTTATGTGTTCCATTTCATTTTTGACAATTTCCAATTTTTCTAGATTCATACTTTGCACATTCCTTGTTCTGATTATTAATGGCTGCTGTTTCTCTTCATTTTGAGTTGTACGCCATCAGCATATGAAGGTCCTGAAGGTTTTGCTCCATTCACATCATCATGGTCAACTCTGTTTTGAGGAGGCAACTGTTCCCTACTTGTATTTTGAGTGCCTTCCAACCTGAGAGACTCATTTTTTGGCACTCTATCTGACAGTATTCTAGTGCTGTTCATCACGTTTCAATGGCAAATATTCTGGTACTATCTGACAGTGTTCCACTGCTATTCATAAGGTTTTCAATGATTGAAGTAGTCCCTCTCTCCTTCTTCCTAGTGTGTCTTGGTCTAGAAACTCATCTGAAACCAGTCCAGAGTGGTGGTATTGACATCATTTAACCATAGAGTCAGTTCTAACTCATACTGACCCTGTATAAAGTTTCAGAAGGGCAGGTAGTGACCTTGAACCGCTGACCTTGTGGTTCAAACTGACCTTGCAGTCCAGTGCATTAACCCACACACAGCACTACACTACATCAGAGTAACATTATGGAGGGGAGTGCTTACATCTTATTCGATCTCATCATGGAATTGATTATGACATCTTAACTGCTAAACTATAGAGAATCCTGGCCCAGCCAAGTTGGCACAAAATGATCACAGCACCTAACAGCAACAATATGATAGTTTCTGCTTCTTTACAACCCCACTAATACTTAATATTTGATATTAATGATGTTGTCTGAAGATTTTGACATTCCATTGGGTCATCTCTCTTTGAAATGGGCACATGTATGGATCTCCTCCAGTCAGTTGGCCAGGTAGCTGTCTTCCAAGTTTCTTGGCATAGATGAATGCATGTCTCCAGTGCTGCATCAGTTTGTTGAAAGATTTCAATTTGTATTCCATCAAATCCTGGAGCCTTGTTCTTTGCCAATGTCTTCAGCGTACCTTGGACTTCTTCCTTCAGTATCACTGGCTCTTGATCACATGTTACCTCTTGAAATGGTTGCAAATGTTGGAAACAAAGAGGAAGGATCAGTAGTTGAAGAATATGGCCTTGGTGATAGAAATAATGCTGGAGATCGCATGATAGAATTTTGTAAGGCCAATGACTTCTTCATTGCAAGTACCATTTATAAACAACATAAAAGACAACTATAGGAACACTTAGGCAGGTTTGCGTGGGCTAAATGGGACAGAGGTAAATAGTGATGTATGCTCAACCTTGGGACAACAGGGCCCTGTGATACAGGGATTGAGGCATAGTCTGAATGGGTAAAAGAGGGTAAATAATATTAAGATGCTTGACTCTCTTATGAGTATTGGTTTCCCTTGCCTACGATTGATTGTAAAAAGCCTGTAAGCCTGTCTTTAGCCAATAACTCATTGAAATACCTATATGGGGCTCTAGAACTTGCACAATGATAATAGGCTTCTTGCCAAATCTATAGGACCTTACATGGAATCCTGAGCCCCATACAGAACCTTATGAGTGGGATATTCATTTCAAGTGGGACAGAGGATAATTCCTAAAAGAAAGACCAGCAGGAAAAAACAAAAATGAAAACAACAGTCTGTTTGGCTATTACAAGAACAAGCAAACTGTACACCGGGGAGCCATCATGGCAAGCAACCAAGACCCTTCAGGGCAAACTCCCCCTCCAAGACTGAAATTCAAAGGGCACACACTAGCAGGTATGTAACCTTGCTGGTGACCACATTGGTCTACTGGTGAGTAGAAGTGGAGAAAAGGCAGCAATGAAGATATGGGCTGAGTTCAACCATGTTCCATAGATCCCCACTCCCCCTACCCCCACCCGCCACCTCAACCTGGAGAAGAAAGAGAAGAGGAAGGGCTGGTTGGTCTGAAGTATCGTGAGACTTGGGGATTCCTGAGCCCATAGAGAAGGACATAGTCATGGAGGACTAGAGCTGAGAGTGAAGCATCCAGCTGATATGAAGTGAGGGAGACGCACAAGAGTACTCAAACTTGCATATAGTACCCATTTGACCTAGCTTCGATGGCTTGATGATCAGAACTCAACTAGAGGAAGATAAACAATTTTGATAAAGGAAACAAGTGCAAATTGCTACAATTTGATGAACTTGATCTGTACTTATGGATGTAGTAACTCAAAATACCAACTGAGAAGGAAGGAGTCTTCACATCAAGGATCAGTCTTATCCCCTCTGTACCCAGGATTGATAGGGATGGACAAATTAGATACTGGTACTTAAAATGAGGGGTGGGGTCTATAAAAGTATGAAGTGACTGATAGCAAGTTTTAAAGAGGGAGTTTAGTTTCAAAGTGTGCAGGGGAAGGTAGAATCCTCACTGAATAGTTTTCATCTTGTCTAGATGGGTCTGGTGAAAGAAGATGTGGATAAGGTTCTTATGATTCAGTAGTGAGTAGTTATTAATATGAATTGCAATGGTCACAACTGTAAAGGTAGAAGCTTTGTAACAAAAAGGGGGAAGTAGTTAATCTTACATTCCAGGAACAGAGAACCATAGGACCATCAAGGGAACAGAGCATGAGCAGAATGTGGGACTCTGTTCAGAGAAGCAGTGACACCAGGGATGGAGCAGAGATGATGACATGAAGAGATAGAGCAGCTGAAGACTCTGGACTCATGGGAAGAGAAAGGCTGTGTGCTGGAGGCCAGGTGCTGGTGGCTGGGAGACAGGCTTGTAGAATGTACCCTTTGGCTATTGTCTAAATGATTATATATCCCTGAGTGTTTTTGTGTACATACAAACAAACAAAAAAGTCAGAGGGAATAGAACCAAATACTGTTGAATGATGATGTATGGAGGAGATTGTAATCATTGCAATGAAACAGTGAGTGTAAAACTGATGTTCTCCCATGTAAACTATCACTCAATTCACAATAAAAACTTTTTAAAAAAAAACTAAAATTTTCATTATCTTAAAAACATCCCAGAACTATGCACATGAACCTCACCAGATGGAACACAAATTGACTGCATCTGAAAACTTCATTATCACTAGCCAAAACAAGGCCAGGGGCAGACTGTGGGGCACACCATCAACAGACCATCAACTGCTCATCTGCAAGTTCAGGCTGAAGCTAAAGAAAACCAAAACAAGTCCATAAGAACCAAAATATGACCTTGAATGTATCCCACCTGAATTTAGAGATCATCTCAAGAACGAATCTGATGCATTAGACACTAAAGACTCAAGATCAGAAGAGTTGTGGGATGACATCAAGAACATCTTATAGGAAGAAAGCCAAAGAAGGAAGACAAGACAGAAGGAAAAGACCAAAATGGATGTCAGAAGAGACTTTACCCATAGAATCCTTCAATATTTCAAGTCAAGGCTTGAATTTTTTCTTCAGTTCCCTCAGCTTGAGAAATGCTGAGTGTGGTCTTTGCACATTTTGTTCTAATATTTGACTTTGTCTTCTCAAGTGCTCTTTGAAATTTTCTATTCCGCTCTTTACCTCCTCATTTCTTCCATTTGCTTTAGCATCTCTACACTGGAGAGCAAGTTTCAGAATCTCTTTGTTGCCTAATACATTAAATTTCTTCTTGATATGGTTTCTAAAACCAGGTGGGATATCAAGGTTATATTTTAACTGTTTTGGACTTGTTTCCGTTTTTTTCAGCTTCAGCCTAAAACTGCATATGAGCAATTGATGGTCAGTTGTACTGTCTGCTCCTGGTCTTATTTTGGCTGATTATATGGAGCTTTTCTACCATCTCTTTCCAAAGATTTACTTAATTTTATTTCTGTGCATTCCATGTGGTGAGGTACATGCGTATAGTTGTCTTTTATGTTGGTTCAAAAGAAGTATTTTCAATGAAGTATTTGCATTGTTTTTATTGCCAAAGCCATATTTTCTGACTACTGATCTTTCTCTTTCTTTTGAACCTTTGCATTCCAACCACCAGTAATTATCAATACATCTTGATTGCATGTTTGATCAATTTCAGACTGAAGAAGCTGATAGAATTCTTCAATGTCATCATCACTGGCTTTAGTGGTGGTGCATAAATTTGAATAATAGTAGTATTAATGGTTTTCCTTGTAGGCATATGGCTATTATCCTATCACAGACAGTGTTGTTTTTCATGACTGATCTTGATGTGTTCTTTTTGATGATGAATGCGATGCCATTCCTCTTCAATTTGTCATTCCCTGCATAGTAAGCCATGTGATTGTCAAATTCAGAATGGCCAATACCAATCCATTTCAGCTCACAAATGCATAGAATATTGATGTTTATGCATCCCATTTAATTTTTGACAATTTCCAATTTTCATAGTTTTATACTTCTGACATTCCATGTTCCAATTATGAATGGATGTTTACAGCTGTTTCTCTTTATTTTGAGTTGTGTCCCATCAGCAAATGTAGGCCCAAAGGTTTTACTCCATTCGTGTCATCACGGTTAACTTTACTTTGAGGAAGCAGCTCTTTCCCAGTCATATTTTGAGTGCCTTCTAACTTGAGGGGCTCATCTTCTGACACTATATCTGAAAGCATTTTGGTGTTTTTCATCATGGAAACCCTATACAAGGTTGCTATGGGTCGGAACTGACTCAGTGGCACTTAACAACAACAACAGTATCAGGTTTCAATAGTCAATATTTTGGTGCTGACAGTGTTCCACTGCTACTCATGAGGTTTCCAGTGATTGAATATTCTGAAGTAGTCTGCCTCTCCTTCCTAGTCTGTCTTCATCTAGAATCTCAGCTGGAACTAGTCCACAATGGATGACCCTGCTGGTATTTAAAGTATTCGTGGCATAGCTTCCAGAATCAGAGCAACATGCAATCCACCACAGTAGACAAAGTAACAGAGGAGTGATGGTCTGTTTCTCTGGGGAACCCTAAGACAGATTCCTGTGAATATTAAGATTCAATATGTTTTTCCAAGCATTTGAGGGGCTTGATTTTGCCTCTGAGTTTATTGATCTTTCCTTTAAATAAATCTGGTTGTTAAATTGTGAGAAACTTTGCTAGCCCCAACAATCCCAAACCTACTCAAGTAAGACAGTATCCTCTGTATAAATACTAGCTTATTTCCCCATGTAATCTGTTTTGTTTGTTGTTGTTGTTAAGTGTCAGCAAGTCAGATTCAACTCATAGTGTCCCTGTAAAGGGATTCCAAGGAGTAGCTAGTGGGTTTTAACTGTCAACCTTGTTTTTTTTTGCCACCCAGTGCTTATGCTACAGGAGTCTACTGCTGTCAAATTCTAACATTGCCCATCTGAATTATTTTTCTCTATCCTTCAAAGTTAGGAGACCACAAAAGCATAGTGGTCTTATTTTGTTTTTAATATCTATGTCTTTCATATTTTGCTCTGTATATTTTTGGTTGTAATTGTAACTCATATCCATTTTTAAAATTTGCAAAGCACATCAAAAACTAATGACCAGAAAGAAAGAAGAAAAAAAAAAAACCGCCCATCATTCACATCTTAAAGCAAACAGCATTACATTTTTGGCATATTTCTCCATGATATCTTTAGGGAGTGTTTTCCAGGCTTTACTTGGCAGGAGGCCATGCATCTGTCCCAGGCGTGGATCTTCACTGTTTCACTTTTCCTTAATAGAACCTTACTTAATCAACCCTGCCATTACCCCCCACTTCTTCCCTTTAATAATAAAAATGAAAGCCAGCTGCTTGAGAGTTCTGGTAATTGGTGAGGATAACTGGTTATGAACGGCATGGCAGTAGGGCAGGCTGGGAGGAAAGGATTTGGAACTGACAAGCTCAGGAAGCCCTTAGGTGTAATGGCATTGGCAGTGCAAATGCTGTGTGCTCTTCCCTTTCTTTCATTTTTCCTGTTTTGTACAACTGTCCAAAACTTTAAATATATGCTTGACACAGGATGAGGAGGAATACCACAGAAATGGGCATGGTCCTTATTTTGATAAGCCTTCTTAGAGGATTTCATTATTTTCTTTTTAATTTATTTTAAATAGGGATACATTCACATGAATCAAAAAAATGCAGATTTTATACAACAAAAGTTTCTGTTCCATTTCCCATCCTGTTTTCACCCTCTCTGAACCCACTCCAGGTAATCAGTTTTTTAAATTTGGAGATATACATTGAGTTTACTTATGAATATTAACAAAAATATTCTATATTCGTGTTGCTTATTTCTTTTGAACAAAAGGAAACCTATTTTTCAGCACCTTGCTGTGTATGTATGTGTGTGTTTATATATGTTTTATCTTGGATATTTTTAAATATCCAAACATTGAAACCTTTCCCATTCATTTTTATGCTTTAAAAATATTTCATTATATATATGTAGTATAATATATTTATCAGTTCTCTATTCAAGAGTTATTTGTGTCCTTCCAGTCTTTTGGATAACTTTGTATATTTGTTATTTCTTAAGTATTTGTTGTTGTTAAGTGCCATAGAGTCAGTTCTGACTCATAGCGACCCTGTGTAGAGTTTCCAAGGAACAACTGGAAAGTTTGAACCACTGACCTTGTGGTTTAAATTGACCTTAAGGTCGAGTGCTTATCGTACAGAATAAATTCCCAGAAATTTAATTACTGGTCAAAGGAGATACTCATGTGAAATTTTTATCTCTGTGGCTTTATTATCTCCACAGGAGGTTTACCAGTTTATACTCCCACCAGAGAAGTATGCAAGTGTTTGTTTCTCTGGAAGGATTGTTACAGACTTCTTACAGGTTGCCATGAATTGTTCTTCAGTTGTTTTAACTTGGAGGTTTCCCCTCAATGAGATAAGTTTCTTAAAACAAAGGCCAAACTTGTTACTGCTTTTGTGTTATTAGCACTTATAAATAATATAACATGGCATAAAAAAATAATTATGTTTTTAGTATAACTTGGGAGAATAAGCCATTTTAACATTACTGATAAGATTGTTTTACTTGGTTAGAGTTCAGCTGCACTCACTTCTCTCCCTCAAAGTTATCATTAAAGGAATGAAAACTGAGATAGATATTTGACCTGGGCAGAAAGCAGATTCATTTAGTACTTGCATGTCAGCTTCTATCTTAGGAGCCAAGTGTTTACCAGAGTCAAATCCTGAGACTCCTCAGCATCAGCAACAGCTTAATTGCGTACTGGTGCCATCATTTATTTTCCTCAACATGTGCCAGTGCCTGCCCCAAAGCAAGCAAGAGAACAAAGAACTACTTTTAAAACATTTACTATCTACTACGTATGTAAACATTACATCACTGTAATTTAGTTTGCCTATATCCTAGTAACAAAACTGTACTAATTGTTTCTTTGTTACCCCAGTTTCTGCCATATTGGACTCATTCACATGTATGAGGGTGAGTCAAAAATTATCCACACTCTTGCTGTAGAATTTATTTTAATCAGCTTTTAGAAAAGACAAATACATCATTTTTCAATATAATCTCCTTGCTTTTCAATGCACTTTGTCTGTCAACAAGCTTTCATATTTCCTTATTTTTAAAAATTTTAGGTTAAGCTGCAAGCCAAGAATACACTACTGTCTTCACTTCTTCATCAGAGGTGAATTTTCATCCTCAAAGGGCTGCTTTCAGGGCACCAAACAGGTAAAAGTCCAGTGGAGCAAGATCAGAAGTATAAGTTTTTGCAGTGTCTGCAGTGTGGGCAAAGGTGTGTGGACATGTGTTGTTATGCAAGATCACAAAGCAGTCCTCTGCATTTAACCCAAAATTTAGGCTTCAGCTCTTCACTGTAGTGAGCACTGTTGATTGTTAAACTTTTTCCTGATAGGGTTCCGATACTGGCCCTTGAAAATCCCACAAAACTGTAAGAATCTATTTGCCAGCTGATGGTTGCCTTTTGAACTTTCCTTTGATAGGTGATTGAGGATATTTCCATTCCATACTCTGCTGTTTACTTTCAGGCTTATAGTGACGAATCCATGACTTATCATCAGTAACATTTTTTAAAAAGGAACTTTTACTTTCCTTTGAGTATTGGTCCAAATTTTGTTTGTAGATGTCAAAACACTTCTGTGTGTGCTCTTCTGTGAGTTGTTTCAGTATCCATCTCACACAAACTTTTGCAAACCCAAGTCTGTTGTGGACTATTTCATAGGCAGAGCCATAGCTGATTTGCAAGTGATTTGCCACATAATCCACTTCCATCTGTCTGTTTGACAGAATCATTTCACATGCACACTCAATGTGGTCATCAACCATGGATGTGGATGGGTGTCTTAATGTACCTGGAGTGTGGATAATTTTTGACTCATCCTTGTATTATATGCCAGTCGTCTTCAAGCTTTTCTGCTTGTATATCCCATAAAACAGTTTTGTAAAATTACATGTCCCCTCACCATCTACCAGTGTACATCTATGAGTATTTAGGGGACAGTAGTTATTTAGGTGGTAGAATTCTTTCTACCATTGTGGGAGTCTAGTATTTGATTCCAGCCAATTTACTTTATATGTAGCCATGACCTGTCCGTCTTTGGAGGTTTCATGCTGCTATGATACTGAGCAGGCACCAGCAGAGCTCTCAGACCAACATGGACTAAGAAGAAAGGCCTGTGATCTGTTTCTGAAAATCGGCCAATGGAACCCTTGTGGATGCTGATCTGCAACCAAGCATGATGATATAGGACCAGGGGCTTTCTTGGTGTTTTCTGTTGTGCTAATGTTTATTAAATCTTTCTGATTTTCCTCTTTTTTTTATTTTGATGTGCAGATGGATTTTTTGTTTTTTAGGTTGCCCTGTAATTTATTATTTTTCCGCTGCTTAAAACATTCTGTTTTATCTTGTAATCTATTTGATTTCATTGCCATTTGAAAGTTCTTTAGCTACAGTATTCCCTCTTTTTTACTTTGTAGTTGACTTCATTATACCTTGATATCTCTGGTTCCCTATTTACTGTCCTGTAGGTTTGTTTTCCTTTAAATTTTTTATGTCTGAAATGAGTTCTGAGTGGTCTTGTCATGTATAGTAATCCAGGTAGTTGTTTGCTATTGCTGGTTCTTGCCGGGGTCTGCCCTCGACATAGTTGTCACGCGTGTTTGGTTCACGAGGAGGGGAGATCCAGCGGCGATAGGGATAGCGAAAGAATACACAGACAAACAGAAGAAGGGAGACAATGAGGCACCCCAAAGCCAGGGTGGATACATCACTGGTGGGCAGGCTTGGG
>NW_006408582.1:5741256-5748228 GCF_000296735.1 Chrysochloris asiatica | reverse complement strand
GTCTTAGGCTTTAGGAAAATATCACATTTATCTGTGGATTACCAAGAGCTCCGTGTATTAAATTAATACATGTAATAATATTAAGATGAAAGCAATTTGCCATTAACTGCCAGTGGCCTCATTTGTTACACTCGGGCCTATAGGGCCTTGAACCTCTGACCAGTCTTACACGGTCCACAACAGGTTCTGACCAAAGAACACCCTTTAGCAATTTTTGTAAAGTTGGCCTGATCATTACAAATTCCTTTCATCTCTGTTTATCAGGAAATGTCCTAATTTCACAGTCTTATTTAAGCGACAGTTTTGCTGGACACATGATTCTTGGTTGCAATCTTTTCCTTTCAGAGTTTTGTATATGCCTTTTTGCTAGCAAGGTTTCTGCTGAGAAATCGGTGCTTAGTCTTCCTGGTTCATTTTTAGAGGTAACTGTGATAGTTAAGGTTCTTTGTCAACTTGATTAAATCCAGATTCTCCATTTCTTGACTGTTGATAGTTAATTCTGTGATGATTGGCTATGAGCAGCCAATCAGTTGAAAAGATGTTTCCTGGTGGAGAAAGGTCCCAGTATAATGAACATGCAGGAAAGACTTGCTATTGTTCCCACTGGATTTGGATCTTACATCTGGGTCATCCTCCAACCTCCAGTTCTTTGAATCTGAGCCAGTGGCCTGCTCTACTGTGTTTGCTTGCTGGGCCTGCCTGCTGAGTGTGCCTGGAAAACTGGACACCCACTGAAGGGTCCTGTACATCTGTTCCTGTTGCCGCAGCTTGTGTGCTCCATGACACCAGTTATGCAGGGTACCTGCCCAGGCCTTGGTCACCCGTCACCCTGCTGCCACCCCTGCTCTGGCACTGAGGTCCTGCTATGTGCCCTGACTTGAGATTCTTGCCTTTTGGGCATGCCCACCAATCTTTTTTTTTTTTTTTTTTTTTAAGTTGTTATTCTGAGGTTTACATGGGAGAACATCAGCTTTACACTCATCCTATCGTATTTCGTTTCATTGCAATGATTACAATCCCCTCCATGCATTATCAAACAACCAAAGGGTACACCACACAGGCCCGCCCCCCCGGCTGCCAGCACACAGCCCTTCTCCCTCCTGAGTCCAGTGTCCCTAGCAGCTCCATCTGTCCATGTCATCGTCTCTGTCTCCATCCCTGGCGTCACTGCCTCTCTGGATAGGGTCCCACTTTCCCATCTTCTCACTTGATGGTTACAGGGACCTCTGCTCCTGGGTTGTAAAACCAATCACTCTCCTCCTTTTGTCAAAAAAAACATCTAACTGTATATTTCCTACCCTCACAGTCAGTCCTGATTACAACTATTCACTGTTGTGCCACAAGAGTCTTATTTCCATTTCCTTTCATCAGCCCAGTCCCAACAGATTGGCAATCATTCAGTGGTGATTCTACCTTCCTCCACCCCATCTGGAACTAGGCTCCCTCTAGAAAGCTTGTAAGCCAGTCACTTCTTGCCTTTATAGGCACCCCCCATTTTGGGTAGCCAGTGTCTATGTTGCCCATCCTTGTCCACCCTGTGTACCAAGGGGGTGGGAGTGATCCTTGCTGTAAAGATTTGTTCACTTTTTTGAGCTTCTACATCCATAAGTTCATCATATTGCAGCAGGTTACTCTTCTCCCCGCCCCCCCCCCCTTCTTCTTTCTTCTTCTAGTTGAGTTCTGGTTATCCAGCCATCGAAGCCAGGTCAAGTGGGTACTATCTGCAAGTATGGGTGTTCTTGTGCATCTCCCCTCACTTCATATCAGCTAGACGCTTCATTCTCTGCTCTAGTCCTGGGTGGCCATGTCACTGCCTCTGGGCCCAGGAGTCCCCAGGTCTTGCCATACTGCTGGCCATCCAGGTCTCCACCTGGGTTCACAGCGGTCTATTGAATGTGGTCCGGCTTAGCTTGCTACTTCATTGCTGTTTTTTCCCTCTCTCACCCTTATTAGTGACCAATGTGGTCACCAGCCAGACCACATGCCTGCTCGTGTATTCACCTTGAGTCTCAGTCTTGGAAGGGGGTTTGCTCTGAGGGGTCCTGACCACTTGCCTTGATGGCGCCTGGGTGAACAGCTTACTTGTTCTTGTAGTAATCAATCAGACTGCCATTATTGTTTTGGATCTTTCCTGCCTGCCTTTCTTTCATGAAGTATCTTCTGTTCTTTTTGCCGCTCCAGGCTGGCCTACTTGTCCTTTCCAGTGGAAATTTTCTACCTCAGTCAGTTCTGGATGGTGTTCTGGATTCCACTTGGGCATGCCTGCCAATCTTGGTTCACCTAGCCTGCACTTAAGGACTCTCCTATCTCTACAATCATGAGCCATTTCCTTGATATAAACTTCTATTTATATATATACATATTGTGGCACTGTGAGTTAATATGTTGGACTGCAAGGTCAGCTTGAACCACAAGGTCGGTAGTTCAAGCTCACTAGCCACTCCTTGGAAACCCTATATAGGATTGCTATGAGTCGAAACCAACTCAATGGCACTTAACAACAACAACAACAACAATTCAATCTGTGTATTGAGTAAATAATCTGAAAAGTTGGATTATATGAAGAAGAATGTGACATCAGATTGGAGGAAGATTCATTCACAACCTGCAATATGCAGATGATACACCTTGCTTGCTGAAAGTGAAGTGGACTTAAAATGCTTACTGATAAAGATCAAAGACCACAGTCTTCAGTATGGGCTGCACTTTAAAGAAAACGAAAATCCTCACAACTGGACCAATAAATAACATCATGATAAATAGAGAAAAGATTGAAGTTGTCAAAGACTTCATTTTTCATGGATCCACTATTAACACTCATGGAAGCAGTAGTCAAAAAGTCAAATGATGTATCTGCTACCCAAGACCTCTTTAAAATGTTCAAGAGCAAAAATGTCAGTTTGAGGACTACGGTGTGCCTGGCACAAGTCATGTTATTTTCAATAGCTTCGTATACATATGTAAGTTGGACAATAAAACAGAAAAATTGTAAAACAATCAATGCATTTGAATTATGGTTTTGGGGAAGAATATTGAAAATACCATGGACTGCCAGAAGAATAAACAAATCTGTGTTGGAAGAAGTGTAACCAGAATGTTTCTTAGAAGGACCAGACTTCATCTCTCATACTTTGCATATGTTATCAGGAGGGAACAGTGCCTTGAGAAGGACATCATGCTTAGAAAAGTGTAGAGTTAGTGAAAAAGAGGAAGAACTCTAATGAGATGGTTTGGCACAGTGTTAGCAGCAATGGGCTCAAACATAACAATTGTGAGGATGGTGCATGACAGGGCAATGTTTCATTCTGTTGTGCAAAGGGTTGTTATGAGTAGAAACCAAGCCGACTGCACCTAACAACAGTTGTTAAGTGTTGTTGCATTGGTTCCTGGGACTGGTCCCTCCTGATATCATGTCCGAAGTATGAGAGATGAAGTCTGTTCATCCTGGCTTCTAAATAACATCCTGCCTGTCTTCTTCCAATACAGATTTGTTTGTTCTTCTGGCAGTCTATTGTACTTTCAATATCCTTCTCCAACACCATAACGGTAATACATTGATTGTTCAGTGGTCTTCCTTATTCATTGTCTACTTTTCATATGCATATGACACTATTGAAAATACCAGGGCTTGGATCAGGTGCACCTAAGGCCTTTAAGTGACATCTTTGCTGTTGAACACTTTAAAGAGATCTTGTTCAGCAGATTTGCCTAATGTAAAACATCATTTAGTTTCTTGACTGCTGCTTCTTTGAGTTTTAAAAAAAAAAAAATTATCATGGACTCAAGCAAAATGAAGTCTTTGAAAATGTCAGTCTTTTCTCCATTTATTGTTATTTATTGGCCAAGTTGTTAAGACTTTTGTTTTCTTTACATTGAGGTACATTCCACACTGATGGCCATTGTCTTTGTTTTTTTGGATGGTTTTGGTTGTTTGTTAAAACAACTTGGCAAAATAAAATTCAGTTTATTGTTGGACAACATTGTTTCATACATATATCAAAGAGGCCAAACAAACAAACAAACCCAGCAATTTCATAGACCTACAAAAAAGGAAAAGAAGCCTTTTATCTTTGGCCTTTTTAAACCATCTCATACAAACCAACTACTTATAGTACAGCGAAGTACATAAACTAAAACAGTTACTGGAACACTCGGAATAAGATTATAATTTTTGTTGGCTTTGCTTTTCTAACAAGGTTTTTTTTCTCCTCTGAGATTATAATTAACATAGTCACACCACAAATAAAGTCAGAATTAGGACAGAGAATGCTCCAAAGGCTGGTTTGAGCATATGAGATCATTAAAAATGGCTGACCCCTAAACAATGTGTACAAAAATATAAAATGTAAATGAAAAATATGAACAGGTAGATAGTACCTATTCAACCTAGCTTCGATAGTGAGATGATGAGAACTTGACTTGTTGTTGTTATTGTTAAGTGCCGTCGAGTCGGTTCCGACCCATAGCGACCCTGTACAGGGTTTCCGAGGGTGTAAATCTTTACGGGAGTAGAAAGCCTCATCTTTCTCCCACGGAGTGGCTGGTAGTTTTGAACCGCTAACCTTAAGGTTCGCAGCCCGATTCATAACCACTACGCTACCAGAGTAGAGGAAGATAAATTTGATAAAGTAAATAAATGTAAATTGTTACAATTTGATGAATTTTACCTATATTTATGAATATAGTAGCTCAAAATACCAGCTGAAAGCAAAGGAGTCTTCACATCAAGGATCAATATTTTCCCATCTGTATACAGGGTTGATAGGGATGGGCAACTTAGACATTGGCTACCTAAAATGTGGGGGCTATAAAGGCACAAAGTGACTGGCTTACAAGGTTTCAAGATGGAGTTTAGTTTCAGAAGGTGCAGGGGAAGGCATAATCTACACTGAATAGTTTTCATCTTGTCTAGATAGGTCTGGTGAAAAGAGATGGGGATAAAATTCTTATGATTCAGTAGTGAGTAACTGTTATCATGACTAATTGTGATTGTCACAACTGTGAAGGTAGAAGTTTTGTAGCAAAAAGTGGGGAGTAGTTAATCTAACAGTCCAGAAACAGAGGACCCTAGGACCATCAAGGGAGAAGAGCATGAGTGGAATGTGGAACCCTATCCAGAGAAGCAGCGGCACCAGAGATGGACACAGAAATGAGGACATGGAGAAATAGAACAGTTCAGGCCTCTAGACTCATGGAAAGAGAAAGGCTGTGTGCTGGCGGCCAGGTGCTGGTGGCCAGGAGGCAGGCTTGCAGAATGTGCCCTTTGGTTTTTAAATGGTTATATATTCCTGAGTGTTTTTGTATACATCCTCACCACCCCTACTCCCCTCAAAAAAAACAAAAACAAAACAGAGGGAATAGAAACAAATACTGTTGAATGATGATGCACGGAGGAGATTGTAATCATTGCAAGGAAATGATGAGTGTAAAACTGATGTTCCACCAGGTAAACTATCTCTCAATTCACAATAAAAACTTAAAAAAAAAAAATACAAATTTTCCTTTTTAAAGTACTTTTAAGAAAAAAAACAGGGCCTTGGAATTTTTTTTTTTTTCTCCGCTGTTGCAAATTCAAGTTGTGGTTTTGGTTGGGTGGTGGTGAAAGCATGTTATCTGCAGGGGTGTGCAGGTGGGACTCTGTCTACTTGAAAGTGACCACATTTAGATTCTGAGATGGGAAATCAAGGTGACCCTTTTTTTTGTATCTGATTTCTTATAAGGTGGCCTTTTTTATTAACTTTTCCTTTTTTGATATCTAGTCATTCTTGTCCATCTTCTGCTTCTTGGTGTCAACATCATCATCCTCATCATCTTCAGCTGCCCATTTGCCTGTAGCTGCCTTGACCTCATCTTCATCTCCATCTTCTTCCTCACCATGATTTTCTTCCTGTTCCTCCTCCTCCTCCCCAACTTCCTCCTTTTCCTCATCTACCTCATTGTCAGCCTCCTGCTCCCCATTTTCCTCATTAGTGTCTCCATTTTCCTCGTTAGTGTTCCCATTAGCAGGTACATCTCTTCCATTCATTGTTTTCTCCTTTAAGTCCTCAGTGGTGATCTTGGAGCTGGTGTCCACAGTCGCATTTGAGATGGTGGGGCACACTGGTGATCCGATATAAAGGATGACAAAGAGAGAGTGAGATTAGGGACTTCGGCAAGAGAGCTGCTAGAGTCCACAGCGAAGGAGGAGAGCGGCAGAGGTGGGTTCTGCGAGCTGGGAGCCCAACAGGGAACAATGCAAAGATGGCTTTTCAGAGCAGCCAGTCTGACTATTGTCTTTGATCTTCATCAGTAAGTATTTTGAGTCCTTTTCACTCTCAGCAAGTAAGGTTGTATCATCTGCACATCGCAGGTTGTTATTGAGTCTTCCACCAATCCTGATGCCATGTTCTTGTTCATATAATCCAACTTCTCTGATTATTTGCTCAGTATACAGATTGAATAATTAACAGATTGAATAATTATGGTGAAAGAAAGGCTCACTCCTTTCATGATTTTAAACCATTCAGTGTCCCCTTTGTGATAAACGTTGTCCATACTGACAAACGCTTAAGTACTCCAGTATGTACTCATTTATTCAAGAATGAGGTTTTCTTTATTTGATTTTGCAAAATCGGGTGCCCAACCCAGTAGACATAGGCAGACATGCTACATGGCTAGCCTGCAAACAGTTTTATCCCCCTATCTTTTGGAGGCCCCTCCTCCAGTTCCCCTTTTACTGGGTGTTATGGAGTTTGCAATCTCCTCCCAAGGTCACCTACTAGTCCTTACTAGGCGCATTCTTGTTTAAAGTTAATTTCCCGCTTTCACCATGAACTTCCCCTATGTCTTTGATGGGTGTATTCTGTTTTTTGTTTTTTAAGGTTTTTATTGTGGGTTAAGTGAAAGTTTATAGGGCAGATCATCAATTTTACATTCAACAAGTCATACACCTTGTTTCATTACAATGATTATAATCCCCTCCATGTACCATCA
>NW_006408582.1:5740481-5741156 GCF_000296735.1 Chrysochloris asiatica | reverse complement strand
TTTTTTTTTTTTTTTTTAAAAAAGACAAAACACTCAGGAATATATAATAATTTACACCTCCAAAGAGCACATTCGGCCACCAGCTCTTAGTTCCTCTCTTCCCAAGATTCTAGAGTCCTCAGCCATTTCCCCCTCTCCATGACCCCATCTCTGCCTCTGTCTCTGGCATTGCTGCTTCTCTGGATAAGGTCCCGCATTCTGCTTGTGCTCTTCTCCCTTGATTGTCCTAAGGTCATCTGTTTCTGGACTGTAAGATTAACCGCTCCTCTGTTTTTGTTACAAAACTTCTACCTTTACAATTGTGACACTCGCAATTAGTCATGATAACAATCATTCACTATTGAATCATATGAATCTTATCCCCATCTCTTTTCACCAGACCTATCTAGACAAGATGAACACTATTCAGTGGGCTCTTTCTTTCCCCTCATACTCTTAAACTAAACTCCCTCTTGAAACCTTGTAAGCCAGTCACTTTGTGCCATTACTGCCCCTTCATTTCAGGTAGCCAATGTCTATGTTGCCCATCCCTATCTAGCCTTTGTACAGAGGGGATGGTATTGATATTTGATGTGAAAACTCTTTCCCTCTCTGTTGGTATTTAGAGTTATTACCTCCATGAGTATAGGTCAGGTTCATCCGATTGTAGCAATTTACCCTTGTTTCCTTTATATA
>NW_006408582.1:5738757-5739319 GCF_000296735.1 Chrysochloris asiatica | reverse complement strand
TTTCACATTGTAATTGTTTTGATCATAGACTGACCTCCCAGATCCTCTGTTCTTATAATTTTATTCTGTTCTTGACTCTTCCATTTGTCAATTGATTCAGTTGTCAATTGAGTTCATGGTGGTGCTGCCACGTACGTCATTCTCTGTTGTCTATTCTTGTTGGTTCTCAATCCACAGAACTTCGTTTAGGATGTTTTTCATAGCAGGGTTGGCTTTGGAAAAATCCTTAACTTCTGTTTATCCTGGAATGTTTTGATTACACCATGGTATTTTATTGACAGCTTTGCTGGGTAGAAGAATCTAGGTTGGCAGTTTTTTTTTTTTCTTTCAGGGTTTTATATATGTCTCCCCATTGCCTTCTTACCTGCATGGTTACTGTTGAGAAATCGGAGCTTAGTCTGATTTGCTTGCCTTTGTATGTTATACTTCTCTTTTCCCTAGCTGCTTTCTGGATTCTGTCCTTATCTTTGATTTTGGAGAGCTTGACTATTATATGTCTTGGTGATTGTCTTTAAAGGTCTATCCATCCTGGGGTTCGTTGAGCTTGAATGCTTATCTTTTC
>NW_006408582.1:5726084-5737668 GCF_000296735.1 Chrysochloris asiatica | reverse complement strand
AAAAAAAAAAAAAAAAGAATGTTCACACCTTTATCTCCACGGTTCTGTCAGGTGTCCATGGCTGCTCTGATCCTTCCTTCACTTGGTGTTACCCTAGATGGCAGCACCGGGAGCATCTTGAATTAGAAAGCAATGGATTTCTTGTTTCTGCTACAAATTCCCCTAGCTGTAAGCTTTCCAACCTTCTAAATATTCCTTTATGTGTGGTTCAGAGTTCTGGGACCATCCCCTGAGCCTGCTTGGTCCGATAATCTGTGTTGTTGCTGATGGAGCTCCTCACTGCACTTCCACCTTCTCTGCCATCTTGTTTGTTCTCTGGATGGGTGTATTCTTATTTTAAAGTTCTTTGCTGACCAAAGTATTTCTTCCCCTTTGCTGAGCTCCTTTTGTTATGCTAGCCTGCTACCCCCAAGTATCCCTAGTCCTGAAGGTGGACCACACCAGCAGAAATTTTTTCTCATACCCTTGTTCTAACAACTGTCTCTTGGTCTATGTACAGGTTCCTCGTGAGTGTCCTGGCATTCCCATTCTTCACACTTATCTATAGTTTATTATGGTCCACACATTCAAAAGCCCTTCCATAGTCAATAAAGCACAAGTAAACATCTTTCTGGTACTCTCTGCTTTCAGCCAAGACCCATCTGACATCAGCAAAGTTATTCCTTATTCCACATCCTTGTCTGAATCTGGCTTTAACCTCTGGCAGTTCTCTGTCAATGTATGCTTGTAGCTGTTTTTGGATTATCTTTAGCAAAATTAATGTTACTTGCATGAGAAATTAATGATATTGTCCTATGATTTCTGCCTTCTGTTGGGCCATCTTGTGCACTTTATGGCCAACTCTACTTTGAGAAGGCAGCTCTTGCCTAGTAGTTTATGCACATACATATACTAATTAAGGAGCACTGGTAGTGTAGTGGTTATTAGTTGGGCTGCTAAATTCAAGGCCAGCAGTTCGAAACTACCAGAAGTTTTGCGGGAGAAAGATAAGGCTTTTTGCTCCCATAAAGATTTATATACGTAGAAACTCTATACAGGGTTGCTATGAGTCGGAACCAACTCCATGACACATAACCATCACCATACACTAATTATATATGAAAAGAGCTAGGATGGTGCTGTAGGATACACACTGGACAACCAACCAACAGATCAGCAGTTCAAGCCCACCAGCCCCTTAGTGGGACCCCTATACAAGATCAGTATCAGTTGAAACTGGCTCTATGGCATTTAACAACAACACAACATTATATTGTCAAAGAACAAAACTCCGAAAGTTGATGGAATACAAATTGAAATCTTTCAACAAACTGATGGAGCACTGGAGACACTTCACTCACCTATGCCAAGAATTTTGGAAGACAGCTACCTGGCCAACTAATTGAAAGAGATCCGTATTTGTGCCCTTTCCAAAGAGAGGTGACCCAACATTGGTGGTTTAGTGGTGAGCATAGCTGCCTTCCAAAGAGAGGTGACCCAAGGGAATGTGGATATCATTGGACAATATCATTAATATCATATGCAAGTAAAATTTTTCTAAAGATAATTCAAAAATGGATGCAACAGTACGTTGATAGGGAACTGTCAGAGGTTCAAACTGATTCAGAGGAAGACATGGAACAAGGGATATTATTTCTGACATCAGATGGATCTTGGCTAAAAGCAGAGAATACCAGAAAGATGTTTACCTGTGCTTTATTGACTACACAAAGGCTTTTGGCTATGTGTATCATGACAAGCTATAGACAACACTGTGGAGAATGAGTATTCTAGAACACTTAATTGTGCTCATGAGAAACTTGTACATAGACCAAGAGACCTATTCAAAAAGAGGCCTATTCTGTTCAAACAGAACAAGGGAGCACTGAATGGTTTAAAAGTACAAAGATGTATATCAGGATTATATTCTTTCACCATACTTATTCAACCTGTGTGCTGAGAAAATAATTCAAGAAGCTGTATTATATGAAGAAAAACATGGCATCAGGGTTAGAGGAAGACTCTAACAAACTGCGGTATGCTAATGATACAACTTTGTTTGCTGAAAGCGAACAGGACTTAAAATACTTACTAATGAAGATTAAATATCACAGCCTTTGAATGGGTTTCACCTCAATGTAAAGAAAACAAAAATTCTCACCACTGGACCCATAAATAACATCAAGATAAATGGAGAAAAGATGGAAGCTATTAAAGACTTCATCTTGCTCAGATCAACTATGAAGACCTATCTTCTTTGCAACCCTTAATCTCTTCCACTTTATAGGACTGCTTACTTAAACCTCCCCTCTACAGAAGATATTTCAGAGAGAGGTTGTGGTTATCTCCTTTTCCTGTCTGTAACTGGGCTGAGGAAACTGCCTCTAATAACCATTGGACTGCTGCAGACACTTCAACTCTAGATTGTACCTTTATCTAAAAGTTTGGCTCAAAACTTAGAATTTGGCTGCCCACTGGATAGAAGTTATGAGAAAATAGACTCTTGGGAAAAGAGGAAGAAAGTAATGATAAAATTGCTGTCTTCTTATCGTTCTGAAATACAAGTGAGCCGTAACCTGACTGGTCTTAGTTCAGTCTTTCTTTTTAGCTCTATCAAGTTGAGTGTGCCTTGCTTGTGCATTTAAACTTACATTTCCTAACAGCTATACTGGTTTATGGTTCAAGCTCACCAGCTGCTCCTTGGAAATCCTATACAGGGTTGCTATGGGTCAGAATCGATTTGATGGCAGTTAACAACAACACACTGATTTCAATCATGAGTATTTTCAGAAGGGTGAGTTTGGTATTTAAAATTAAGATAGATGTTCTGTTGCGTGATTGGAAAACAATCATTTCACCATGAAGCTAAAGAACAACTTTGAAATCTGATGGAAATATAATTGCCAAAAGAGAAAGAGAAATAAAGAAAAATAGTTAATCCCAGAATTGTATTACACATTTATGAATATGCGTTCTTTGAGAAATACTTGCAAAAAAAAGGCAGAAACCAAATAAGTAAGCTAATAAGGTTTTTTTTTTTTTTTTTTTAAGGTTTTTATTGTGGATTGAGTGAACGTTTTCAGGGCACATCATCGGTTTCACATTCAAACATTCATATACCTTGTTTCATTACATTGATTATAATCCCCTCCACATACCATCAGTTAACAGAGTTTCTCTCTATCCTCTTTAGCTTTTTTGGGGGGAAAAGCTTTGCCTTTTTGGAATTTACAGTCTCGGCTTTTAGGGAAGGTTTTTACATTTATCTGTGGGTATCCAGGGCTCATGTATGGAATTACTAACCAGCGTAACTGAATAATCAGATAAGGGACATTTTGCTATGTCTGCTAGGTGGCTAAAGTCTGATCCTCAGAGCCTATGGTTTGGGCTAATGAGGTTTTTAACACTAAAATATGAGTGTTTACTTTTCCAAGGAGACATGTGGACTTAGTTCAGATATTCTACACTTTTTTAACCTATGACAGAATGACTGTTGATGAAGATGTGCTTGATGAGCAGCTGATTAGATAATCAGCAAAGGCATGAAATGACATTTGGCTGGGAGTCAGGAAGTGAGGGTTCTAGACGTAACTCTGCCAGTAGGTGGCTGTGACCATGAAGGACATGTCATTTCAGTGTTTTCTGGACTTCAGAGCAAACATTTGTGACTATGAGGAAATAGTGACCCCATGGTAATATAAGATCCTGAGTTGAGGATCAAGTTACATTTTCCTGAGTGTATTGTTTACTCTGGCAAAATCTTCAGAAAGATTTAAAAAGTAATAAACATTGAAAGAGCATCAGGATTTTAAGGCAAGAAAAGTTTGATTTTCCAGAGAGCCCTATGGATAAGTAGGGCTTTATGGTGTACCAGTAAGTGCCAGAAGTATAAAAAGGTGTGTGTGCATAAGATTGAAGAGATTAAAGGAAAGGAATGTGGCCAAAGTCTGAGTTTGAGTTTGGTGACTAATTTTTTTCTGCAGTAGCAGAATAGAAAGGCAGGGCGGATGATCAATAGAATGTTGTTGCTAAGTGATATCCAGTCGATTTTGACTTTTAGTAACCCCATGTGATGGATCAGAACTGCCCCAGAGGGTTTCCCTGTGTGTAATCTCTAAAGAAGCAGATTGTAAGGTCTTTCTCCCATGGAGTGGCAAGGTGGATTTGAACTGTCAACTTTTTGGTTAACAGCCAAGTGCTTAACTATTATATTACATCACCAGGGATCCTATCAACAGAATAAACCTATGGCTCGCAAGTTAGGATAGACTCTTTTCCCCCAAAAAGTGACTGGTGGGTTTGAACCGCCCATCTTTCAGTTAACAGGTAAGCACTTAACACTGTGCTATCATTTGAGAATTAGTTTAAATGGAGAAGAAAGTTGAATGCTTAACTACTGAGCCATCTCATTATTTAAAGACTTGCTTCCCAGTTTTCTGTAGCTTATGTTATTCTCTTCCTTGGCTTTTTTCCATTATGAAAGAGCAAACACTGGAAATACGTTTTGTATATTGGATGAGTGGTGGTAAATTGAATTTTTACGAGTCTAGATCTTATAGTTTGAGTGACTGTTTTAGAATTCAGAACTCAAAATACTTCCATCAGAAGTTTCAAGACATTGTTTTCTAACAACCAGTATTATTGATGAATATTGAGTTTGATGTCAGTTTAAAAGTTTATATATATATGTAGCTCTGATAGCGTAGTGGTTATGGATCGGGCTGTGAACCTTAAGGTCAGCAGTTCGAAACTACCAGCTGTTCCACGAGAGAAAGATGAGGCTTTCTGCTCCCATAAAGATTTACAGCCTCAGAAACCCTGTACAGGGTCGCTATGGGTTGGAATCGACTCGACAGCACTTAATAACAATAATATACATATATATAATATATATGGAGTCCTGGTGTGGCGCTGTGGGTTAATGCGCCAGACTGCAAAGCCGTTTGAACTGCAAAGTCAGTGGTTCAAGCTCACCAGTCACACTTCGGAAACCCTATACAGGGTCGCTATGGGTTGGAACCGACTCGACTCGATGGCACCTAACAACAACAATAATATATATATATATTCCGCCCCCCCTCACTGGAAGCTTTCAGCTTGTCCTATTTTCCCCTAGAGTCCTCCAATTTCAAAAGAACGTAACTATTGTATGTCTTTTCTCGTTTATCCTGCCCATTAGACAGTGAGTCCTTTTAATTGGAATACTTAGTCTCTTTTTTTTCAGCTTAGGGGCTTTTTCTGTTATTATATCTTTGATGTGTTCCTTCCCTTCTTTTTCTCTTTAAAAGAGGTACCTTCCGAATCAGAATAAACTAGCAACTGTTTGTTATTTTTTTAAAGTTTTATTATTAAACCAATATTGGAGTACCTTAATCTATTGTCTATGATTTTCTTTTACAGTTCCATATTTTGTCTGCTCTTTTCTGAAAGTTTTTCTTTACTTCCAGGCCACAAACTCAGTCTTTACCTGTGCATATTATGAAATAAATTACATTCTTCTATTAGACTTAAAGGAGCTCTGGTAGCGTAGTGGTTACAAATCGGGCTGTGAACCGCAAGGTCAGCAGTTCAAAACCACCAGCTGTTCCGCAGGAGAAAGATGAGGCTTTCTGCTCCCGTAAAGATTTACAGCCTCAGAAACCCTGTACAGGGTCACTATGAGTCGACTCCACGGCACACAACAACAACAACAACATTAGACTTAACTTTTTTTTTTTTCCTTTCTGTAATCCTACCTTAATTACCAACATTCTTTTAAATTTATTTTGTTATTTCCTACATTAATTTTTCCATCTTTGCTGCAGGGCAAATGATGAAGTTATTTAAATGAAAAAATGACAGGGTCCCAGCTTGCCTAGCTGCTCAGCACTTTCTGTCAGTTACCACCCAGTTTGAAACTTCCAGGAGACTCCTTTTTAAGAACTGTGCTTCCCTGTGATGCTTGGGCTGTAGTTTTCTTGCCTTGTTCTCTGTCAGTCTCATTCTTTATGCCTCCCACCCGCCAGGAATCCTTAAGCCTTCTGGTCTGCTGACAGCAGCTTTTCTTATTTTTATATTGTTGTTATTTCATTCTGTTTCAAAATATCTTTTTTGTCATTTTAATGGATTCTTAAAGTGGACAGGAAGGATTCTTGTACTTTGTTCACTGGTTTAAAAGTGAAAGGCAACATGGAGAGATGGAGAGGGGCTGTGTTAGGGGGATGTTAGGGTTAGGGTTACAGGCTTGCAGGGTATACCCTTTGGTTGATTGATGATGCATGAATGGGATTGTATCCATGGCAATGAAATGATATATGATAGGATGAATGTAAAGCTAATGTTCTCCCATGTAAACTATCACATAATTCACAATAAAACTTTTTTTTTTTTTTAAAGTGAAAGGCTATTTTCTTTCATACAATGATATTCCCTGGTCAAGCAGTAGACAGGTATAAAGGAGGGGCAGCAACAGTTGTGAGGTATGCACATGCACATCATAGAATGGTCAGACATTGGAAATTAAAAGGGCAGCATTTACTTAAGGGCTAAATTCTGAAGGGTTGGGAAAGGAGGAAGTGGAATCGGTGATGTTGCATCAAGGGGATTGCAATCAGTGAGATGAAACAAAGTGTATGATTTATTGAATGTAAAACTGATTTGTTCTGTAAATCTTCCCTCAATTGACAGTAAAAAGTAAAATGTTAAAAAAAAAAAAAAAGCAATTCCAATTCTTTGGACCCCATTCCTAGTCTCTGGCTTATCTCTTTAACTTGCTTTAACTTGCACAGAGGTTCCCAAAGTCAGGCATCCTGGACAATCTGCTGGCAGACTGCAGCTGATGACCCAGAAGCTCCCTGTAGTGCTAGCTTTATTGAGCCAGTCCCCAGATACTCTCTGAGTGCAAGGATGAGAGAATATGGTTGTACTGATGGAGCTTTTCTGGACTCTTGGTGTGGCGCCAGAGAAGAAGTACTAGACTGCTAACTACAAGGTTGGTGGTTCAAACCCACCAACTGCTCCTCAGAAACCCTGTACTGGTTTGCTATGAGTTGGAACTGACTCAGTGACACTTAACAACAGTGGAGCTCTACCTTTGTTTACCAGTGCTCCTCCCTCATTCTATGTACAATATACTACTTCTTGTTGTTAAATGCCATAGAGTTGGTTCCAACTCATAGCAACCCTGTATAGGGTGTCCGAGGAGCAGCTGGTGGGTTTGAACTGCTGAGCTGATCCTACAGCACCACACCAGAAGGCACTGCTAGGTATCTGCTCAGTACTGATATTCTAGGATTCCTGGCTGGATATTTACCACCTCCAACTGAGCTGAGAGCCTAGGCCTACGCTGATATCTGTATATTTTACCTAATTCTGATTGTGACCATTTCCTGAAAGGTTTGTCATCCCTAAACATAAGACAGAGTTGAATTGTGGTTACAGCATAGGCTTTGGAATCAGAAGCACTTTGGGGCCAGAGCCCAGCTTATTAGCTGTATAACTTTGATCAGGTCACTTAAAAATATCTTCTTCTCCCAGTTGTTAATTTTTTTGTTGTTGTTGTTACTGGAACAACTCAGCAAAATAAAATTCCGGTTTATTGTTGGACAACATTGTTTCACACATACATCAAACAGGACCCCCAAAATAAACAGGAACTTCATAGACAAAAAGAAGGAAAAGAAACTTTATCTTTGGCCTGTTTTAACCATCTCATACAAACGAACTACTTACAAAATATATACATAAAGTTACTGGAATGATCAGAATAAGATTGTAATTTTTGTTGTTTTTGCTTTTTTTTTTTAACAAGGTTTTCTTTCTCCTTTGAGATTATAATGAACATGGTCATACCACAAGTAAAGTCAGAATTAGGACAGAGAATACTCCAAAGGCTGGTTTGATCATCTGAGATCATTAAAAATGGCTGACCTCTAACAATATGTACAAAAATATAAAATGTAAATAAAATATACAAACAAATTTTCCTTCAATTTATAGTGTGGCCCTATTTCCTTCAATAAAAGCAGAATTCCTGAGACCTTCTATGGTACCTCTCTTACTCTGAACAGTTTTGTGGGGTTCATACTATAGGGAGAATTCCCTAACTTTTATTTTAATAATGGTATGCATCTAAGTCATTGGGACATTCTTATGGTGGAGTTATTAAAATTACCTACCAAAGCCAAAACCAAACCCATCAGTACTTAAAGTGGGGTGGAGTGTTCATGTTATACTTTTGTTGTTGTTGTTAAGTGACAAATTGGTTTTGACTCACAGCGACTCCGTTTAGTGTCCTGAGTTGTGACTGGTGGATTTGAACTGCCAACCTTGTGGTTAGCTAGCCAATGCCTATCCTACAGTGCCTTATGCTAGGGGGTTTCAGAAAGTTTGTGGAAAAATTCTATTATTTTAATTCCATTTCCCATGAACTTTTTGAAGCCCGGTGGTACTATTTGCCTACTCTCTCTTCTTAATGCCATCTTCAAGTTACCGTCTCCTGCACGATACTATGACTTATTAAATTAGTTGGTGTATCCTTGATAGGATACTTTTCCCAAAAGTATGCCTGAAAGCTTCAGAAATTTGAGAGACGGTTGTGGGGTGGGGGTGGGGTGTAGAAAATAGTGGAAACTGGTGTCCCCCGCCATTTTTGTAGTTCTTGTTAAATGCCATGGAGTTGCTTCTGACTCATAGCGATTCTATACAAGGTTTCTGAGTAGCAGCAGCTGGTGGGTTTGAACCATCGAACATGCAACTAGTAGTCCAGTGCTTATCCTCTAGTGCCACATGAAGACTACTTTTGCAGTTGTTGTTAAGTGCTGTCAAGTCGGTTCTGACTCATAGTAACCCTGTATAGGGTTTCTGAGGAGTGGCTGGTGAGTTTGAACTGCCAACCTTCTAATTCAAGCTGACTTTGCATTCCAGTCAATTAGCTCACAGCACCACATCAGGACTTCATACTACAAAAAGAAAATAGAAGGGAGTCCTGTTGTGGTGCTGCAGAATAATGCACTGGATCTCAAGGTCAGTGGTTTAAACCTCCAGCAGCTTCTTTGAAACCTTATACAGAGTGGCTATGGGTCACAGGAGCTCTGGTAGTATAGTGGTTACAAATCGGGCTGTGAACCACAAGGTAAACTACCAGCTGTTCCGCGGGAGAAAGATGAGGCTTTCTGCTCCTGTAAAGATTTACAACCTATACAGAGTCACTATGAGTCGGAACGGACTCCACAGCACATAACCACCACCATGGGTCAGAACTGACTCATCCACCATTAACAACAGACATAAAAAATCCACAACAAACATAAAAAATTCAGGACAAAGGACAGAAATGGAACAGAATCTTTGCAAATCATGGAGACTGCAAAATTATTTCGCCTGGGTGTTGTTGGTTAAGTCAACAACACCCAGGTTATTACATAAATGTAATGTCTAAACGAACATTCAACAAGTCTCAACTCTACCTACACGGCTGAAATCACCGCTGAGTCATTTAATCTGAATCACCTTGCTGGAATTCTGAGCTACAGATGCCCTTTAAAGGGACTTCAGTAGATATTGCTAGGTATAAAACTGAGTTTTAGCAAAGTAAAAATTAACACAGAAAACAAGTGGTTTGGGAAGAAATTTTTTCCCAGTGCTCCCTCTATTATTTTGGTGTTTGGATAGTCTCTTCAACTTCAAAGAATTTAAAGGAATAGGGAGAACAGAATTAAGAACAAATCCTTAGCCCTTATTGACAGCATCCCAGCTCCAGCTTTAAATATACTATAATTATAGCTGTTCTTGGAGTCCTGGTGTGGCACTGTAGGATAAGCACTGGACTGTTAACCACAGGGTCAGTGGTTCAAACCCACCAGTCACTCCTTAGAAACCCTATACAGGGTTGCTATGAGTCGAAACTGAGTCAACAGCACTTAACAACAAACAGCGTAGAGATTGGTGGACCCTTAACTCAGAGTCTCCCCATGTTAACATAACAATCATCGAACTGGAGAAGCATAGTAGTTTTTCTAACCCTTCTTCTCACTGCTATCACTCTGTAAGAAAAAGGGAGCCACAGGAGAATGGGAGTTATATGGGTGATTTCTTTGTACAATGTATTCTATCTTTGTTACAGTTTTTTTTCCCAAGAACAAAATTTAGACTGTTAGAGCTTATGTTCCTTCCACCTATCCAACATTTAATTTTTACTTACCCAGCTGATATTTTTTTCCCTTAAATAATATGAAGGAGAAGGGTGGGGGATGGGGAGGAGTATTGAAATATATAATTTAAATAATTTGCTTCCCTTACAGCAGGGGTGAAGCCCTTTTTTCTGCCAAGGGCCATTTGGATATTTATAACATCATTCACAGGCTATAAAAACTATCAACTTAAAAATTAGCCTGCTATATGTGGTCAAACATCTAATTAATTCACCCCTAATGTGATGGCTGGCGCCCTGGTGTTGCGCTGTGGGTTAATGCCCCAGATTGCAAAGCCATTTGAACTTCAAGGTCATTGGTTCAAGCTCACCAGCTGCTCTTTGGAAACCCTATACAGGATCGCTATGGGTTGGAACTGACTTGAGAGCACTTGACTGTGGCTGGAACTGTAGTTGCCTTGACAGGGCCAGACCAAATGGTATCTCGGGCCTCATATGCCCTGTGGTCCAGACATTCCCCACCCCTGCTTTTAAGTATGGTTCTAATATGTCAGATTAGATGAGTTTCTCTTGATGGCAAACATTGTCAGGTATAGCAACTAAATAAACTCTTGACTTTACTGGTTCTCAAACATGTAATCTCTGGGTCAGCATTAATGAGGCTTTTTTTTTTTTTTTTTTTTACTGAGAATGATGTATTTTACTTTGTATAACAATAAATTCACAAAACTCTGTGCTTCCACAAACTCTTCTTTCCTCCTCCAAGTGTTCAAAGGCATTCAACATTCAAAGGCATTAACATTCTAGAGAACTGATGACCTTAAGGACAAACTGGTCTTCTCTAATTCAGATTTAAGGGAAAATTATTGCTTTCATCTTTTCAGATTGAAAAACCACAAAAATAATAATAAAAAATAACAACAACAACCTTAATTTTTGTTAGACTCCACAAGATCAGTTTGAACCACAGGGTCAGTGGTTCAAGCTCAACAGCTGCTCCTTGGAAATCCTATTCAGGGTCGCTATGAGTTGGAGCTAACTTGACAGCACTTAACAGAAAAATAGCACATAAGGAATGGGGAACTTTTTTCTGCTAAAATTTATAACATCATTCGTGGGTCATATGAAGTTATCAACTTAAAAATTAGCCAGTTATATTGGTCAAACATTTAATGATCTCAACCCTAGTATGGTGACTGGAATTTCTGTTGCCTTGGCAGGGCCAGAAACGAAATTATTTCACAGGCCAGATGTTCCCCAAGCCTGGTCTACATGGTGAAAGATTGTCTTGTATTTGGGGTCAGAGGTACTTGACTTGCCATGAGGCTCTTTTTATTTTTAAATTTTTTTAATGTTTATTGTGAATCATGTGATAGCTTACATGGGAGAACATTAGCTTTACATTCATCCTATCATATATCATTTCTTTGCCATTGTTACAATCCCCTCCATGTATCATCAACCAACCAAAAGATA
>NW_006408582.1:5717206-5725984 GCF_000296735.1 Chrysochloris asiatica | reverse complement strand
CGGTCATCAGCACATAGCCCCTCTCCCTCTCTGGGTCTAAAGTCCCCAGCCGCTCCATCTCTCCATGTCACCGTCAGTTTAGTTTAGAAATGGCAATTCTCAGGGCTCTACACCTACTAAGAGGTAGGGCCAAAGATCTGCCTTTCAAGAAACATGCTAGATGATTCTGATGCACATTTAGTGTATTTGCAGCTAAGTTGGTTGGTGATGATGCAAAAATCTTGAACTAAAATCTAGAAACTGTTAAGTGCTTTTGAGTCGGTTCCAACTCATAGTGACCCCATATAGGGTTTTCAAGAAGTGGGTTTGAACTGTCAACCTTGCAGTTGACAGTCCGGTGCTTATCCTACAGTGCCTCTTTAGGACAGTTAAAAAGATAACAGACCATAATTCTAGAAAACTTGAAAATTGTATCTCTACAATTGAAGCTTCCCCTTAGCAGATATTTTCATCACTGTGTTATGAATATAAGCCTTACTCAGTTTAGTTAGAGTCCCAGCAAGATGGATTGGCAGAGTGGCAGCAGCAATGGGTTCACACATAGCAACAATTGTGAGGATGGCCCAGGACCAGGCAGTGTTTCCTTCTGCTGTGCATAGATAGGATCGCTATGAGTTGGCACCAACTCCATGGCAACTAACAACAGTTTAGTCATATGTCTTTTATATATATTTTTTTATTGACCATCAGTTTATATGGAGAAGGGAGGATCACCCCCCAGATGAGATTTAAGTCATATGTTGACTCCCTTTGTTGTTGTTGTTGTTAAGTGCCATGAAATTGGTTCTGACTTATAGAGACCCTGTGTAAGGTTTCCATGGAGCAGCTGGTGGGTTTGAACGGCTGACCTTGTGGTTCAAACTGACATTGTGGTTCAGCGCATTATCTTGCAGAGCCACACCAGGACTCCGGTGTAGAGATGCTAAAGTAACTGAAAGAAATGAGGAAGTAAAACAGCTGAACAAAAGTTTTCAAAGGACAGCTCAAGAAGACAAAGTCAAGTAGTGTATTAAATATGGGTAGAATGTGCTCCTTTGAAAAATGGGATTGGTAAACGTAGATTGCTGAATAGTTGAAACAACAATTGTACTTCCTGTGGTCAAAGTGGCGTGAAGTTGTTGAGGGACAAAGATTTATGCAGGCTGATATGCTTTGTGGTTGTGTCTTTTAGAATTTTCTTACTTCCCTGTATGCTGACAGAGTTTCCGGAGATTTGGTTAAAGAAACTTGAACAGTGATTAAGCACTTATTGTTACAGTCAGCAATCAAAGATTTCCTGCTTCCCCAACACTGTTTAAAATCAAAACCTTCAGAGGGGCTCCTGCTTACCTGCATCACTGCTGCCTTAGAGAAAATCATGTGGAGAAAGTTATTGTCCTATTTTCCCTTCTCAGAGCTAAGTAGAAGGAATGATATTTACTCAAGAAGGACAAATAGGCCTGTTACTGGCAATAATATCCTATTAAAACAACTTGACATTATAATATACTTTAAAATTGTTGTTTTTAAGTGCTGTGAAGTCGGTTCTGACTTATAGCGACTCATAATAAAGGTTTCCAACCTTGAGTCCAGTGCAGGACTCCTGGTGTGGGGCTGTGGATTAATGCGCTGAACTGCAAAGTTGGTTTGAACCACAAGATTGGCGGTTCAAGCTCACCAGGTGCTCCTGAGAAACCTTGTGCTAGGTCATTATGGGTTGGAACCAACTTGAAGGCACTTAACAACAGTCCAGCGCATTAACCCACAGTGCCATGCCAGGACTCTACTTTAAAATTACATGGAGCGATTTGTCTTTACAGATTCTAAAGACTCTGCATAAATCACCAAATAGGATTACCCCTAAAATTGAAATAGGTGCTCTTTCATGTAAGTATATTCCTATCATTGAATTTAATGCACTATTAAAATTATCCACCAATGTCGCCAGTTTGTCATACTGTGGTGGTTTGTGCATTGATGTGATGTTGCAAGCTATGCCAACGGTTAGCAACCTGTGAAATGCACATGATACCACCTTGCTTGCTGGAAATGAACAGGACTTGAAATGCTTACTGATGAAGATCAAAGAATACAGCCTTCAGTATGAATTGTACCTCAATGTAAAGAAAACGAAAATCCTCAGACCTGGATCAGTAAGTGACATTATGATAACTGGAGAAAAGATTGAAGTTATCAAAGACTTCATTTTGCTTGCATCCACAAGCAACACTCTTGGAAGCAGCAGTCAAGAAATCAAACTATTTGGAAAATCTGCACAAGAACTTTTTAAAAGTATTATAGAGCAAAGATGCCACTTTGAGGACTAAGGTGCACCTAAGCCATGGTATTTTTAGTAGCCTCATATATACATGTATAAGTTGGACAAAGAGTAAGGAAAACCATAGAAAAATCAACACATTTGAATTATGGTGTTGTACCATGGATGCCAGAAGAAATAAATCTGTAAATCTGTCTTGGTAAAAGTGAGTATGTTCTCTAGAGGTTAGATGGTAAGACTTTGTCTCTTGTACTTTGGACATATTGTCAAGGAGGGCTCAATTACGAAGGACATAATGCTTGGTAAAGTGTAGTCAGTAAGAAAGAGGAAGCTCCTCAATGACAATGAGATGAATTGTAACAATGGTTGCAACAACTGGTTCAAATATAACAACAATATGACACAATATTTAATTCTGTTGTGTATGTGTTGTTGTTGTTATGTGCCGTGGAGTCAGAACCAACTCATAGCGACCCTGTACAGGGTTTCCGAGGGTGTAAATCTTTACGGGAGTAGAAAGCCTCATCTTTCTCCCGTGGAGCAGCTGGTAGTTTCGAACTGCTGACCTTGCGATTCACAGCCCGAGTCGTAACCACTACGCTACCAGAGCTATAAGTTGGAACCAATTCATGATCTGCTTACTGGGCCATTTCCCCTATTTAAATGATGAAGTCTTAGAGGACAGAATTTTTTTTGCCTTGTTCATTGTATCAACAATACTTCTCACAGTTTAGGTGTTCAAGTAATTTTTGTTGAATGAATGGGTCAAAGAACTAAAGATAGAAGAATGAGAAACACAGGGAGGAAGTGGGAAGAGTGTTGTTATATGGTAAGAATTGCCATCGAAGTCACAAACTAAATGTATATATGAATTATTGAATGGAACACTGATTTTCTCTGTAGATTTCAACCAAATCAGAATAAAAAGCTAAAAGAAAAAAACAAGTAATGAGAATTTTTTTTTAACTCCTTCTGTCTGAAGACAAATAATTTGTATCTTTTATGTAAGAAATATATCCATTTCTCTCTTTTTAAAAAAAATTTACTTTAAAGCTTTTATTGTGAATTAAGTGATAGCATGCATGGGAGAACATTGTGTTGCAGTCATCCTATCATATTTTGTTTCATTGTAATGATTACAATCCCCTCCATGCATTATCATTTAACAGTTGTGCTTCTATTCCCTCTGTTATTTCCTTTTTTAACGTATACCAAAACACTCAGGAATATATAATAATTTAAACAACCAAAGGGCACATTCTGTAGCCATCTTCCTGGCTGCCAGCACACAGCCTTTCTCCTTCCATGAGTCTAGAGTCCTCAGCTGCTCTGTCTCTCCATGCCATCAACTCTGCCTTCATCTTTGGTGTTGCCGTTTCTCTGGTTAGGTTCCTATGTTCCTTTCATGCTGTTCTTCCTTGATGGTCCTAGGGTCCTCTGTTCCTGGACTGTAAGATTAACTACTCCCCACTTTTTGTTACAAAACTTCTACCTTTACAGTTGTGACAATCTCAATTAGTCATGATAAAAATTACTCACTATTGAATCAAAAGAATCCTATCCCCATCACCTTTCACCAGACCCATCCAGACAAGATGAAAACCATTCAGTGGGAATTCTACCTTCCCCCAGACACTCTGAAACTAAACTCCCTCTTGAAAACTTGTAAGCCAGCCACTTCATGCCTTTATAGCCAGCCTCCCATTTTAGGTAGCCAATGTTCTAAGTTGCCCGTCCCTATCAACCCAGTATACTGAGGGGATAGATTTGATCCTTGATGTGAAGACTCCTTCCCTCTCAGTTGATATTTTGAGTTACCACATCCATAAGTTCATCAAATTGTAGCAATTTACACTTGCTTCCTTTATCAAATTTCTTTAACTTCCTCTAGTCAATGGGTGGTCATCAAGCCATCAAAACTAGTCAAATGGGTGCTATCTGCAGTTTGGGCATTCTTGTGCATCTCCCACTGCTTCATATCAGCTGGTTGCTTCACTCTCAGCTCTAGCCTTCCATGGTCGCTATGTCCCAAGTCTCCCCAAACTTCAGACCAACCAGCCCTTCATCTTCTCTCTCTCATCTCAAGGTCAACAGGAGTCTATGGAACATGGTTGATTTCAGCCCATAGCTTCATAACTGACTTTCCCCCACTTCCACTCACATGAAGACCAATGAGGGCGCCAGCGAACTTATGTGCCTGCTCATGTGTTCCCTTTTGAGTTTCAGTCTTGGAGGAGAGTTTGTCCTGAAGGGACTTGGTTGCTTGCTTTGATGGCTCCCCCACGTACAACTTGTTTGTTCTTATATTAGCCAAACAGACTGCTGTTTTCGTTTTTGTATTTTCCATCTGGTCTTTCTTTTAGGAAGTATCTCCTCTTCCTCTAGCCACTCCAGGATAGTCTCCATATCCTTCCAAGTGGGAATGACCCATGTCAGAAAGCTCTGGATGGGGCTCAGGAGTCCATCTAAGGTCCTACACACTACAAGGGCTCTGCAAGAAGCTTATTTCACTGGGCAAGTTCTAGAACTCCTTTCAGGTATTTCAGTGAGTTATAGGCTGAAGACAGGCATACAAACTTTCTGTATTCATGTATCCTGATATTCTTTTCTATCCCACTCAAGTGTCTGTTTTACAGTAGTAGGCAAGGGAAACCAATATTCATAAGACAGTCAAGCATCTTAACACTATTTCCTGTCTTTTACCCATTCAGATTATCTCGATCTCTGTATTACAGAGACCTGTTGTTCCAAGGTTGAGCATACATCAGTATTTACCTCTGTCCCATTTAGCCCATGCAAACCTACCTAGGTGTTGCCCCAATATAACCATTTCTTGTATAAGAGATGTTGTTGTTGTTGATGAGTGCCATTGAGTCCGTTCCGACTCATAGCAAACCTGTATAGAGTTTCCAAGGCAGAAAGCCTCATCTTTCTTCCACAGAGTAGCAGGTGGGCTCAAACTGCAGACCTTATGGTTCACAGCCCAGTGCTTATTGTATTAGTAAATACTACCACAGGGTTTTCAAATAATTTACAGAAAAATGGAATTGACTGATAATGGAATTTTTCCATGAACTTTTTTGAAGCCTCCTTGTACAGATAGGAAAGACTTTACATAAGAATTTACATCTGAGTGAAATTTGGAGAATGAATAGAAGTTTGGTGGGCAGACAAACCTAAGTGGGAATGCATATGGAAGGGAGGGCATAGCAGAAGTTGTTGTTGTTGTTAGGTGCCATCGAGGTGGTACCGACTCATAGCGACCTTATGCACAGCAGAATGAAACACTGCCCGATCCTGGGCCAACCTCACTACTGTTGCCACACTTGAGTCCATCGATGCTGCCACTTGGCCAATTCATCTCGTTGGGGGTCTTCCTCTTTTTCTCTGACCCTCCACCTTACCAAACATGATATCCTTCTCCAGCAACTGGCCCCTCCTGACAATATGTCTGAAGCATGAGAGATGAAGTTTGGCCATCTTTGCCTCCAAGGAGCACTCTGTCTATACTTCTTCCAAAATGGATCTGTTGGTTCTTTTGGCAGTCCATGGCACTTTAAATATTCTCCTCCAACACCATAACTCAAAAGCATCAATTCTTCTACGGTCTTCCTTATTCACTGTCCAGCTTTCTCATGCATATGAGGTTATTGAAAATACCATGGCTTGGGTAAGCACCTTAGTCCTCAAGCTGACATCTTTGCTCTTCAACACTTTAAAAAGGTCTTGTGTAGCAGATTTGCCTAGAGCAATACGTCGTTTGATTTCTTGACTGCTGCTTCCTTGAGTGTTGATAGTTGATCCAAAAAGAATGAAGTCCTTGACAACTTCAATCTTTTCTCCATTGATAAGAATGTTGTTTATTGGTCCAGTGGTGAGGATTTTTGTTTTCTTAACATTGAGATGTAATCCATACTGAAGGCTATGCTCTTTGATCTTCATCAGTACATGTTTTAAGTCCTCTTCACTTTCAGCAAGCAAGGTTGTATCATCTGCACATTGCAGATTGTTTATGAGTCTTCCTCCAATCCTGATGCCACGTTTTTCTTCATATAACCCAGCTTCTCGTATTATTTGCTCAGCATACAGGTTGAATAAGTATGGTGAAAGAACACAGCTTTGTTGCACACCTTTCCCAATTTTAAAACATTCAGTGTTCCCATGTTCTGTTCGAACCAACTGCTTCTTGGTCCAGGTACAGATGCCTGAGAAGTACAATTAAGTGTTCTGGAATACTCACACTTCGCAATGTTGTCCATAGCTTGTCATGATCCACACAATCGAAAGCCTTTGCATAGTCAATAAAGCATAGGTAAACATCTTTCTGATATCTCTGCTTTCAGCCAAGATGCATCGGACATTAGTAATGATATCTCTCGTTCCACGGCCTCTTCTGAATCCGGCTTGAACTTCTGGAAGTTTTCTGTCAATGTATGCTTGCAGCTGTTTCTATATTACCGTTAGTAAAACTTTAGTCTCATGGGATATCAAAGAGATTGTCTGATGATTTCCGCATTCCGGCACTATATCTGACAGTGTTTTTCTGCTATTCATAAGGTTTTCAGTGACTACATATTTGGAAATAGTTCGTCACTCCTTCTTCCTAGTCTGTCTTCGTCTGGAAGCTCATCTGAAACCTGTCCACCATGGGTGAGCCTGCTGGTATTTAAAATACTGGTGGCATAGCTTTCAGAATCACAGCAACTCACAAGCCACCACAGTACGAGAAACTGACAGATGAGTGGTGGATATCAGAAGTAGACACCAGTGTGTACAAGTATAGAAAGATATGAAGGAGCATAGGTGATTCTAACAGCTGTAGATAATTTGATATTACTGAAATATCAGTTGTGTGTATATGTGTGTGGAGCAGGAAGGCCATAGAAAATACATTTGGAGTTGAGTTGGTAGAGGAGGTTGAGGCCAGACATTGTCATATAAACAATAGGGACTCATTGAAAAGTCTTAATCAAGGAAGTGATGAGGCGGCAACGTGAAGGATGACCTGAGGAAGATGAACTGACAAAGAGACAGGAAGAGTAGCGAGAAGCTATTAGCGTGATTTAGATGAGAGTTGACAGGACCCACTCTGTGGGAGTGAAGACAAAACTATTCATATTTGGAGACTGATGAGAAGTGGGGTGAGAAGAAAAAACCTGAGATGCTGAAGATGCCTGCATGGATGACAGAACAACCTCACACCCAGCTTGTTAAGACAGATGCAGAATGGTCTCTGGGGGAGATACTGAGTTCATTTTATACAGAATGAGTTTATTAAATGATAATAGGAAAGTCCAGAAAGCAACTGAACATTCTAAGGAGACAGAAAAGAGGCCAGGGAAGAGACCTACTTTTCAAATCATTGGTATCTACCTGTATGAAAACAAATAAACAAGTAGACAAACTTTGGAGTAGATACACTTACTTGGAGGGAGAACATAGTTTAATAAAAGAATAGGTCCAGGACAGAACCTTGGGGAATACAGATACATTCAAGAGACAGGAAAAGAGA
Source organism: Chrysochloris asiatica (assembly GCF_000296735.1). NCBI lineage: Eukaryota > Metazoa > Chordata > Mammalia > Afrosoricida > Chrysochloridae > Chrysochloris > Chrysochloris asiatica. The sequence goes on along the minus strand of NW_006408582.1, from coordinate 5,718,215 downwards.
ACCTAAGGAAGTGAAGAAGTAAAGACATGAATTACATAGACAGCGCTTCTCAAACTTGAGTGTGCTACGAATCACCTAACAAATACTTATATTTAAAAAAAAAAAAAAAGATTATTAGGTTCCCACTCACCAGAGATTCTGCTTCAGTAAATTTGGGATGGGGGCCTGAGCATTATGATGCTGATGCTCCTAATCCACAGACTATAGTTTAGGTAGCATTGGAATCGGCTATTCACTTGGTTGTGAAAAGAAAAAGAGAGTGGAAATTTGTTGGCGGTTTGCGGTTTCTGGATATGTAGGAAATGTGTACCTGTGAATAGGCTGAAGTAGAAACAGGGATAAAGGGAGAAAAGGGATAATTAATTAATCACATTCATGGAAGAGATGAGAGGAATGGGGTGAAAAGAAGATTGATGCACCCAGTAAAAATATTAAAAAATGATAGTGTCTACTTTAGAAATCAAAGCTCCTTCAAGTAAAATGATTTTCTTTTAGCTTCCTCTACTTTTACTACTTTTGTAAGTTGTATTTTGTTTGTTTGTTTGTTTTAAATCTCTAACTCTTTCGCACTGCTGTTTACTTTTTTTTTCAGGTCTCAAAATTTCTATTGCAAAAATAAACTCAAACACTATTTCATCTGATTGCAAAAATGATACATGTGTTCTGTAGAACAATTAAAAGGAGAATTAAATGACAATACAATAAAGTCCCCCATAATTTCAATATCCAGGTGCTTTTACCCTGACCATGGAACTGTTGTTTGGGGCTGCCATGGGCCTCTAAAATGCTTCCTCAGTATATACAGAGTTTACATTGGAGTGTTTCAAAAAGACAAGTATCAGTTTCAATTTGCACAATCGTTGGGTTAAAAGTAAGGCAACTTGGTAAGGTAATATTCTCTATAATTTGAGTAGTTAAATTGGATATAACCTTAAGATTTATCATTAAGACAATTTTTAAGACTTCTTTGTTTCATTTAAGAAACCATTTCTATCAGCATCATGGGAAA
>NW_006408582.1:5691970-5709554 GCF_000296735.1 Chrysochloris asiatica | reverse complement strand
GCTATGGACATTTGCTTTTGCTTCTTGGGCATGTTTAATGTTTGTCTGTGGGCCTAATAATTAATTAAGTATGTAGATTGGTAATTTTTATGTTTTCTGATTGCCTCCAGGAGGATGTGGTCAGGGTGTGGTCTTCCCTTTTTAATCTTTAATGTGGCAGCCAAACAGCCGCACCGCCTGGTCGCCCTGGCAAACTGGAAGTCCTGTTTACTTTTACCTTTTTGACTCTCCTACTGTGCTCTGGTAGTGTAGTGATTACGAATTGGTCTGCTAACTTCAAGGTCGGCAGTTCGAAACAACAGCTGTTCCGCGGGAGGAAGATGAGGCTTTCTGCTCCCGTAAAGATTTGCAGCCTCGGAAACCCTGTGCAGGGTCGCTATGAGTCTGAACCGACTACACGGTACTTAACAACAGCAACAACTGTGCCTAGGAGTCTTTGTCTCCCTGCCCAAATCCTCCCAGTGCTGTCACTTCTGTGTATAGATACATGAAGAGATGACTTGCTACAGATGAATGAACAGTAATGAATAGCAGCACAAGACATTTCAAGGATGAAGCACATTTAAAAAAAAAAAAAACTTTGATCATTATTGCTAAAATTGTGTTTCTACCACCTTCTTGCTAGAATTGCCATCAAGCTGTTTGACAGCTCCCCTGAGATACCGCTTCCTGGTTCTGCCATCCTAGTGAATGAAGCACAATAATATAGCTTTTCTCTCCTCTGCTAACTGAAGCCTGCTTTCTTACAGCTTCAGAGCCCTCAAACTAGAAAGGCTTCAAAAATCACTTTGTACGATTAAAAAGAAAACTTGATAATAGCTGTGAGCTGCTGGTGTGTCACACTTTCTGAGTTCAAGTCAACAAACATTAACTGAGAGCTTTTAATAGAACAAACACCATTGGAAGCACTAGGATCCAAAGATTAGTAAAATACTGTTGAGACTCTGAGGACAATCTGGCTATATCATGTGATTCAGGACTCAGAAAAGAAAGGGACATAAAATATAGTCAGATTGGGATTAAAATCTCAGATTGTTATCGTTGTTATTAAGTGCCATTGAGTTAGTTTCGACCCATTGCAACCTTGTGTATGGTTTCCAAGGAGTGGCTGGTGAACTTGAACTGCTGACTTTATAGTTCAAACCAACTTCTCAGTCCAGTGCATTCACCCACAGCAGCACATTGCTACTAAAACTGGTATGAAGTCCTGGCATGGCACTGTGGGAGAAAACACTGGACCTCAAGGTCTGTTGGAGCCATTCAGACTCACCAGCTGCTCCTTGGAAACCCTATACAGGGTTGCAATCAGTGGACATTGGCACTTATCAATAACAGTAAAAAGCTGGTATGAAGAATGTAGCTTGAACTTGGGGCCAAAATAGGCTTCTTATTTCTTTCTCCCTGAATCGAACTTTTCCCTTGACAGAGGTAAAGTAGCTGGAAACTTCTGTGCCAGTTTACTGCATATGTCCCATGGGAAATCAAAAGGAGTCTGGGCAGTGTGTGTGCAGTGACCTCATACCTGCTCTTAGGAGTCTCTGTTGTAGTTAGATGATGCTGTCAACTCAGTTTGACTCATAGCACTCCTATATAGGCTGTAAATCTTTATGGGAACTGAAAACCTCATCTTTCTCTCTCGGAGCGGCTGGTGAGTTTGAACTGATGACCTTGTGGTTAGCAGTCCAGTGTTCATCGTACAGCACTACCAGCTCTCCTTCATCAATTGTGTTGTTGTTAAGTGCTGTTGAGTCAGTAGAGGAGTAGTTGGTGGGTTTGAACCACTGACCTTGTGGTTAGCAGTCCAGTACTTACCCTTACAGCACTACCTGAGCTTCATCATCAATCCTGTTGTTAAGTGCTGTCCATTCAGTTCTGACTCACAGAAATCCTGTAGAGGGTTTCCGAGGAGTGGCTGGTGGGTTTGAATTGCTGACCTTGTGATTAGCAGTCCAGTGTTTATCCTACAGCACTACAGTAATTTTTTCTCTTGTGAGAAGAAGTTAATTTGGGAGAAGAGAATGATTCCTATATTCTTGATCAAAGCAAGCATGGGGAGATAGGGAGAGCATGATTTCTCTTGTATTCTCCAGCTGTTTGGTCTCTTAACCTCTGGTATGTGTGTTGGGAGTAATAAGACAGAAATATCTAGGGGTGGTATCCCAGGCATCAAGGACAATTCTATTCCAACTTTCATCAGACCATTCCTGCATACCAACTAGAGCTTCTTTGTGTATCTGCCTGGGACCAGTGGTGTATTTTCCAGCTTTGTCTGCAAAAGCTCTGTCAAGGGACTGAACAGTATGTTGATTAAATTAATTCCAGTGCTATTCTATGCTCCAAACCAAAGTTTCATTTCTATTCTAGTTCCCATTCCAAACAAGCCTCGCCATGCTTTTCTAAGAGCCCAAATTACAGCATAAAAGTACTTCAGTGATATCATGCCAGCAACATAAAATTGCCCCAGATTAGAATAAACATAAACAGAACAAACCAGTTGCCATCAAGTTGCTTCTGACTCATGGCATCCTCATTTGTGTCAGAGTAGAATTGTGCTCCATCAGGGTTTCAGTGGCTGTTTGGGGGATAATAATACCCATTACCACTGACTCATAACAACCCAGTAGAACTGAATGGAACTGCCTCACTGAGTTACCAAGGTTATAATTTTTACAGAAATAGACTGCCATGTCTTTTTCATGGGGAACGGCTGGTGGGTTCAAACCACCGACCTTTCAGTAAACAGCCACGTGCTTAATCACTGTGCCACCCAGGGCCCCATGGGTGGGGGAGAGTAGCTTGCCAGGCCTTTCTTCTGAGGTATCTCTGGGTGGTTGAACTTCCAACCTTTTGGTTAGCAGTCAAGTTTGTTAAAAATCACACGTAGAAATTCCTGAATCAGAATACCTTTCTCATCATTCAATTTCAAAAGGCAATTTAAGTTCCTTCCTCAAGAAGCTCTCAATCTGAAAGAATAAGATAAATGCTTAAACAAATCATTGTAATCCAACATGGGTATTTTACTGTGTAGATAAAAACATTTATAGCAGCTTACAGGAGACAGCATTACTTCTAAATGAGAATGTAGGAAACCATTTCATGCAATAGGTTTTTTTTTTTTTAATGTTTTATTGTGAATTATATGATAGTTTACATGAGAGAAATTTAGTTTTACATTCATTCCATTGTATATCATTTCATTGCCATGGTTCCAATCCCCTCCATGCATCATCAACCAACCAAAGGGTATATCCTAGAAACCCGCCCCCTACACTCCACCCACTCCCCACCCCACCCCAGTCTTCTGCCCACAGTCCCTCTCCATCTCTGGATCCAAAGTCCCCAGCCGCTTCATCACTCCACGCCATCGTCTCTGTCTCTATCTCAGGCATCTCTGCTTCTTTGGGTAGGGTCCCGCTCTTGGCTCTTCTCCGTTGATGGTCCCAGAGAACTCTGCTCCTATACTGAAGAATTAATCACTCCCTTCCTTGTTACGAAACGTCTACCTTTGTCATGCAATAGTTTTTGAAATTAAAAAGCAATTTCAAGTAATAGCTTGAAATTTTCTCAGAATAAATTTTTTTTTTAATTTATTTTGATAAAATTTCAAATTTACAGAAGAGTTGCAAGTATGGTAATATTAACCAGCATTCACCAATTGTTAACATTTGCTTTTTATCTCTTTGTAGACACACATGCACACACACAATTTAAATTTTTTTTATGTTGCCAAAATATTTTGAAGTCAAATACTCATGATCCTTTGTCCCTAAATATTCCGGCATGTATTTCTTAAGCACAAGAACATTCTCTTACATAATCACAGTGCAATTTTTAAATTTAGGAAATTTAATATGCCTATTACATAATGAAGAGTCCCTAAGGACTCCTGGTGTGGCACTGTAGGATAATGCAAACCACAAGGTCAACAGTTCAAACCCCTCAGATGCTCCTCCAAAAACACCCTAAACATGGTTGCTATGAGTCTTAAGCAACTCAGTGGCACTTAATAACAACAACAAATAGTGTTGCTGCTGTGGCAATGTAGGATAAGTACTGAACTGCTAACTGAAGGTTAGTGGTTCAAACCCACTAGCTGTTTCTCAGAAACCCTATGAATTGGAACTGATGGCACTTAACAACACCAACTTAGTGTTATTATGAATCAGAATCAAGAATCAACTCAATGGGAACAGGCTTGGGTTTTGTTATTCATGTTTCACCATTATTCCAACAATGTCCACTCCCCCCCACCCCCACCCACCCCCACACAAGAATGTCTTTATAGCAATTTTTTTTCCCAACTTAACATCCAATCCGGGATCAAATAGCATATTTAATTCTCACATCTTTAGTCTCCATTAATTTCAATTTCCTCAGCCTCTCACTTTTTTCCCCTTCCTTTCCTTCTCTCCATCCAGAGATTCCTTCCTTCCTTTTTTGATTCACGACACTGATATTTTAAAAATATAGGGCAATTATTTGGTAAAATGCCCCTTAATTTGCATTTGTTTGTTTCCTCATGGTCAGATTGCCTCATTCTTTTTTTTTTTTTTTTAATTTTTATTTTGAAATAATTTTAAAATCTTAGAGAAGCTGCCAGGGTTCTTGCAATTTTTTTTGTAAATTTGAAATTATTCTTACTCAGATTCAGCAATGTTTAACATTTTGCCACATCCACATTTGTTTTATAGCTCACTCTTCCTGTACAGATGTGTGTGAATATAAAATATTTTCTATTTTTCCTATTGTGGCACTGTAGGATAAGCACTGAACTGCATGGTTGGTTTGAACCACAAGGTCAGTGGTTCAAACCTACCAGCTGCTCCTTAGAAACCCTATATTCATAAGGTCACTATGACAGCACTTAACAACGACAACAACAGTTAAGAATAGGTAATTCCTTTATGTGACACCTTTTGAAGTAGGTCTTGAAGAATGAAGGAGTTTGCCAGTTGGATAAAAAAAAGAGAATTATAACCAGAGGGGTCAACATGTTCAAAGATGTAAGCCAGTCTCTACATAAAGTAAGCTGGTGAACAGCCAATGTTTAAGAGTTCTTGGGCTAGAAGCAAAGGGACTAGGAAGGCTGTTGGTCTCATCACATTAAGGAATTTGGCCTTTGTTCCATAGGAAAAGGGAAAGGCTGAAGACTTTTAAGCAAGGTGGCACTGCTAGTTTTATAGGAAATAACATAGGGGCAATTTGGAAGAGAATGGCAAGAGAGACCATATATGGAGTTGCTGTATTTATACCAAATAATGTTGAAAGCCCAAAAGAAGGGAATGCAGGGAAATAGTTGTTGAATTTCCTACTAGTTGCTGCGCATTTTGTTTGTAATCATCATAAAAACTGAGGTCAGAAAAGTTAAGTAAGTTGGCCAAGAATAATTATATATTAAGTTTGTGACAGTATTTGAACCCAGGCCTGTGTGACTCTAAAAACCACTCTAAACCCAGCAGGGCTGAGGGAATAGCATTGTCAAAATGTGATAGCCAGTTGGATCTGGTAAGTGAGGCATAGAGAATAACAACTGATGTTTCCAGCTTGGACTACTGATTAGATTGTAGCATTACTAATTAAGAAAATGATTACCAGGGAAGAGAAAACACTAGGAAAAGTAGAGAAAATAATGATTTTGTTATACTGTCTACAAATTAGGTTTGAGTGCCTAAAAAAGAAACCCAAAGCAAATCACTTGCTGTCAAATCAATTCCAAGTCATGGTGACCCCCCATGTGTGCAGAATAGCATTTTCTTGAATGTGTCCTTTCAGAAACCAATCACCAGGCCTTTCTCCTGAGACGTCTTTGGGTAGGTTCAAACTCCCAACTTCTTAGTGACTAGTGACACATTTGAAGTCCTGATGTGGCGCTGTAGGATAAGCTAACTGCAAGGTTGGTGGTTCAAACACACTAGCTGCTCCTCAGAACCCTATACAGGTCCCCATGAGTGAGAACCAACTCAGCAGCATTTAACAACAACAGCCATGCACTTAAGCATTTGCTCTATTGGAGCTTATGAATAAAGCTAAGGCGAGAAAATATCTAGTGGGCAATTTGGCTTAAGAGCTAAGAAAGGTCTAGGTTAAAGATAGAAATGTAGCTGCTGTAGTCATGAATGTGTTCATGCAGGAAGTGTTGAATGAGAACAGAAGTTGAGCCAAGAATGGAATCTTGAGCACACTAACATTTAAAGGGTGGTGGAGAAAGAAAAGTCAGTGAAAGAGAAAGAATGGTGAGAACTCAATGTCAGGAAAACCAAACAACACGTTGAACCTTTTCAAGAAAGTGAGTGACTGGGACTATTAAGCACTGCAAAAGAGTTCCAAAAGAAAACCTGAAAAGATTTATTGCGACTAATGATTTAGGGAGTCACTGGTTACCTTAATGAGGACAATTTCAGTAGATTGTTGCAGCAGGAGACAACATTTAGCGGATTAAAGAGTGACTGGCAGAGGAGGAGGTGGAGACAGAGCAGAGACTGTTCTTTCAAGAATTTTGGTGAATAATGATGATGCTAGCTATTAAGATTTACTGAAGGCTTATTGCATGCCAGGCACTGGACTAACAATTAGCGTAGTGGTTACGAATCGGGCTGTGAACTGCAAAGTCAGCAGTTCACAACTACCAGTTGCTCTGCGGGAGAAAGATGGAGCTTTCTGCTCCCGTAAAGATTTACAGCCTCGGAAATCCTGTGCAGGATCGCTATGGGTCCACGGCACTTAAAAACAACAACATGCATTATCTAGGTAATCTATTTGAGTCAGTTACAACTCATAGCGACCCAAGGAGTGACTGGTGAGTTTGAACCGCTACCTTGTGATTCAAACCGATCTTGCGGTCCTGTGCTTTATCCCACAGCACCACACCACACCAAAACTCCATAACAATAATAGGAACTATTATCATCCTCATGAAGCCCTGGTGGCGCAGTGATTAAATAGTTGGCTGCTCTGCAGGAGATATATGTGGCTTCTGTAAAGATTGTTGCTTGAGTGTTGTCAAGTCAGTTCTGACTCATTTAGAGACCCTGTATAGGGTTTCCGAGGAGGATCTGGTGGGTTTGAACTGCTGTCCTTGCAGTTAGCAGTGCAGTGCTTATCCTACAGTGCCACACCAGGACTATAGCCTTGGAAATCCTATGGGGGCGCTCTACTCCTCTGTGTTATTGAATCACTATGGGTCACTAGCAAGGGATATTATTACCCCCATTTTTCTTATGAGGTAATTGTAGTATCATGCCCAAGGTTATATTACAGAGTGGACAAAGGATTCATATTGATATCTGTCTTGAGAAACAAAGTCCATGTTGAAATATGGGGATAGTTTGGACTCGAACCTGTGTATATCCTCATCACTTTTCTATCTATACTCTTTCAGTCTCAAATTCTTGGAAACCTTTTTAGGTTTAGCTATCTCTGTATTTCATGTTTAATTCTAAGCCATGCTCTTTTATCCCATACTTCAAGTGACATGAATGTAGTTTCCAAAATGAGGCTTTTCTGATCCCTAAGAGGAATTCTGACATTAGCTGGTAAAATAAAGTTTTTTTTCACCCCAGTATTTATACATAAGTTAAAGGTGACAAGGAGGGAATTTGAAAGAGATTACATTTTTTGTCTTCTGTTTTCTCAGTGAAATATGAGATACGCTCCTCTGTCGTGGTAGCAGTGGGTCTGGTAAAGATTTAGACTGCTGGGGTTAGGAAATCTGTCAGTAGACTTCTAAAATTTCATAAAGCACTATATTTACATAGAATGATTGCTTGAACTAAGCCTACAAACTTGAAGAATTGATTCCTTTGCTAGAGATGGATTATTTGGCTTAGTGAATACTCTGGTCAATATGAAAAAGTAGAAAAGGCACTGGAGAACTAAAATGTCAGAATCAGTAAATTAGAACTTGAGTAATAGCAATCAGACCACAGTCCTTGCTAATCCTTTCTCTTTTAATTTCCCAATTACATGCAAAAAGTTTTCAACATTTCACTATTGGGGTTAAACAGCTGTTCTTCAGTTGTAATATGATAAAGAAGTTGTTTTTGTTGTTAAGGGTTGCTGAGGCAGTACCCACTCATAGCGCTCTTATTCACAACAGAACGAAACACTACACTGTCCTGTGCCAACTTCACAATCGTTTCTACGTTGAGCGCTGTGCCACTGTGCCAGTCCGTCTCTTTGGCAGCTTCCCTGTTTTTCGCTGACCCTCCACTTTACCGAGCAAAATGTGCTTCTCCAGAGACTGGTCCCTCCTACTATTATATCCAAAGTATAAGAGATAAAGTCTGGTCATCCTGGCTTCCAAAGACCATTTTGGCTGTACTTTGTCCAACACAGATTTGTTTGTTCTTTTGAAGGTCCATGGTACTTTTAATTATTCTCCTCCAACACTATAACCCAAATTCACCAATTCTTCTGCAGTCTACTTCATTCATTGCCTAGCTTTCGCATGCATATGAGATTATTGAAAATACCATGGCTTGGGTCAGGGGTAGTTTGGTCCTCAAACTGATATCTTTGCTTTTTAACACTTTAAAAAGGTCTTGTGTAGCAGATTTGCCTAATGCAATACATCATTTGATTTCTTGACTGCTGCTTCCATGAGTGTTGATGGGATCTCAGCAAAGTGAAGTCTTTGACAATTTCGGTCTTTTCTCTATTTATCTTGATGTTTTTTATTGGTCCAGTGGTGGGGATTTCTGTGTTCTTTACATTGAAGTGCAACCTATACCAAAGATTGTGATGCTCTTCATCAGTATTTTAAGCTTTTGTGTAGTCAATAAAGCACAGGTAAACATCATTCTGGTATTTGCTGCTTTCAGCCTAGATCCATTTGATGTCAGCGATGATATCCCACGTTCCACGTTCTCATCTGAATCCATCTTGAACCTCTGGCAGTTTCATGTCAACTTACTGTTGCAGCCATTTAAAATTTTTCTTTAGCAAAATACTACTTCATGTGATATTAATGATATTGTCTGATGGTTTCTACATTCCATTGGATCACTTCTCTTTGGAATATGCACAAATATGAATAGCTTCCAATCAGTTGGCCAGGTAGATGTCTTCCAAATTTCTTGGCATAGATGAGTGAGTGCCTTTAGTGCTGCATCAGTTTGTTGAAGCATTTCAATGTGTATTCCATCAATTCCCAGAGCCTTGTTCTTTGATAATGCCTTAATGTACCTGAGACTTCTTCCTTCTGTATCATTGGCTCTTGATCATATTGCTACCTCTTGAAATAGTTGAACATCGACCATTTCTATTTGGTACAGTGACTGTGTATTCCTTCCATCTTCTTTTTATGCTTTCTGCATCATTTAGTATTTTGCCCTTAGAATTCAACATTGCAAGTGGAGGGTTGAATTTTTCCTTCAGTTCCCTCAGCTTGAGAAATGCTGAGCATGGTCTATCCTTTTGGTTTTGTAACTCTGGATTGCACATTTCATTATATTTGACTTTGTCTTCTCTAGCTGCTCTTAGAGACTGGTTACCATGGAATTCTTTCCAAAAACATTTGTGTGTATGTGTGTGTGTGTATACTCATGCTTTAAAATGCCTTGAAGGTGGTACATGTGAAGAATGTTGACATGGCAAATGTTTTGTTACATATATGCTTATCATAATAAAAAATTTGTCACAAAGGGGTATAGTTAGACAGACTAGTACTTATCAGACTTTCGGATATACTGGGCCAGTAAAATTTAAATTAAAAAAAAAATGAAGAGGGCTACTAAAATAGATATCTTTTAAGTATTTTGTCAAGTAAGATAGATAAAGAACAAGCTGCCATCTATAATCACCATAATTTAATAAAAACACATTTTAAAAAATGAGGGAAAGAACATAATCTCAGCGTAAAGGAATATTCTTTCAATTGAATAAAATATAAGTTTGTTAAAAACTCACTAATTTGTGTTTAAACTCCTGGTGTGGTGCTATAGGATTAGCACTGGACTGCAAACCACAAGGTCAACAGTTCAAACTCACCAGCTGATATGGAAAATCCTATACAAGGTCGCTGAGTCAGAACCGACTCAACAGCACCTAACAACAGCCTGTGTTTGCTTTTCTTATTAACTGTTGTTGTTTAGCACCATTGATTCTGTTCCATCTTATAGCAACCTTGTATAGGGTTCTCAAGGGGCAACTGGTGGGTTTGAACCACAGACCTTGCAGTTGGCAGTCCAGTGCTTATCCTACAGTGCCACACCAGGACTCCTCATTAACTGCGGATCATGAAAACTTCATCCTATGTTGGCACACAAACGGTCATTCAGGATCCATTGAAGTAGGCCATGAATATTCTAGTGTCTTTAGAAATGCTTTTAGAGATGACTAAGGAGCTCTGGTAGCGGAGTGGTTACGAATCGGGCTGCTAACCTAAGGATCAGCAGTTCAAAACTACCAGCTGTTCTGCGGGAGAAATATGAGGCTTTCTGCTCCTGTAAAGATTTACAGCCTTGGAAACCCTGTACAGGGTCGCTATGGGTCGGAACCAACTCCACGGCATATAACAACAACAAGGAGCTCTGGTAGTGTAGTGGTTATGAGCCAGGCTGTGAACCTAAAGGTCAGCAGTTTGAAACTACCAGCAGTTCCACGGGAGAAAGATGAGGCTCTCTGCTCCCGTAAAGATTTACAGCCTCAGAAACCCTCTGCGGGGTCACGATGAGTCAGAACCGACTCCACGGCACATAACAACAACTTGTGTTTGCTTTTCTTATTAACTGTTGTTGTTTACCACCATTGAGTCTGTTCCATCTTATAGCAACCTTGTATAGCGTTCTCCCCACCAGTGTCTTTTAGAAAAACATAATCCAGAGACCCTAACTCATTGCCATTGAGTTAATTCTATCAATAGTGACCTTATAGGTCAGAGTTGCCTCATAGGGTTTATGAAGCTGCAAATTTAGTGAAATGCTGCTGGCCTGGGTAAGTGATTGTCTGTTAACCAAAAGGTTGGGGGTTCAAACCCACTAGCCACTCTGTGGGTGAAAGATGTGGCAATCTACTTCTGAAAAGATTTCAGCCTTGGAGATCCTTTAGGAATCAGAATCAACTCAATGGCAATGGCTTTGGCTTTTTCAAACTTTATGAAAGTAGAATGTCATGTCTTTCTCCTGGGGAGCAGCTGGTGGGTTTGAACCACTGGCCTTTAGGTTAGAAGCAGAGATTTAACCACTGTGTCACCAGTGCCCCTAGAAACACATAATGTTGTCATTGTTGATAAGTGCTGTGGAGTTGGTTCCAACTCATAGCAACCCTGTATAGGAGGGTTTCCAAGGAGCAGCTGGTAGTTTTGAACTGCCAACCTTTTGGTTTGCATTGCAGTGCTGATCCTACACCAGGAGTCCAGAAACACATAATAGTCCATTCAAAATAAGTGAAAAAAGAAGAACTTGAATGATTGTTGTTGTTGTTAAGTGTCGCCGAGTCAGTTCAGACTCATAGTGATCCCTGTATAGGGTTTCCAAGGAGCAGCTGGTGAATTTGAACTGCTGACCTTGTGATTTACAGTCCAGTGATGATCCTACAGTGCCACACCAGGAATGGTGGAGACATAGAAATTGTAGTTTTATACTATTTATACTATACCAGTAGTGCCATGACCTGGGAGAAAGTCACAGAGTTAGCAAATAGTTAATTTACCAGTTTTTGAATTTGTATTTCTCCTAATATTGATATATTTATTAGCAAGCAAAGTAAATGAAATAAAAAGATACTGAGTATCATGTGCCATAGTTACATGTACAAAAATGTAATATAAATGAAAATACTGAAATGATGAATGTTTTCTTTTTTAGAGTCTATATTTCACATTTGGTTTGTGTATTTTTTTTATTATTTGCATAATTTATGTCAAGTATCCATTTTCTAAATAATCATGTCTTCATTTTACACCTACTCCTCACTTAACCAACTGACATTTCATACTTATGACAATGGTAAGAAATCTGTTCACTGATAATTTGTGCATTTACAGCATACATGTGGCAGTATAAATTCCAAGGTGCAAGGCAAGAGTACACTGGCTGTGATGGTTAAAGTTCTATGTCAGTGTAACTCAGTGGTTTGGCAGTTATGTAATGATGTAATTGGACACTTTTGTAATGGTGTAGCCATTCTCCATTTTGTGATTTGATGCGGTCATCCTCCATTTTTGCATAATGCTGATTTTTGCATAGCAACTTGGTCTTTGGATCTTAACCAAGTTATGACGTGAGAAGCAGGTGTATATACTTTTCTTAATAATATACATATTGTAATTATATGTGTCTTTTGAACATGAAAGTAAAATGCCTGACACACTAGAGATGAGCATTGTATTGCTCATTTTTTTTGCACCTCAGAATTAATGGATTTGTAGAAATGTGATCATTTTCCATTTGGTTTTGATTTTTAAGTCTGGCATAGGATTTGTAAAACTGTGAAGGATTGGGTCAGTAGAAGGATCAATAGCTATTTTGTTCTGGTTTAATTAAATATCATTAGAATCATGCTCTCAGCATTTAGGTAGAGCATTAATTTTGAGCAATATTTAGGAAAACAAAACTTTCCCTTTAATAAAATATTGTTGTAAACATTCATAAATTGACTTAAAACCTACACAGTTTTCTCTTGAAAATCCACTAGGTTGAAACTGTTGCTTTGTTTTTTAATATATACGGTCCAAATATTATTAACAAGTTATAAATTTAGAAGTTTTTAGCACGATTACTTTTGTAAACTGTTCTCTCAATTTTGATTTTAAAGCTAAGTTGGTTAACTAAGAAGTTAATTGATGTTCTTTAAGAATTGCTATGACATTTTGCCAATTTTGCGTTGGAGTGCCTTATTTACAGAGGTATTTTTAAGTGAAAGTAGCGAACAGTGGGTATTTTGAATCTGTTTATAACTTTTTTGGTGTAAGAACAATTCTGGAGTCTCAGAGCTGCATATAAATGTGACATTGGAAGTCAGCCATCAACGGTCTGCCTAATTTTATTTCTCTTCTCTGGTTATAGCTCTCATTACACTAAGTTCTTCAAACAATCAGACCATGTTGTGGCATGTTGTGTCAAACTGAGCACAGTTTTCCTACGCACTGGCATAATTTAGGGTAAATGTTAGGTGCTTTTATGGTCCCCTTAGGGAACATTTGTATGATTATATGGAATTTCCAGGAGCAAGCTTAGAAAATTTTGATGACATTTTTATTATATCTACTGTTCATCAAACCTGACTGCCCCTTCAAAGCTGTACTGACATGGTGGACATAGAATCAAAAACTCTTGGGTAGGGGAGAGGGACCTCACAGATAGATACATTGTTAGGTTTTAGGAAAAATAACCTAATTTGAATCTTAACTCATCAATTCAGATTAGGTGTCCTGATTTGAAACCACTAAAAATTTTATTTTTCACAGAGACATAGCAATCGCAAAGTAGTAAATACTATAATACCAAGTAATAAGTCAACAAATACTTTAAAAATATTTTTTTATTATTGTGACATATATATATATATTTATATTATTGTGACGTGTATATATATATATATATATATATACGTCACAATAATATATATATACACGACACAATAATAATAAAAAATATATATATATATAAAACACTTGCCATTTCAGCCACTTTAGTTGTATAATCAGTGACATTAATAATCACATTCACCATGTTGTTCTAGCATCACAACTATCCATTTCTAATTTTTTTCTTCACCTTTAAAAGAAACTTAGTTTAAAAAATATCTCCCAACTCCCCGCACACTCCCACCTCTGTAACTACTAATAAACTTTGGTCTCTTTGCATTTGCCTAATCTAGATATTTCTTATAATTAGGATCCTGCTGTATTTGTCCTTTTGTGTCTCATTTATTTTACTCAGCATGTTTTCAAGGTTTATCCATGTTTTAGCATGTATCAGAACATTTATATTCATGGCTGGATAATAATCAATTGTATATGTGTATAGATAGATAGATAGATAGATAGATAGATAGATAGATAGAGTGAGTGTGTACTGGTGTGACACTGCAGATTAATGCGCTGGACTGTAAAAGTCGGTTTGAACTGACAATACATTCAAGCTCACTGCCAACCTTGTGTTTCAAACTGACCTTGTGGTCCAGTGTATTATCCCACAGGACTATATATATGTTACATTTTTAATCCACTCATCTGTTGATCTATACTGGATTGTTTTCACCTTTGACTAGGGTAATGAATTAACATTGGTATACAAGTATCTGTGTGTGTGTGTGTGTGTGTGTATGTATATATATATATATATGTATATATATATATATATATATATATACATACACACACATACATATTAAACTACAGCCCTTTATTTGGATTTTACCCATGAACAGGGTTACAGTCACAGATACAGGGGTTTCAACACATAATTTGGGGACCACAATTCAATCCATGACATTATCTATTAACTATCCATATTTAGAAAGAGAAAATGTTGCTTTTGTTGTTAGATGCTGTCAAGTAGGTTTCAACTCATAGGGACCCTATATGCAACAGAACAAAATACTGACAAGTCCTGTGCCATCCTCACAATCATTTTGACCTCATTTTTGCAGCCACTGTGTCAATTTATGTCATTAAGGGTCTTCCTCTTTTTTGCTGATCTTCTACCATGCCAAGCATGATGCCCTTCTCCAGGAAATGGTCCCTCCTGATAACATACTCAAAGTAGGTTAGACAAACTTCCACCATCCTCACTTTTAAGGAACATTCTGGGTGTTTTTTTTCCAAGACAGACTTGTTTGTTCTTCACCAATACCATACTTCAAAGGCATCAATTCTTTGTTCTTCCTTATTCACTGTCCAGCTTTCATATGCATATGAAGTAAACAAAAATACCATGGCTTGGTCCAGGCATACTTCAGTCTTCAAAGTGATATCTTTGATTTTTAAAAATTTAAAGAGGTCTTTTGTAGCATATGTATCCAATGCTAGACATTGTTTGATTTCTTGACTGCTTTTAAAAAATTTTTTAAAACTTTTTGTAGTGAATTGAGTGAAGGTTAACAGGCAAGATCATCAGCTTTACATTCAATCTGTTTATATTCTTCTTTTCAAGTCTTTTGGGTTTTTTCATGGATTGAATTGTGTTTCCAGCAAGTATGTGTCAACTTGACTGGACCATGATTTTCACTGGCTTGGCAGTTATGTAGTGGTGTAATTTGACAGTTATGCATGTTGTCATCATATCCTATGATGTGACCTGATGTAATCAGCCGATCAGTTGTACGGGAATTTTTCCCTGGAGTGTGGCTTGCATCACTTTTTATTTTACAAGAGATAAAAGGAGAAGTGAAAAGAGAGAGGACCTCAGTACCACCAAGAAAGAAGCCCCTGCAGCAGAGCATGTTGGCTTTGGGCCCAGGTTTCCTGCACTGTGAACATCCTAGACCCAAAAGAAGATTCATGCCAAGATGCATGTATATCTCTAAGTAATACCAAGCCCACAGATATTGAAAGGAGACAAGAACCTTCCTCCAGTGACAACATAAGTAGAAAACTTACAGCAGTGTTCTGAATTCAGATTTCTAGTCTTCTACAACATGAGATCATTAATTTTTGTTTATTAAAGCCACTTACACGTGATAGCCACTTTCTGTTCAACTCTTGTACCTCCTCATTTCTTCCATTTACTTTAGCATCTCTACACTGGAGAACAAGTTTCAGAGTCTCTTCTGACATCCATTTTGGTCTTTTAACTGGTTGTTTTGTGTTGTGGAGTCAGTTCTGAATAGTAGTAACCCTGTGTAGGGTTTCTGAGGCTGCAGATCTTTATGGAGCAGAAAGTCCCATTTATGTCATGCAGAGTGGCTGGTAGATTTGAAGTGCTGACCTTGCGGTTAGCAGCCTAACTCATAACACACTACAGTAAGACAGGTATATACTTAAGAGTGGAATTATTGGATCATATGGTAATTCTGTGTTTAACTATTTGAGGAATCATCAAACTGTTTTCCACAATGGTTATATGATAGCATCAACAATGGATAATGATTCTATTTTTTCCACACCTTTACAGCACTTGTTGTTTTCTATATTTTCTGATAATAGCCTTCCTTCTTGTTGTTGTTGTTAAGTGCCATTGAGTTGGTTCTGACCCATAGTGACCCTATATAGGGTTTCCAAGGAGTGAGGGGTGAGCTTGAACTGCCAACTTTGTGGTTCAAAGTGACTTTGCAGTCCAGTGCATTAACCAACACCACCACACTAGTACTCTAATACTGAGGTTGAAATGACATCTCATTGTGGTTTTGATTTGCATGCATGCACCTAATGATGAATGGTTTTCCTAATATGGTATAGGAAAAGACCAAAATGGATGTCAGAAGAGACTCTGAAACTTGTTCTCCAGTGTAGAGATGCTAAAGTAAATGGAAGAAATGAGGAGGTACAAGAGTTGAGCAGAAAATTTCAAAGGTCAGCTTGAGAAGACAAAGTCAAATATTTTAACAAAATGTGCAAAGACCTGGAGTTAGAAAACCAGAAGAGAAGAACATGCTCAGCATTTCTCAAGCTGAGGAAACTGAAGAAAAAATTCAAACCCTGACTTGTGATATTGAAGGATTCTATGGCCAAAATACTGAATGATGAAGAAAGTATCAAAAGAAAAAAGTATCAAAAGAAAATGGGTGTGTTGAGAAAATGGAAGGGTTATGGCAATGATGGATGCTTTGGACCGAGTGATAAAGCCAAAAACGAAAAGGGCCAAGAGAGTCCATGAGGAGAGAGCCAAAACTCACTGAAAACATTAAAAATGCTATGTTAGTTAAAGGAGGAAATGAAAATGCAACAGTGACACAAGTACTTAAAGATTTATTGAAGAAACCATATGGCGTTCTATATAAAAAGAAAAATATTACAAGGCCATTTGAGGATCAAACATAGCTGGACTTCTTCTCAAAGAAGTCAGATTGTTCTTTATTCATGTTTGGCTATCATAATAAGAAGCGACCAAATAATCTAGTAATAGGCCGGATGTATGGCTACCACGTGCTGGATATGATTGAATTAGGTATTGAGACGTTTGTCTCTCTAAAAGATATTAAGAATAGTAAATGTCCTGAGGGAACAAAACCTATGCTAATATTTGCTGGTGATGATTTTGATGTAACTGAAGATTATAGAAGACTAAAAAGTCTTCTTGTTGATTTCTTCAGAGATCCCACAGTATCAAGTATCTGCCTGGCTGGTTTAGAGTATGTTCTGCACTTCACGGCACTGAATGGGAAGATTCAGTTCTGAAGCTCTAAGTTACTGTTAAAGAAATCTGGCTGTCGAACACCACGAATTGAATTGGAAGAGATGGGACCCTCATTGGATCTGGTTCTAAGGAGGACACACCTGGCTTCAGATGACCTTTGTAAGTTATCTATGAAAGTGCCAAAAACCCTCAAGACAAAGAAGAAGAAAAACATCTCCCATGATACTTTTTTTTTTTAACTTAAGGTTTTTTTATTGTGGATTGAGTGAAAGTTTACAGGGCACATCATCAGTTTCACATTCAACAATTCATATAACTTGTTTCATTACATTGATTATAATCCCCTC
>NW_006408582.1:5658214-5689065 GCF_000296735.1 Chrysochloris asiatica | reverse complement strand
TTTACATTTGTCTGTGGATATCCAGGGCTCATGTATGAGATTACTAACAAGCATTACTGAATAATCAGATGAGGGACAGTTTGCTATGTCTACTAGGTAGCTAATGTCTGATCCTCAGAGCCTATGGTTTGGCCGTTTGGTTTTAATTGGAAACTGTCTCTTTAAATTTTGAGGAGATCTGTGCGCATTAGTAGTAGAACCCTCCGAGGGTGGGGCTGGGGTGCCCACTAGCTCAGGCACCCTTATAGTCACCAGAATGGAAGTGCTCAGACAGCAAGGGACCAATGACCAGCTACCAAAAGAGAAGAATGTCCACACCTTTATCTCAGCGGTTCTGCCAGGCGTCTGTGGCCGCTCCGATCTTTCCCCCACGTGGTCTCACCCAAGATGGCGGCTCCTGGAGCAGCCGAGCCTACTGGACTAGAAAGCAATAGATTTCTTGCTTCTGCCACAAATTCCTCTAGCTGTGAGCCTTCCAACCTTCTAAGTATTCCTTTATATGTGTGGTTCAGAGTTCTGGGACCATCCCCTGAACCTGCTTGGTCGGGTATTCTGTGTTGTTGTTGGCGGAGCTCTCTGCTATGCGTCCATCAGGTCCGCCATCTTGTTTGTTCTCCTCCCATGATAATTTTGATACAACTTAAGGAAGGATTCACATGCAGAAGCAAGACCTAAGCAAATTACAAACCAGGAAAATGAAAGGATTGAAGAAGCGCCCCACAGAATCACAGTAGAAGGCAAGGAGAAAAGATAAAAGAGAATTTTAAAAAATTAATGGAACTTAGTCATTAAACAAAAAAGAAGAAGAAGATGGAAGGAATACACAGAGTCACTGTACCAAAATGAAATGGTTGATGTTCAACCATTTCAAGAGGTAGCATATGATCAAGAGCCAATGATACTGAAGGGGGAAGTCCAAGGTGCCTTGGAGTCATTGGGAAAGAACAAGGCACTGGGAATTGATGGAATACAAATTGAAATCTTTCAACAAAGTGAAGTGACACTCGAGGCGCTCACTTATCTGTGCTAAGAAATTTGAAAGACAACTACCTGGCCACCTGACTGGATGGTGGTGATGGTTATGTGTCATGGAGTCTGTTTTGACTCTAAGCTACCTTGTACAGGGTTTCTGAGGCTGTAAATCTTTAAGGGAGCAGAAAGCCTCATCTTTCTCCCACAAAACAGCTGGTAGTTTCGAACTGCTGACCCTGAGGTTAACAGCCTGATTTGTAACCACTACACTACCAGAGCTCCTTCAACTCTGTGAAGTGAGTGACTAGAGGAGATCTGTATTTGTGCCCATTCTAAAGAGAGGTAACCCAACAGAATGTGGAAATCATTGGATAATCTCTTTGATATCCCATGTGAGTAAACTTTAAAGGTAATACAGAAATGGCTGCAACCATACATTGACAGAGGTTCAAGTCAGATTCAGAAGAGGACGTGGAAAAAGGGATATCATTGCTGACATCAGATGGGTCTTGGCTGAAAGCAGAGAATAACAAAAAGATGTTTACCTGTGCTTTATTGACTATGCAAAGGCCTTCAGTTGTGTGGATCATGCCAATCTATGGACAACATTACAAAGTATAAGTATTCTGGAACACTTAATTGTGTTCATGAGGAATCTGTACATAGACCAAGAGGCAGTTGTTTGAACAGAACAAGGGAATACTGAATGGTTTAAAATTAGGAAAGGTCTGCATCAGGGTTGTATTCTTTTACCATACTTATTCAATCTATATACTAAACAAATAATCCAAGAAGCTGGATTATGTGAAGAAGAGCATGGCATCAGGATTGGAGGAACCCTCATTAGCAACCTACAATATGCAGATGATACAACCTTGCTTACTGAAAGCCAAGAGGGCTTAAAATACTTACTGATGAAGATTTAAAAAAAAACCCCACAGCCTTAGGTATGGGTTGCACCTCAATATAAAGAAAACACAAATCCTCACCACTGGACCAATAAATAACATCCATATAAATGGAGAAAAGACTGAAGTTGTCAATGACTTCATTTTGCTTGGATCAACCATCAACACTCATGGAAGCAGCAGTCAAGAAATCATATGACGTATTGCATTGGGCAAATCTGTTGCACAAGGCCTCTTTAAAGTGTTGAAGAGCAAAGATAATCAGTTTGAGGGTTATGGTGCACCTGACTCAAGCCATGGTGGTTTCAGTAACCTTACATGCATGCGAAAGTTGGATAATGAGTAGGGAAGACTGTAGAAGAATTGATGCATTTGAATTATGGTGTTGGAGGAGAAAATTGAAAGTACCATGGACTACCAAAAGAACAAATCAATCTGTGTTAGAAGAAGTAGAGCCAGAATGCTCCCTGGAAGCCAGGATGAGCAGACTTTGGTCTGTTACCACTACTTATCAAGTCTTTCATATTTTGGACATATTGTCAGGAGAGGCCAGTCACTGGAGAAGGATATCATGTTTGGTAAAGTGGAGCTTTGGAGAAAGAGGAAGACCCCAAACGAGATGGATTGGCACAGGCCAGTGGGTTCAAGTATAGCTTGAACAATCATCAATGGGTTCAAGTATAGCTGTGATTGTGAGGTTGACCCAGGATCAGGCAGTGTTTCATTCTGTTGTGCATAGGGTTGCAATGAGTTGATACTGACCTGATGGCATCTAAGAACAACAACAGTCTAGTAGTTATCACGTTGGCCCACATGCAAAAGGTCCCTGGTTTGAAACCAGTGTCTTTTTGGAGTCCTGGTGTGGCACTGTAGGATAAATACTGGACCTTAAGTTTGGATTGAACTTCAAGGTTGGGGGTTCAAACTCACCAGCTGCTCATTGGAAACCCTATAATGGGTCACTGTGAGTTAGAACCAACTTGATGATACTTAACAACAGCAACAGTGACGACGACTAATGAACATCTTTTCATGTGCTCAATGGCCATTTGTATATTAGTAAAATATCTTTTCAAATTCTTTGCCTATTTTAAAATTGGGTTGTCTGTCTTTTTGTTGTTGAGTTGTAGAAATTCTTTATATATTCTGGATATTAATCCCTTATATGATGTATGATTCCCAAATATTTTCCCACTTGGCTTTGATGCACAAATGTTTTAAATTTTAATTAAGTCCTGTGTACCTGTTTTTTTGTTGTTGTTGTTGCTCATGCTTTTTGTGTCATAGCTAAGAACCCATTGTCAAAAACTGGATCCCTAAGTATTGTTCTTATGTTTTGTTCTGAATGTTTTAATTCTTATACTTAGGTCATTGAGTTAATTTTCAGGAGGTCTGAATTTTTGGGTTTTTTTCTGAAGAGGGACAAGTGGGTGGGAATGAATAGTAATAAGGAGTTAGGGTTAAAACTGTGGCTAGGTCTAGACAAGGCCTAGACTATATCAGAGTTGTGGTTGGGACTAGGTTAGTGATAGGGGTAAATGTTGGGTGACAACTAGGGTAAGTATTGGTCTAGTTTTAGAATTACAGCTAGATTTATTTTATTCTTCTTGAAATTGACTTGATTTCCCCTTCATTTGGAAGTTCTATAACTTTTATTCCCTCTTTTTACTTTGTTTTATTGTTGTTGTTACCAACTGGCATCTCTGGTTCCCTATTATCAGTCTTGTAGGTTTGTTTTACTGGGAATGCTTCTATATCTGGGTTGAGTTCTTGGGTGAAATTGCCATGTATGTTAGTCTCAAGTTGTGTGCTGTTGTTGGTTCTGTATCCAAAGAGCTCTTGTTAGTATTTTTTGAAGGCTGGTCTGGATTTTCAGCAAATCCTTTGTGACAATAATATGCGCTTTGTTTTGGAGCTGATGTCAACTTGATGTTATTTCTGTAAATGACTTGCGAACCACCCAAACAGCACCAGACAAACAATAGCTACTTTTAAAAGGTAATATCTAAGTCAGGTCTTGAGAGAGAGTTCTTTAGCAGGGAAATGAGCTCTGTCCCTGAGCCTTAGAAGATGACCTTTTGTCTTTTTGGCATTGAAAGACCAAAGAGAAGGGTAACCTTAGAACTTCAATCTAGAAATGGTCATGCATTATTCTAATTATAAACCACAAAATTGCCCAATCATTTATATATAGAAAAAGATCTTGAATATTTGCTGTCAGCACTTTCTTTAAAAATCAGAGCATTACAGATAAAACAAGTTCTTATCTGAACTAAACTCACTGATAATTCCTGAATCATACCTTTTGAAGGTTGTTGGGGGTCACCAGTGATTGATCTAGAAACTTTGCTGAGTGAATTGTGGGTCTGGCAGCCACCATCATGGAAAGTGACCACTGGTGCCTCCCTTCCTAAGACTTCAAGTCACTTTTGTCCATTTATCCTTCTATAGGACAATAATCCCTCTTCTCCTGGAAATTAAACAGTTTAGGAAAAATAAGTAACCATAAGAGAGCATGTAGCTGAAATCTGTAAAATAAACAATTTCATGAGATAAGAACAGTCTTGTTCAGTATTATGTGTCACACTATGTTGTAAGGTAGTCAGGTGCCATCAGGTCTGTACTGACTCATTAATGGCAACCTTATTCACAACAGAATGAAATACTGTCTGGTCCTGTGCCAACCTCACAATAGTTACTACACTTGATCCCATTGCTGCTGCCATGGCACCAAGCCATCTAATTGGTTGGTCTTCTTTTTTGCTGACCCTCTACTTTACCGAGCATAATGCCCTTCTCCAGGGACTGGTCTCTCCTGATACTGTGTTCAAAGTTAAAGAGATGAAGTCTGGTCATTCTAGCTTCCAAGGAGCATTCTGGCTATACTTCTACCAAAACAGATTGGTTTGTTCTTTTGGTGGTCCATGGTACTTTTACTATTCTCCAATATTATTACTCACATGCATCAAATTCTTCTGTGGTCTTCTTTATTCATTGTGCAACTTTCACATGCACACCATAGGCATTTTATATTTCTCTCTAACATCTATAACTCAAACCATTATTTACTTGTGAAAGAATTAAGTGCTTCTTATCAACTAGCCAATCTTTTGTATCATTTCTACAGTTGAGCCTACTTAACAGAATCAAATGCCTTAATTAAATCATTAATAAATCCACTGCTATCACCTCAACTCTGACTCATAGAAACCCCAAAGAACAGAGTCGAACTGCCCTCATAGGGTTTCCAAGGCTATAATCATTAAGGAAGCAGGCTGCCCCATCTTTCTCATGCAGAGTGGCTGATGGGTTTGAACTGCTGACCTTTTCTGGTTAACAGCTGAATCCTTTAATCACTGCACCACCCACCACTGCTTTTGAGTTGATCCAGACTCATAGAGACCTTTTAGGACACAGTGGAATTGTTCCTTAAGGTTCCTGAGGGTATAAATCATTCTGGAAGCAGACAGTCTTATCCTTCTCCCATAGAGCCACTGACTTTTTGGTTAGCAGCCAACACTTAACCTATGATGCTACTGTTGTTGTTGTTAAGAGCTGTTGAGTTGACTCCAACCCATAGCGACCCTGTATAGAGTTTCCAAGGAGCAGCTGGTGAGCTTGAACCACCAACCTTGCAGTTCAAATGGCTTTGCAGTCTGGCGCATTAACTCACAGAGCCACACCAGGATTCCTCAAATCATTAATACAACATATCATTTACATTGCCATTTTCAGCATTTCTCTTGCAATGCGGTGTAGCATAGTTGTTAAGGTTTTAGAATCTGAAGTGAGGCTGATTAAATCTAAATTCTGGTACCACCACTTATTAAGTATGTGATTTGGGCAACTTACTTAGCTTCTCTAGACTTCAGTTTCTTCATGTGTAAAATAGGAATAATAATGTTATTTACTGTATGGATCTGTTTTAAAGAATAAATAAGATAATATGTTAAAAGTGCTTAGAGCAGTATCTGGCTTATAGTAAATACTCAGATAAGCTATTTTAATACCTTAGGGCATGTTTGGAAGCAAACAATATAAACCTATTCAAGTTAGCTTAGATAAGGGGGCATTTAGAGTAAGGCTAGACAAGTAACCTCCTGGATCCTTAGTGACATCTGGGTCACATTACTACCAGAAATGGAAAGTCAACAACATTTGAGGCTTCTTCCTTACAGAAACGGTGGCAAGCATACATTGACAGAGAACTTCCAGAGGTTCAAGCTGGATTCAGAAGAGGCTGTGGAAAGAGGGATATCATTGCTGATGTCTGATCGATCTTGGCTGAAAGCAGAGAATTTCAGAAAGATGTTTACCTATGATTTATTGACTATGCAAAGGCTTTTGATTATGTGGATCATAACAAGCTATGGACAGCATTGTGAAGTATGAGTGTTCCAGAACACTTATTGTGCTCATGAGGAATCTGTATATGGACCAAGAGGCAGTTCTTTGAACAGAACATGGGAACACTGAATGGTTTAATGTTAAGAAAGGTGTGCGACAAGGTTGTATTCTTTTACCATACTCTGGTAGCGTAGTGGTTATGAATTAAGTTGCGAACCTCAAGGTCAGCAGTTCGAAACTACTAGCTGTTCCATGGGAGAAAGATGAGGCTCTCTGCTCCCGTAAAAATTTACAGCCTCGGAAACCCTGTACAGGGTCACTATGAGTTGGTTCCGACTCCACGGCACATAACCACCACCACCATTCAACCTGTATACTGAGCAAATAATCCGAGAAGCTGGGTTATATGAAGAAAAAGGTGGCATCAGGATTGCAGGAAAACTCATTAACAACCTGTGATATGCAAATGATACAACCTTGCTTGCTGAAAGTGAAGAGGACTTAAACCATTTACTGATGAAGATCAAAGAGCACAGCCTTCAGTATGGATTACATCTCAATGTCAAGAAAACAAAAATCCTCACCACTGGACCAATAAACAACATTCTTGTCAATGGAGAAAAGATTGAAGTTGTCAAGGACGTCATTTTTCTTGGATCAACTATCAACACTCATGGAAGCAGCAGTCAAGAAATCAGATGATGTATTGCATTAGGCAAATCTGCTGCACAAGACCTTTTTAAAGTGTTGAAGAGCAAAGATGTCAGCTCATGGTATTTTCAATAACCTTATATGCATGTGAAAACTGGACAGTAAATAAGGAAGACCATAGGAGAATTTATGCTTTTGAGTTATGGTGTTGGAGGAGAACATTGAAAGTGCCATGGGCTGCCAAAAGAACCAATAGATCTGTTTTGGAAGAAGTGCAGCCAGAGTGCTCCTTGGAGGCCAAGATGGCCAAACTTCGTCTCTTATACTTCGGACATATTGTCAGGAGGGACCAGTCACTGGAGAAGGATATCATGTTTGGTAAGGTGGAGGGTCAGAGAAAAAGAGGAAGACCCCCAATGAGATGGTTTAGCCAAGTGGCAGCATTGATGACTCAAGTATGGCAACAGTAGTGAGGTTGGCCCAGGATTAGGCAGTGTTTTGTTCTGCTGTGCATAAGGCTGCTATGAGTCAGTACCGACTTGATGGCACCTAACAACAACAACCTCTGTCTCTCATAGGTCTGTGTGCTTTCTACTGTGTGTTAACTCTATAATACTGTTTTCTGCAGACCCAATTTCTTGGTTTTATCATTGTGCATGTGTCTAGAATTTTTTCTCCTCTCCAATCTACATAACTTATTAGGTAAAGTACTCACCACCACCTGACTCAGTTTCACTGAGGCCTACTCCAAGTTTCCAGTCAGCTGGAGCCAGAGGGGCTGTGTGGTAATTATAGTGGCTCCTTCCAAAGACTGATGGTGGCCTTGGCTCTCTTAAGCGTGTGGGTAGTGCAGTGGTAATGGGGGATGGTGGTGGCAAGAATTGGTAACTCTAGGATAATCATGGTAAAGATGTTCAAGGACAGTCAAAGGGTCTTTGATTTGACCAGTGATAAGTATATTTTAAAAATCTTTTTATTGATAAGTATATTTTTAAACTCTTTTTATTGAATTATGTATCTAGGAAAGGACACACATACCCCTTAAATGTAAATTGTTTTTATATAAATAAAAACAATTCTAAAAAATGTTTATATAAATTGAATCATACACTATACAAGGAGACTTCAAAAAGTTTGCAGGAAAAGTGTTATCTTTTACTTCCATTTTTCTACTTATTTTTTGAAACCCCCTCATATGCCTTTTTTGGGTCAGTTTTCTTGTGGTGAACTGAATTATTTAATGTTACTTCGAGCCATTGTCTTTGTAAACTCTTACCAAATGCTTTTTTCTTGATGGGACTGGGTAAGAGAAGGTGGGGGAAAATGCTGATGAATTATATGATTCAGTTGTGAGTGATTTGTTAACAGGGCTAATTGTGATTGGTCACATTTGCCATCCTGCTGTGTATAAAACGAACCATGTGATAAATAGAAGTAGGGAATTTCACTACTGTCAAGGAAGAAGAACTAGGAGTGGACCATGTCTTTTGATCCCAAGACTCCTGCACCTTGTACCTTCTCTACCCAGGATGAGTGGCAGAGGAGCGGCAGCTGCATAATCAAGAGCCAGAGCAACAGATAGAACAGTGGACTTCTCAGCCCATGGAGCCAACAAAG
This sequence comes from Chrysochloris asiatica, assembly GCF_000296735.1. Taxonomy (NCBI): domain Eukaryota; kingdom Metazoa; phylum Chordata; class Mammalia; order Afrosoricida; family Chrysochloridae; genus Chrysochloris; species Chrysochloris asiatica. Next base: position 5,680,570 of record NW_006408582.1, on the reverse strand, counting down.
CTGAGTGCCTTGTGGAGGGGGGATGCTTTTAGGCACTTAAGCGAGGAGTTAGGTTTGCTGACCCAGGGAGCACTTCAGGGTGAAGCCTAGGGAACTAGATTGTTATTTGGGGATGTATCAGCAGTCGTGAAAGTGATTTGTAATATTGCCCAAGCTGGGTAGGGGTCAAGGAGCCAGAGAGAGGCATCATGAGGGAATGGCAGAGAAGAGGCTGTACCCAGAACATTTCTGGTCCTGTATTGTAACCTGTTAACTTCCCTTAGAAACCTCATAGTTGTGAGTACGATGTCTGAATTCTGTGTGGCCATTGCAATGCCTTATTAAACTCAGCTGAGTGATAGGGTGTCACTTTTACAGTTGGTGCCAGAAGTGGGATTTGTTGTAATGACTCCAGACTCATGGAGGTATGGGGCTTTGTAAGAGGAAGAACAAAGGGACATGGGAAGTGAAACTTTTGATTCTTAGATGGTTCGTTTGGTTATTGTTACCTGTAATAGCTGAAAGGAATATAGGAGATATAATGCTGCTGTAAGAGATGTGACTAATAAGGGGCTAGGGCCTACTTGATCCACTCCGCCAGCCAGAGTCCCTAGGCAGTATGCACATATGTGATGGAAATGGTTATTGGGTACTTTGATTAGAGAGCTTGCAAGCCTACTTTCAATGTATACTTGATTGGAAATGCTAAAACGTGAGTTAGAAATTGCCCAGAAGAAACAGGTTTTAAGCCTTTGAGGGTATAGGGGCTTGAACCTCACCAAAACTTCTGAGAGACTCGATTTTACTCTGAAGGAAAAAACCTACAAAGAAAAGAAAAATATTTTTGAGCAAGCAATTTGCCATTGGGTGCATAGAAACCAGAAAAGTTTGTGCCCATTAGAGTAAACCCCATTCTAGGACTAAAAGTTAAGGGAACCAATGAAATTGATGGTGACCATGCAGTAATAAAGAGATGGCTTGAGACAGAAGAGGAAGGGCTAACTGGTTTGAAGTTTAGGGAGTTTAGACTGCTGAGCCTATGGGCACTAACCTAGCCTATGGGGGCTAAGGCTAAGTGAGAGTAGTGAAAGGGCCAACTGGCTTGAAATGTAGGGAGGTGTGTGGACTCCTAAACTTGCAGCTGGTATCCAGTTGACTTAGATGACATGGTTAGGACTGAAGTGACCAGAGCCTAACTGAATGATGAAAGAGATGTTTGATATTGTGAACTAGTGTAAATTTCAGTTTTGCTGACTTGCTTTGGACTAGATTTTGCTTATGGATGGAGATGCTCAAAGTTTCCACTAGAATGAAGATTCTTCACATCAAGCAACATGCTTGTCACCTGAGTCCTGGATTGATTTGTTGTTGTTAACTGCTGTTGAGTTGGTTGCGACTCATTAAGATGGATCTGTTAGAAATAGGATATCTAAAATGGAAGGAGATAAAGGCATGAAGTGGCTGGCTCACACAGTTTCATGGGTGTACTCAGTTAAAATGATTGTTATAGGGAAAAATTAATCCTTGAAGTAAGAGAGGGCCAATGGCTAGAAGAGCAAGGGGGTGGCCTGCATTGCAGTGAATTACCTCATTTGGTTTTTCTATTCATAGTCTTTGTAATTCCCACCAAACAACCTATTCCTGATTGGTCTGGGTAAAAAAAGGTGGGAGAAGATGCTGATAGAATGAAATGATTCAGTTGTGAATGCTAACAGGGCTAATTGTGATTGTAAAAACTTGGAACTCTAACATGGGCATCAAGGAGCCCCCTGGTAGCATAGTGGATTATGATCTGGGATCCTAACGCCAAGGTCAGCAGTTCAATAAGGTTTTCTGCTCCCATAAGGATTTACTGCCTCAGAAACCCTATGCAGGGCCTCCGTGAGTTGGAAATGACTTCGTGGCACACAAACACCACCAACAACATGGGTATAAAATGAGCCATCTCAGAAGTAGAGAAGGGGGGATCTCACTACCACTAATGAGTGGAGTGTGTTCTTTGAGCCCTTTTGTACCTCCTGATCCAGGAGACCGAGCCACGACACCAGAGCAATGGCTGAGGAATGTTAACAGCAGAATTAAGAGCTGGAGCAAGAGACGGAGCAGTGGACTTCTTGGCTCAAGGAGCAAATAAAGGGCACGAGGCTCATTTGCCAAGTGGGGTGCCTCCAGGCCCTTAATTGGGGATTGAAGTTTGCTGACCTATGAATTTAGAGCTAAGTACCTTTGGACTGAAGGTTATAGTGGAGTGTCCTGCCCTTTGGGCATTTGTCAGCAGCATGTAGCTCTGTAACGTTGTTGGAGCAGTGCAGAAGCCAGACGAAGCAAGGGCCAGAGAGAGAGGCCTGCCTGTGGACATGACTGGCAAGAAGCTATCCTAACCAAAGATCTATGTTCTGAGCATTTCTGATCCTGCACTCTAACCTGTTAACTTAATAAACCCATAACTGTGAGTATGGTGTCTCAGCTCTGGTAGTGTAGTGGTTATGAATTGGGCTGCTAATCTCATAGTCAGCAGTTCGAAACTACCAGCTGTTCCACGGGAGAAAGATGAGGCTTTCTGCCCCCGTAAAGATTTACAGTCTCGGAAACCCTATGCAGAGTCGCTATGAGTCAGAACCGATTCCATGGCACATAACAACCAACCAGCCTAACTCAACTGAGTAGAGCACTGTGGGAGGGATAGTTGGTGCCATTTTTATACTTATTATACTTGAGACTATGAGGTTCATCAATATTGTTGTGTAGAGTTATAGAACATTGATTCTTACTGCTATCAAGTATTCCATTTATGGATATGTTATACTTTATTCTACCACTGATGGACATTTTGATTATTTTCAGCATTCAGTCTATTTTTAATGGTGCTGTTAACTTTTGGTCAACACATACACATTGCTGTTGATTACTTTTATAACCAGAGGAAACTTTTCAAGGTGTGGCAAATTATCTTTCATCACATGGAGGTCTCTTAAGGGTGATTATCATTATCCTTTTTACCTGGTGACTTTTTATCTTTCTACCTGGTGACTTTTTATCTGGTGACTTTCTTGGTTTGAGGACAAGGTGATATGTTAAACATTTTGCATACATGAAAGAACTTTGTACGTATTTTGATAGGTGCTCAACTATTTGCTGATTGAATGGATAAATAAATGAATGGTGTATGTTTCCCTCTTGGAATAGGCCTGATTACAAGGGTGCTTCCAATAGCCATATTTAGACTAGGTTGATCTGATGATACTTAATCAAAGCTACTTGTTTGGGGAGTAGACATATTACCCAAGGCAGGTCAATCATGTTTCTGTTCTTGGAATTAAAATATGGAACTGGAAAACAGACTGGATGCTATCGATTCTGGATCCCTATGATTGTGCTCTAGAGAACAAGCCCACAGACTCCTTCTGTTAGGTACTAAAGCCACACTGGTTCCTCCCTAAGGCTTAGTGGGTCAGCTCTGCTTCCTTGTGTGGTTAAGGCTCTACATACATGACAGTTAAATAACAATTCAAAACAACTTTGGATTAAGTTTCAAATGCTTTAAAGCATTGTGAGACATCAGTGAAGACTACCTTGCATGTCTAGTTGCCTTGGCTTTCTTTCGGTAAGGAGAACAACTGTGAATGCAATTGTATTTTCTGAGCCAAAAATTGAGGCATCAAGGCAACAGTCCAAGAGAGGAGTAATGAGGGTTTGAACCAGGGAAGGAGGTGTAGAATTGCAGGGGAGGAATAGTAGAGATAGTATAGGAAAGGCTTTAAGTCTTGGGAATTAGTTGAACGTGGGGATAGAGAGGGAAGAGACGAGAATGATGCTCATTTTTTAGTTTATGTGTTAGGAAAGATAATGGTAACATTAGAGCAGAGGGGGAATAAAGTTGAGCATTGTGGGATATAGTGTTGAAGGTCCTTGTGATACAATCAGATTGGACTGGTCAAGACTACTAATTTTTTAGAGTTAAGGAAGATTTGAAGTACTGTGTTTTGTGCTTTATTTTATTATCTTTGGAAACCTTATTTAGCTTCTTTAAGACTCAGTTCCCTAAACTAGAAACTGACACTGCTTTGCAAGGATTAAATAAAACAATAAATATGAAAGATGTCTTAGGCATATAACATTGCTGTAACAGAAACACTACAAATGAATAGCTTTGACAAACAGAAGTTTATTTTTCACAGGTTACAAGACTATAAATCCAAATTAATAAAATATGTATTAACAGGATTATGATAGTGTGATATGGTGTCCAAAGTAGAATTAGAAAACAAGGATTGGAGAGCTACAGCATGTGATCTGCTTGGAGGTGAAGGTGATAAAAGGCAACTGATTGAAATCAGCAAGGAAGAGACTATAGAGAGGAAAGGGTTGGTCAGAGGCATATCTTTGGTGAGGAACAACTTGGAGGAAACAGGAGAAGGAGTAGTCATATAAAGTGACTGAGATAGAACTATTATAGAGGAGAAACAGATTACAGACTCATAAAATACAAAGGAGGGGTGACCAGCAACAGCCAGGGCTCCTTTGAAGACAAATGTATGTTACATTTTGGCAGAATAACTTTTTCCTTCCTAAAGCTTGGCTAGCATAGTGATTATGAGTCCGGCTGCTAAGCTCAAATTCAGCAGTTAGAAGCTACCATCTTTTGCAGCTGAGAAAGATAAGTATTTCTGCTCCCATGAAGATTTACAGCCTGGGAAACCCTATGCAAGGTCGCTATGGCACACAATCAGGTCAACTCCACGGCACATCACCACCAAAGCTTGGCTGTCATTAACATCAAATGTGTTGACATTGGGGACTGCAATGTGTTGTGTTATTCAAGTGTATAAGGAGATATTTAGGTTAGTCCTCCAGGTAACAGGTATCTGCACGCCGTCTCTTGTCATTGTGGAGATGAACCAACACCTGGTAATTCTTAACATGTCTTCGTCTTCTATTGTGTCTCCTCCCACACAGCTAGGCTTCTGTCTGCTGCCACAGAACTTTGGAGGAAAATCAAATAGATGAACTGTAGAAAGTAAAAAAAGGCTCTTCATGAAACTTGGGATATAGTTTCCACATGTTTGGTTTACTAGAGCACATGTGATTTTTTAAAATTTGCATTCCTCTCACTGGTTTTCCTCAACTAAATGAGTAAACATTAAGATGGGAGTTGTTTTTGTACATAATATGAAAGCAGTGGGGTTTTGAAAGTTTGTTATAGTAATTAAAAAGGAAAGAGGATGAATGAGGAGAAAGGAAATAGGAGAGAGGAGATTTAAGTGATGTCAAGAAAAAGGAGGAACAAACAGAGGAGAAGTTGATTTTGGGTGTCTGGAAAGCAGGTTGCTAGGTTTCTATTTTTTGAGTTTTGTTTTGCAAACTGAATCCTTAGCCTAAACTGTCCCCTGTGGAAAACAAATCAATCTTGAATGTTCTCACAGTCTCCTAGATAGAGTGCTGTGCCTGGGCTTCACTCAAAGCTGTGTGGATGGACTAGACCAGCTGTGGAGCCTTGTCTCTAGGAGTGCAGTTTGGCTCAAAGTAACAGACCACCCAAGTACACGGATAGAAGCAGGCCTTGGCCTTGGAGCCTCCCCAGCTACTATAGACCCTGGAATAGAAGCCTTGCCCTTGGGGCATTAAGCACTTTTTATACATTGAAGCAGTTAAAGATGCTTTATTCATAATTTTAACTCACTTTTGACTTAACAGTAGTGAACAGGTGTCTCACCCCATCACCTGCTTGTTATCCTAAAAGGATTTTGCAAGTGTGGAAATAAATACTTTTCACATACATTTTGGGATTGTAAAATAATGTGCACTTTTCCCTTCATAGGAATTGCCTCAATTTAAAACGGTATCTTTTCTTGTTTTCTCTAAGTTTTGGTTGATCTTTCTACCAACTGGATTAACCTGTTCATAAACCTTAAACCTATTGTTAAAGCATTTTTCCATAAGCTTCGTGCCTCGAGCTTGTTCTTTGTTAATGAAAGTGTTGTAAAACTCTGGATCCCTGCTGGAAATCGGTCACCTTATTTGGAAAGACCTTTTCTTTGGGCATAAATTTATTTTTAGTCGAGGGGGTTGAGTTGGATTTGATGGAGAATTCCCTGGAACACTCCTTTGTTTATTTTTTTATTGAAAGGGTGAGGGGGCATTTATGAAAGGTGTGTTTGAAGGCTCAGATAAGCTGCCGTCCCGTCCTTTTGTCCCTTTAGATGGAGAGTGTTCTCTCTTCAACCCAGAGCTGTGCTTTTCCCACAACCCGCCCCCACCAAATCCCACCACCCACAGCTCTCCAGCTTGCTGCGTGAGAGCCACAGATTTCAGAGCCTGGCGTTCCTTCTGGCACTTTCCGGAAAGTCTCCAACACCCCTTGCACTCTCCTCCCTCTGCCGCCGCCCCATGTCCTGAACGCTTGGTTCGGCCATTTCCGGCCCAGCGTACTTCGGCAAGTTCCGCCGCCGCTCGTCAGAAATGGCTGCCCGCCGGCAGGGGGAGCGAAGGACTCCGCGCGGCCTGGAAGGCAGGCGACAGGCGGTGAGAGCGGCATTGGGGAACCCGAGTTTCGCGCAGGCGGCAACGACTCCTTCCTGAACTGGAAACCGGTAGGAGGCTGGTGGTGGCAGGAGTCCGGAGGATCCGGGGGTGGCGGCCTGGGCTTCGGCAGCGGCCTGAAAGGGGCTCATGGTATGAATCCCGAGGCTGATCCCCGGGGCTGGGGAACCGGGTGGGCAACACCGGTTGGTTGCACTGAGCCTGGGGCCGTGGGAGCCCGGGTGGAGGCTGCTGCCCAGGGCAGCAGGAGGCGCACATCTTGGAAGTAGGCCTTACTAAATGTCTCCGACCTGGGCAGGGAGACTACGGGGGAGTTGGTCACTAGCTATGAGGGGTTAACGGGTCTCTTTGTAGCTATAAACATGACCTCCCCACCCCCCACACGCCCCCTGTAGCCCTAGTTTGGGTTGCTTTAGCCTTCCTCTACCCCACCACCCCACTCCCGTTTCTGTATCTGCTGTCCAGCCTCTTCTCCCTGAAACCTTCCACCCCTCCTCTGCCCCCGGTGTTTGTCCAGCTGCTTGTGTGGAGCATCTTCTGTTGATGAAGGCGCAGCACCAGACTATCCCCCACCCCCATTTTCCCAGCGCACAGACTTCTACATATGCTTTGCGCTGCATCCAGACACTGTCGTCCGCTGCTGCTGATCCACTGGTTATTTTGACTGGGCAAACTGGAAGTCCAGCCTTGTAGTGCGCCTTCTTTCGTGATGAAGCCATAGTCAGGAAAACACTTCCTGTCCTGGGGTCCAGGTGCTGCTGTTCACTGGATCTGCTGGACCTGGGACTCTGGCGCCCAGGGTCTGTGGCGATGGGCCTAGCTCTGCTTGGACTGGAAAGGGGCTGTGGATCTTAGCTTACTGACCTGCCTGCGCTGCAGGGTATAATAGAATCCATAGCTCGGTGGAAATCAGGCAGGGCTGTAGGACTACAGATTGGTCTTTATCTCTCACCCACATTCAGCCAGTAGTTTAGTTCCTTTTGAGATATCTGTCTCTCAGAAGACTGAAATTTGGTGAGCACCCTTTCTCCCTTCGTTGTGTTGTTGTTTTTTCTCAAAAAAAAAAAAAAAAAAAAAAATCCAATAGCTTCGTGAAGCTCAGTTTGACTACTTTGGAAGAGGAAACGCAGAGTAGCGCATGTCCATTCCCCCCTGCTCCCCCCCCCCCCCCCCCCCCATATGGGGTTGGCTTAAAAGGCAACTTTAGCATTTGTTTTCCTTAGTCTGCTCTCAGTTTAGGTTGCTTCACTTTTGAAGACTGGTTCCCATCTTTTTTCTTTAATCTTTTTGACTTTCTGCTTTTCCTGTATTTTGCTCAATAGTCAGTCTTGCATTCTGGTACAGTTACTGTAACTGTATCCAGAGTTCCAGGAATAATAAAGTGTGAGGCATTGATAGACTTGAATGAAACTTGAAAAACCGTTTTTTTAAAACTATTATTTGGTGTGTTAAAAATACCTTATCCTATGGGAATTTCCTGAGTGGGGAGCCTGAGGAATTATAAGTATTCATAAATATGAGTGAAACTAGCCTAAATGCATTCTGCAAGATAATTAAAAATGTGGATCTTCAGAATGCTTAAAACGTTATTTAATACCCAAAAAATGTGGTTGATGCTCTTGAGGGGCACATCTACAAATAAAGTGACAGAAAAATGTGTGTCTTTATTCTTATCTCTCAAATTTTCTAAGGAAAAAGTAAATGATCATATGAGGTTGTAATCTCTAAGGCTTACGCCTCAAAGTTTTACCCTGTAAGTAAAAAGACTTAAGAGAAGTGAACTTCAAGAAGGGAAATTCAGAGGGTGGAAGGGAAATTCAGAGGGTGGAAGGGAAATTCAGAGGGTGGTTTAAACCATTGAAAGAATGCAAAGGGACTAAATAAGGAGGTACCGTTTTTTTTCAGGGTACACTGGCGTGAAAAGTCAGTGAAGGGTAATATAGGGATGATGCCATGGCAGTTCTGTGTGGGGTCCCTATCTGATTTTGATATGAATCCTTAAGACTTCTGGAGAAAGGAGTTATTATCTGATGTAATATACAATATTAGGAGAAAAGTAGAGATCTCAGTAAACCAAGTAGTAAAAACTCTTGAAACTTTTTTTCTGCCCAAATCCCACCCCCCTTTTTTTCTCCTTAACGATTACTTCAGAGTAAGATAAGAGACAGAACCAAGGATTTTTAATAGAATCTTAAAATTGTCAACCAATTTCTTCTGGAAGTTGTTTAGTGCAGAAAACATGGTAACTTATTTCCGTTTTAATTTTTCTTCTTAATTTGTGATAACTGCTTCTTTTAAAAAATTGTTATAATAGGGCAGCTAAACTATGAGAGGGAAAATTTATTTCTCATGTGTTTGTAGGTTCAATGTAAATAGCGAAACCGAGGCAGGTGGAGTTTGAGAACTCAAGAGGAACAGAGTTGGCTTACTTGTAAGCATTGATCTTTCCCTGCATATTTTCAGTCTTTTCAGCCGTGATGTTAGTTGATGGAAAAGAAGGATTTTAAAACAAAAATTAAACTTTTAATCTTAAATCTAAGAGGAATGTTGAGACTCTATGTAGTTACAATGAGATGGATTGACACAGTGGCAACAACAATGGATTCCAACATATCAACACTTGGAAAGATGACAGGACTGGGCAGTGTTTTGCTTTGTGGTACAGAGGGTTACTATGAGTTGGAGCTGATTGGATGGGATCTAACAACACGCATATACCATAATGATCATGCACCAAATGACCCATTAAAATCTCAGTGATGGAGGTATAGGAAGAGGAACTGTGGCTCATTGTTTCACCAATCTGGTATTTGTGGTTTGTAACCTAGGAGTGAAGTATGGGAAACTTTTTCTGAAAAGGGCCAGATAGTAAATAGTGTAAGTTTTGCATCAAAATTGACTCATAGTGATACTATAAGGTTTCCAAGGCTGCAAATCTTTGCAGGAGCAGAAAGCCTCATCTTTTTCCTGTGGAGCGATGGAACAGCCAGAACCACTGAACTTGTGGTTTGCAGCCCAGTGCTTATCCCACAGAGCCTCAATATGTAATCCAATGATTGAGGCTATGTTCCAGTGAATCTACAAAAGCAGGAAGTGGGCTGTAGTTTGCTAGTACTTGCTGTAGTGTATCATCCCCTGCCTCACACCCACATCATTTTGTATAGTCTTCTGTTTGACTGGGTCTGGTACTTTTTAGAGTAGTCAGTGATATTAATGATTAATATCCTGGATGTTTGTTTTGTTGACTGTTTTCTTTTACATTGTTGTCATTTTCATCAACTGTTCCAACTTCCTTTTTAACATCCCTTCAATAAAGATTTGAGGATTCTGAGAGAAGAATAAATTGGAAATTAAATTGGGAATATGTCCTTAGCACAGTAAGACATAACATATAAACATGATGTTGTTAAGGGTCGTTGAGTCGGTTCCAGCTCGTAGCAACCCTGTACATGGTATCCAAGGAGTGATTTAGTAGGGTTGAGCTGCCAAACTTAAGAGTTAGCTGTCCAGTGCTTATCCTACAGTGGCACACCAAGACTCCTTATTATAACAGTGATTCATAATAATGTCTTACATAATTTTTTGTCATTTTATGTTATACTTTTTTATGTAGATTTTAATCTTTATAATAATTGACAGGAGGCTGAATTTTTTTTTTTTTTTTTTTTTGACTCTTTGAGTGTTTTTTTATTTTTTCATTCATCGACTCCACTTCCTCTTTCAAGAGTCTCCCAATAAATTGCCGAGGCTGGTCCCCTGCAAAAAGTCTGCCTGCTCCCTCCTTGATAAGAAGACAATAATTAATACAGAGGGATACATCAATGTTCATAAGTGCTTATGAGAGAATGTAAGGATAAAGGGAAAGTTTGGTACTGTGGGTTAATGCATCAGACTGCAAAGTCATTTGAACTGCAAGGGTGGTGGTTGACGTTCACCAGCTGCTCCTAGGAAACCCTGTACAGGGTGGCTATGAGTCAGAATCAACTCTATAACACTTAACAGCAACAACATAGGGCCCAAGGGCCAGGCAGTCCCAATCCTTGTATTAGATAAATCCCTTTAAATGTATTTAAATGACTTGATGGCACCTAACAACAAACAAAAACCTAAAAGTTTGAAATGGTACTCTCTTAGCAGCGCTGCAGAAAAATTCAGGTTGATCTGCTTCTGTAGAGAGTTTTGACAAGAAAACACTAAAAATAGGTGTATTTTGTAACATGTGGTTGTCAATGATTTTTAAAATACAATTATTTTTATATATGTGCAATATCTAATCCATATCTAAATGTATGTGGATAGATAGTAGTTGTGTGATACTCAAACAATTAATATTTTTTCCATTTGCTGTGAACGATACACTAGTGTTTTCAAATAGGATGATCTGTGTCAACACATGCTTTTGGCCACCCCTTAGACTAAGCTACTGTCAATTCTTTTTTTTTTTATTGTTTTTATTTTGGATTGAGTGAAAGTTTACAGGGCATATCATCAGCTTCACATTCAACCATTCATATAGCTTGTTTCATTACATTGATTATTATCCCCTCCATATATCATCAGTTAACAGTGTTTCTCTCTATCCTCTTTAGCTTTTTTTGGGGGGGCGGGGGCGGGGAGGCTGAATGTTTTAAGGTTTAAGGATTCTTTTTTGGTGGGGAGGGTAGGTAAGAAAAGTGTGGCTTAGAGAGGTGGTTTAACCAGGGCTATGTGGTGCTGTAGGATAAGCACTGGACCACGAGGTCAGTTTGAACTGTAGATTTTGCAGTTCAAACTCACTAGCCACTCCTTGGAAACCCTACACTGATCACTATTGAGTTGGAACTAACTCAACGGTATTAAGCAACAATAGCACAGATAGTAAGTGGCAGAACACTTGAACCAATTGGTAATATTTACTGACCAGTCCTAATTGATTATTTATAGAATTGTAATTCTCCCAGGGCAACAGTCTATATTGTAGACTAGCTTTGGAGAGGCTTTATCTTAAATTGAGTTGCAGGTTGCCTCCTTATGGTTGTCACTCTCTTGTTGTTAGGTGCCATCGAGTCAGTACCAACTCATAGTGACCTTTTATGCACAGCAGAACGAAACAGTGCCCAATCTTGGGCCAACCTCACTATTGTTGCCACGCTTGAGCTCATTGATGCTGCCACTTGGCCAATCCATCTCGCTGGGGGTCTTCCTCTTTTTCTCTGACCCTCCACCCTACCAAACATGATATGCTTCTTCAGTGACTAGTCCCTCCTGACAATATGTCCGAAGTATGAGAGATGAAGTTTGGCCATCTTGGCCTCCAAGGAGCACTCTGGATGCAGTTCTTCCAACACAGATCTATTGGTTCTGTGGGCAGCCAGGGCACTTTCAGTATTCTCCTTCAACACCATAACTTAAAAGCATCAATTCTTCAACCGTCTTCCTTACTTATTGTACAGCTTTCACATGCGTATGAGGTTATTGAAAATACCATGGCTTGGGTCAGGCGCACCTTAGTCCTCAAGCTGACATCTGTGCTCTTCAACACTTTAAAAAGTTCTTGTGCAGCAGATTTGCCTAATGCAATACGTCCTTTGATTTCTTGACTGCAGCTTTCGTGAGTGTTGATAGTTGATCCAAGAAGAATGAAGTCCTTGACAATTTCAGTCTTTTTGCCGTTGATAAGAATGTTGTTTATTGTTCCAGTGGTGAAGATTTTTGTTTTCTTTACACTGAAATGCAATCCATACTGAAGGCTGTGCTCTTCGATATTCATCAGTAAATATTTTAAGTCCTCTTCACTTCAGCAAGCAAGGTTGTCTCATCTGCATATCGCAGGTTGTTAATGAGTCTTCCTCCAATCCTGAGGTCACGTTTTTCTTCATGTAACCCAGCTTCTCAGATTATTTGCTCAGCATACAGGTTGAATAAGTATGGTGAATAAATACAACCTTGTTGCACACCTTTCTTAATTTTAAACCATCCAGTGTTTCCATGTTCTCTTCAAGCAACTGCCTCTTGGTCCATGTACAGATTCCTTATGACTTCCAAACATTTAGTCACTGAAAACCTTATGAATAGCAGAGAAACACTGTCACTCCCTAGGACCATCTAAAACAAGTCTATTCATAGTCTCTTTGACAGTTCTGTAGTTGAAGGTAGCTATGATATTTTTCCAAGTTACAAACTGCAAACAGATACGAATGGATCAAATAAGATCTGAGTTACATATTCTTTAGCTTGTTCAACTTAAACAAAAACCTAAATGGGTAGCTAACTTTGAAAAATGTGGGAAAATTTACATTAAACTATTTTTTTTTTCTCTTGGGGAAAAAATCTTAAAGAATTTGTCAATGCAGAGCTCATTTAGGTGCTAAATATATTCTCTATATTGCTAAGTTCCTTACCTGCTAGCTTCTCTCATTCCCATCACTTTCAGGGCCTCTGGTGGCACTGTGGGTTAGATAGTGTGCTAACAGCAAGGTCAGTGTTCACATTCACCAGCTACTTCACTGGAGAAAGATGAGAATGTCTAACTCCATAAAGATTTACAGTCTCGGGAATCCTAATACATTTTCATGAGTCAGAATCTATGCAATGGCAGTGAGTTAAGGGTCTCTGTAAGTGTTGAGATGGCCATTCTTTTCCTAGGTTTTCTATTAAGCTAAACATTATAAATATCTTCAGATTAAAAAAAAAATTTTTTTAAGGTTTTTATTGTGGATTGAGTGAAAGTTTACAGGGCACATCAGTTTTACATTCAACAATCATATATCTTATTTCATTACATTGATTATAATCCCCTCCATATACCATCAGTTAAAAAAAAGTATTTCTCTCTATCCACTTTAGCTTTTTAAAAAACACACAAACAAAAAACCCACTCAGGCATATATCATAAATTACATCTCCAAAGGGCACATTCTGCAAGTCTGCTCCTGGCCACTAGTTCTTAGTCCTTCTCTTCTTAGTTGATGAATCTAGAGTCCTCAGCCGCTCCCCAACTCCTTACTCCCATCTCTGGCGCTGCTTCTCTGGATAAGGTCCCACACTCTGCTTGTGCGTTCCTCTCTTGATGGTCCTCGGATCCTCTGTTTCTGGACTGTAAGATTAATCACTCCCCTTTTTTTTTTGTTCCAAAACGTCTACCTTTATAATTGTGACAGTCGCGATTAGTCATGATAACAGTTATTCACTATTGAATCTCACCAATCTTATTCCTATCTCTTTTCACCAGACCCTTCTGGACAAGATGACAGCTATTCAGTGAGGACTCTTATTGCCCCCTCATTTTAGGTACTCAGTATCTAAGTTGCCCATTCCTATCTACCCTGTGTACAAAGTGGATAGCATTGAAACTTGATTTGAAGACTCTTTCCCTCACTGTTGGTATTTAGAGTAACTACCACTCCGAGTACAGGTCAGGTTCATCATGAAGATGCATCATCTGTCACTGTAGCTGTTCCAGTCTGCTTGTCCTTTCTAGTGGGAATGTCTCACCTCATAAGGTTGTGGATGGGACTCAGGATTCCACCTAAGGTCCTATACTCTGTAAAGGCTTTGCATGAGGCCTATGTCACTGGGCAAGTTGTAGAACACATTTTAGGTATTCTAATATTACAGTATGAATGTTTCTGAAGTTAAATCTTTTTTTCTCATTCATGAAATGTTTCTTAAAACTAATTTCTTAAAACGAAAGTGCAGGATCAAAAAGTAAAAATAATTTCACAGCTTTTATCATTTAATACCAAACTGTATTCCAGAAAGGTAGTACCAATTTTCACTCCCAACAGTGGAGTATTGGAATGTTATCCTGTATCCTGGTAGTTGGTGGTGGTGTGCTGTGGAGTTGGTTTGACTCATAGTGACCCTATATAGGGTTTCGTTCTGTTGTGCATAAGGTTGCATGAGTGGGTACTGACTCGATGGCACCTAATAACAACAACAAGTCTTTGTGGAAGCAGAAAGCCTCATTTTTCTCCCAAGGAACAGTAGTTTTGAACTGCTGACCTTGAGGTTAGCAGCCCAATTCATAACCATTACGCTACTATTCTATGAAAAATTTTATGTTTATCTTATAGGAAGATGTCATTGTATTTTGTTTCAAGTCTATATTCCTTTGATTTCTAGGAAGACTAGATGTGTAAGTACCACTTAAACACGTCTTTTTGTGTCACTTCTTGAGTCCATCTGGGATTTACTTTTTTCTTAAGCTTTTATTGTGAATCGAGTGATAGTTTACATGGGAGAACATTGGTTTTGCACTCATCCTGTCGTATTTTGTTTCATTGCAATGACTACATGGGTTTATTTAGGTTTTGGTTTATCATAATAGGAATCTGACTTTTTTTCTTTGCAGTTAACTATCACATTATTAAAATCTAACGTGTAGTACTTTATTTTTAAATGACTGTAACAAGGTAATTAAAAACATTTTTTCTTAATTACAATATATTAATATATTATAAAATAAAATATATTTTAATATAAAACAAGTTAAAACAAAATGAGTCTTTTAAATTAACAAATAATAAACAAGTGAGAGCCAGTGTACAGGTCTGGGTCACACTGACCTGAATTTCTGTCTGGGCTTCACAGTCTGCTTTTTAATATTGGCTTGAACAAGTCACTAGCCCTCAGTGATTCACAACTTCTTCAGCTGTAAAGGAGAAAGAACAATACCTATCCCTATGTTCTGGTGTGGTGCTGTGGGTTAATGCGCCAGACTGCAAAGCCGTTTGAACTGCAAGGTTTGGCGGTTCAAGCTTACCAGTTGCTCTTTTGGAAACCCTATTATGGATCAGAATTGACTCTATGGCACTTAACAGCAACAAATCCCTATGTGAAGGCATCCTGGTGTGGCACTATAGGATAAGCAGTGAACTGCTAATTGCAAGGTTGGCAGTTCATTCAAACCCACAAGCTGTTCCTCAGAAACCCTATATGGGATGGCTGTGAGTTGGACTATTATTTCTTTCTTACATCAGCCATATAAGAATAACTCACTGTTGAATCAATTCTGACTCACAATGACCCTAGAGGACAGAGTAGAACTGCTCCACAGGATTTCTGAGGCTGTAAATAATGGAAACAGATTGCCTCATCTTCTCCTGTATTCTAGTTGGTGGGTTCAAACTTTTGACTTTTGTGTTAGCAGTCCAAATGCTTAGCCCACTGCACCACCAGTGCTCCTTCATATAGTAGAGAGGTTGTTATTGTTGCTCTTGATCATATGCTACCTCTTGAAATGATTGAACATCAACCATTTCTTTTTATACAGTAACTGTGTATTCTATCTTCTTTTGATGCTTTCTGTATCATTCAGTATTTTGCCCATAGAATTCTTCAGTACCGCAAGTTGAAACTTGAATTTTTTTCTTCAGTTCCCTCAGCTTGAGAAGTGCTGAGTGTGTTCTTCCCTTTTGCTTTTTTAATTCCAGGTCTTTGTACATTTATTTATAATAATCTGATTTTGTATTGTCAAGCTGTATCTCCTCACTTCTTCATTTTCTTTAGCATCTCTATGCTGGAGAACAAGTTTCAGAGTCTCTCCTGACATCCATTTGGTCTTTTCTTTCTTTCTTGTCTTCTTAATGACCTTTTGCTTTCTTCCTGTATGATGTTCTTGATGTCATTCCACAACTCTTCTGGTCTTTGGTCTTTAGTGTCAAATGCTGCATCAAATATGTTCTTGAGATGATATCTAAAATTTAGATGGGATATAACAAGATCATACTTTGACTCTTATGGACTTGTTTTCATTTTCTTCAGCTTTAGCCTGTTTTTGTATATGAGCAAATTGATGGCCTGCCCCTGGCTTTGTTCTGGCTGTTGAGATGGAGCTTTCCCACCATCTCTTCCCACAGATGTGATGGTGGTGGTGGTGATGATGTGCTTGGAGTCGGTTCTGATTCATAGTGACCCTGTATAGGGTTTCTGAGGCTGTAAATCTTTACGGGAGCAGAAAGCCTCATTTTTCTTCCATGGAACAGCTCGTAATTTTGAACTGCTGACCCTAAGGTTCACAGCCCGATTCATAACCACTACGCTACCGATGTATTCCGTTTGATTTCTGTGTATTCCATCTGGTGAGGTCCATGTGTATGATGGTGGTGGTTATGTGCCGTGAAGTTAGTTCAAATTCATAGCGACCCAGTATAGGGTTTCTGAGGCTGTAAATTTTTATGGGAGCAGAGAGCCTCATATTTTCTCCTGTAGAACAACTGGTAGTTTTGAACTGCTGACCTTGAGAATAGCAGCTCACCTTGTAACCACTTGTTGTTGTTGTTGTTGTTAAGTGGCGTCGAGTCGGTTCCGACCCATAGCGACCCTGTACATGGTTGCCGAGGGTGTAAATCTTTATGGGAGTAGAAAGCCTCATCTTTCTCCTGCGGAGTGGCTGGTAGTTTCGAACCGCTGACCTTAAGGTCCGTAGCCCGATTCGTAACCACTAAGCTACCAGAAAAGGTATTTGCAATGAAGTCATTGGTCTTGCAAACTTTTCTCAATCTGCAGCATCATTTCTATCACAAAGGCTGTATTTTCCAACTACTGATCCTTCCTCTTTGCTTCCAACCTTTGCATTCCAATCACCAATAATTATCAGTACATCTTGATTGCATGTTTGATCAATTTTAGACTGAAGAAGCTGATAGAATTCTTCAATTTCATCATCACGGGCTTTAGTGGTTAGTGGGTAAATTTGAATAATAGTGGTATTAATTGATCTTCCTTGTAGGTATATAGATATTATCCTATCACAGGCAGCATTGTACTGCAAGACAAATCTTGATATGTTCATTTTGATTTGACGAATGCATTGCCATTCCTCTTCAATTTGTCATTCCCAGCATAGTAAGCCATGTGATTATCAGATTCAAAATGGCCAATACCAGTCCATTTCAGCTCACTAATGCCTAGGGTATTGATTTTTATATATTCCATTAGTATTAGATATTTTGTTAAAGTCTCATATGCCTGTTGTTGTTAGTCTGTTCAAACTGACCTTGTTAGTCCAGTGCTTATGCTGCAGCATTACAGCAGAACTCCTCTAAGGCTCTATTATTTTTACCCCAGTCTATTTTCTCTTTTGTTCAGTAGGATAATTTCAGTAGTTCTTTTTTTTTTTTTTAATTTCCCTATTGTTTTACTTGAGCCCATCCACTGAGCTTTTAATTTTGGTTATTGTATTTTTCATTTTTAAAATTTCCATTTGGTTCTTTATTATTGTCTTTATTGCTTTTAGCTTTGTTATTACAAATGTTTTCACCAGTCTTCTCATTGAGTCTTTTTAAAAAAACAAAAATCCATAGCGACCTTTTATATTTATGTAGTCAAATCTATTGAACTTTCCTGTATAGATCCTATTTTTTCTTAGATTCATTGCTCAGATTTTGTTTATTCTTTCTTTTTTAAGGCTTTTATTGTGTAGTACGTGATAGTTTACATGACAAGAGCATCAGTTTTGCACTCATCCTATCATGTTTTGTGTCATTGCAATGATTGCAGTCCTCTCCATGCATCATTATTCAATAGTATCTGCTGCTTCCCTCTGTGTGTGTGCGTGTTTTAATGTACACAAAAACACTCAGGAATATATAGTCATTTAAACAACCAAGGGCACATTCTACAAGCCAGCCTCCTGGCCGCCAGCACATAGCCTTTCTCTCTCCTTGAGTATAGAGTCCTCAGCTGCTCTGTCTCGATGTCATTGTCAGATTTTGTTTATTCTTGATGGAGGGTTTCTTTTTTATTTCTTTCAGGCATGTTCATAATTGCTTGTGAAGTATTTTTTATCATAGCTTATTTAAAATCTTTTGACAGATAATTCTTACATCTCCTCCATTTCGGTGTTGGCATTTATTGATTGCCTTTTTTCCTTCAGTTCAAGATCTTTTTGATTCTTGTTATAATGAGTATTTATTGAGGCTTGGTATGATTTTTTTATTCAGACTTGGATATTTTTATGTCATGAGACTCTGGATCTTATTTAAACCTATTGTTCTAGCTGGTTTTTTTTATACTGCTGTGGATCTTGTGCTCCCCTATTAATGCTAGGTAAGGTGAAATTCTAGGTTCTCACTTGGCCTCTATTGACCCCTGAATTGGAAGCTCCTTGTTAATCCTGGGTAGGAATGGGAGTTCGTGTTCCTATATGACCTTCACTGACACCAAGGTTGGGATGACCGTAAATTTGAAACTCCAGGTATAGTATGCATTTTAGGACTGAATAATATACAAAATAGTAGATGGATTTAACAAACAAAAACCCTATCTATGAGCACATGAAAATACCTTTTTAAGTTTTGACTTTGTGTTAATGGGGGGAGGGAATATATACTGAAAACTCATAATCATGGTTTCCCATCATGTGAGTTGTATGTTCAAGTTATAATATCTGTGTGTCTGGAGGATCTCCAGATTGAGGAATTGGCATAAAAAGTGGCAGTTAGTACGACAGAAGTGTCTGACAAATGTAAACTACTCTAGAGAGACATAAATATCAATTCAGATTACACAGTGTTCCTAGAAATAAAGTACCGAAAGATTAACTCAATATGAAACTACAAAGCATGTGAAGGAATACTCAACTGCGATTCCATTATGAGCAAGAACAGCATGTAGATCAAACTAAACATGAAGATAAGAACTAGAAAGCATGAGAAAAATAAGGTACTGTTTGAAAATAAAGGCAGATAAAAAACCCAAAACAACACAAAAAAAACATAGAACTTCTGGAAATGTAAACTAGTCATTGAAATGAAAACCCTGTGGCTACTATAAATAAGATAGATACAGTTGAAAAATGAATCAGTGAACTAGATCAGGTGTTAAACTGTGGCCTGTGGGCCATATCTGACCTGCAGCTTGTTTTTGTATAGCTTGCAAAGTAAATGGTTTTTACATCCAAAAAATTTTTTTAACTGAGGAGGGTAAGAATGGTTGCACAACTTGAAGAACGTAACCAATGTCACTGAACTATACATTTTGTACTTGTCAAATTATCGTTTTCTACTGTGTGTATACTCAACAAGAAATACATTAATTATATGTTAATTTTGTCTGAAAATAAAAATAAAAATATTCAGTAGAGACTATGTAGCCCACATAGTCTGAAATAACTACTATCTGACCCGTTACTCTAAAAATTTCCCAACTCCTCTACTTTCTGGACTGATAAGACTGTGGAAATTCCAGAAGGTAGCACAAAGGTAAACTAGAAAATATAAAAGAGGTTAAAAGACATGGAGAATGGAATAAAGAGGACTTATAAACATCTAGTCATCTAATAAGAGCTCAAGGAGAGAATGAGACACTGTTCAATGTTCAGAGATCAAAACTAATTTTGTGGATTAATGATTCAGAAAGTTGAATGACTCCGAAGCCTTAAGAGAGGGAAAAAAAAAAAAAAAAAAAATCCTCATCTAGATACTTAGTATCAAAAAAAAAAAAAAAGATTATAAAACAACAGGAATGAAAAGTCAGGTTGCCCACAAGATGTAATAATTAGATTAACATCGTACTTTTCAATGACTATGATATAATCCAGAAGCTTCTGCAAAGTGTTGATAGAATGAAGTTGTTGACCTAGAATGGTATATAAGTATCATTCAAGTTTAGGGTGGAATAAGTGTTTTCACATAAACACAGTTTACCACCAATGGACTTATTGAAGGAACTACGTCAGGAAGACAAAACCAACCAACCAGAAAGAGGGAAGAAATGCAAAGAGGAATGGAGTACTGGTAAGCACATGGGTAAATTTAAACAATTATGGATTCTTTTATTAATTAGGGCTAATATTGAGAGTAAAAGGACAAGGTAGAGTTAAATTATTAGTCTGTAATACAAATTGTAAGGAGCTCTGGTAGTGTAGTGGTTATGAATCAGGCTGCAGACCTTAAGATCAGCAGTTCGAAACTACTAGCTACTCTGTGGAAGAAAGATGAGGCTTTCTGCTCCCGTAAAGATTTACAGCCTTGGAAACCCTGTACAGGGTTGCTATGGGTCGGAACCGACTCGATGGCACTTAACAACAAGAACAACACTACAAATTGTGAGATGGGTGATCATAGGTAGTATTCTGTTAGTTGAAAGGAGGCAAATATTAGAGATACTGTTAACTTTGGACATTGACTTTGCTGGAGGTGAAGACGACTTGAAATACTGATGAAGATCAAAGATTGTAGCTTTCGGTATAGATTTTACCTCAATGTAAAAAAAAATGAAAAATCTTCATAGCTTCACATCATGATAAATGGGGAAAGATTGAAGTTGCCAAACACTTTTTTTTTTTTTTTTGCTTGTATCTACAATCAACACACAAGCTGCAGTCAAGAAAAGAAATAAAATGATGTATTGCATTAAGCAAATGTGCTACACAAGATCTCTTTAAAGTGTTCAAGAGCAAACACATCAGTTTGGGGCCTAAGGTGTGCTTGACTCAGACTGTGGTATTTTCAGTTACCTCATATGCATGTGCTAGTTGGACAGTAAAATAAGACCAGAGACGAGTTGATACATTTGAGTTACCTTGTTGGATAATAATATTGAAAGTACCGTGGACTGCCAGAAAAACAAATAAATCTGTGTAGGAAGAACTATAACCAGAATGCTCCTTAGAAGCAAGGATGATGGGGAGACTTCGTCTTCTGTACTTTGGAAATGACTCCTAGAACTATGGTGCAACACTAAAAAAAGTATGATTTCATGTAAATAAAGGGAAGAGCTAACTTTATAGAATTTGTAAGTGATCAATAGTTTAGTTTATGTAATATTTATAGGAGACTGGTGGTGTTGTGGGTTAGGCTGTTAGCCACAAGGTTGGTTGTTCAAACCCACCAACTACTTTATGAAAGAAAGATGAGGCTGTGTCATGCCATAAAGATTTAGTGTCTTAGAGATTCCATATAATGTCACAATGAGTTGGAACTGAGTAGATGGTAGTGGGGTTTTTTGTTTTGTAAATTGAGAGAAGATTTATAAACAAGGTAATCAGTTTTACTTTCAACAAATCATACACTTTGTTTCATCTCAATGATTACAATCCCCTGTCTGCAACAACAGGTATCCTACTTCCTCCCTGAGGGGTCCCCATTTACATTTTGTATTTCATAAAAGAACAAGGAAAAAATATTTCACACATACAAAACAAAACAGAAAATAAGTTTCATTTAAATGTCCAAAGGGCACATTCTGCAAGCCAGCCTCCTGCCTGTAGGCACACACCCATACTTTTAGCCCATGGGCCTAGAACCCTAAGCTGCTCTGTCCCTTCATGCCACTGCCTCTGCCACCATCTCTGCTGTCCACTTTTCTAGGTAGAGATCTCAGCTTCATTCCTACTCTTCCTTTTTAATGGTCCTGGAATCATCTGTTCCTGAAATGAAAGATTAAGTGCTCTCCATTTTTAGTTACATATCTTCTACAGTTACAGTTGACAATCACAATTAATCCTGCTAACAGTTACTCACATTTGAATCATAAAGTTCTATCTGCATCATCCCTCACCCCTTTTCGTCAGACCCATCTGGAAAAGAGGAAAATTATTCTATGGGGATTCTACCTCATCACCTTTATTCTGAAACTGTGTGCACATATGAAAGCTTGTAAACCAGACACTTCATGCCTTTATAGTCCTCCCCAAATTTTTAATAGCCAGTGTCTAAATTGCCCAACCCTATAACCCAAGTCCAAGGTGCATTGAAGGAATTGGCAAAGAATAAGGCACCAGGAATTGATGGACTAAAAATTGAAATCTTTCAAGAAAGTGAGGCACAGGAGGCACTCACTCATCTCTGACAGGAAATTTGGAAGACAACTATCTGGCCGACTGACTGGAAGAGATCCATATTTGTGCCCATT
>NW_006408582.1:5627680-5657713 GCF_000296735.1 Chrysochloris asiatica | reverse complement strand
ATTGGTGGAAGACTCATTAACAACCTGCAACATGCAGATAATACAACCTTGCTTGCTGAAAGTGAAGAGGACTTAAAACATTTACTGATGAAGATAAAAGAGCACAGCCTTTGGTATGGATTACATCTCAATGTAAAGAAAACAAAAATCCTCACCATTGGACCAATAAACAGCATTCTTATCAACGGAGTAAAGATTGAAGTTGTCAAGGACTTCATTCTTCTTGGGTCAACTATCAACACTCAAGAAATCAAACGACGTATTGCATTAGGAAAATCTGCTGTACAAGACCTTCTTGAAGTGTTGAAGAACAAAGATGGTCAGTTTGAGGACTAAGGTGCGCCTGACCCAAGTCATGGTATTTTCAATAACCTCATATGGATGGGAAAGCTGGACAGTGAATAAGGAAGACCGCAGAAGAATTGATGCTTTTGAGTTATGGTGTTGGAGGAGAATATTAAAAGTGGCATGGGCTGCCAAGAGAACCAATAGATCTGTTTTGGAAGAAGTACAGCCAGAGTGCTCCTTGGAGGCCAGAATGTCCAGATTTCATCTCTCATACTTCGGACATACTGTCAGGAGGGACCAGTCGCTGGAGAAGGATATCATGTTTGGTAATGTGGAGGGTCAGAGAAAAAGAGGAAGACCCCCAATGAGATGGATTGGCCGAGTGGCAGCATTGATGGACTCAAGCGTGGCAACAGTAGTGAGGTTGTCCCAGGATCGGGCAGTGTTCCGTTCTGCTGTGCATAAGGCCGATATGAGTCAGTACCGACCCAATGGCACCTAATAACAACATAACCCAGTACACTTAGGAAACAAGCATGTTTCTTGATCTGAAAATGTTTCCATTCTGGTTGGTATTTTAAGCAGCTGCATCCATAAACAAAAGTCCAGTCCATCATATTGTCCTTACACTTGAGATCACAGTATCAAGCATCTTTACGTTCATCTGTTCAGGTTCAGGTCAGCTCAGCCCTAGCTAAGCTAGGTCACGTAGGTACCAGTTGCAAGTTGAAAGTTCACACACATGTCCCTGCACTTCTTCAGATAAGCTGGCCCGTAACACTTAGCCCTAACACCCAGGGGCTAGTTTAATGCTCCTGGACACTTCAGACTAACCTGTCCTCTTCTTTGCCATCTCAAGGTCAATGGGTGTCATTGGAACATCTAAATTCAGCCTGTGTCTTCATTGCTGCATTTCCCCGTTTTCCACTCAACAGGTAGACCCAGGTGTTCATAAGTGAACACACTAGACAGCTGTCAAATTCCTTTTAACTTTCACTCTTAGAAGGGGGTTTTCTTTATTGGGCTGACTTTTCTTGCCTTGATGCCTCCAAAGCAAACAGCTTGTTCAAAACTCAAAAAGCCAAACAATCTTTTTTTTCTGCAAGTTTTTAAGAATCTTTTGTTCTTCCAGCAGTTCTTTTGTTGATTTGCATGTCTTTTCTAATGCAAATGTTCCAACTTTGAAGATTCTGGATGGGGCTCAGGATTCTCCCTAAAGCCCCATTCTTTACAAAGGTTTAACAAGAAACCTATTTCTCAGTGTTGTTATTGAGTGCCATCTAGTAGATTCTGACTCATAGTGACAACCCTGTATAGGGTTTCTCAGGAGTGGAGCAGCTGGTGAGCTTGAGCTGCCCACTTCACGCTTCAAGCTGACCGTGCAGTCCAGTGCATTAACTTGCAGCGCCACACGAGGACTCTTCAGTAGTGGATTTTATAAAACAATGTACTGTACCCTGTCAAAGTTGAAAAACTTGTGAAATTTGTAAAAATAAGGCAGTCCCATTGAATTCTGGCTCTCATAGGCTTCACTATAATAAGTAAATGAAAATATATTATGAAGGAAAGCAATAGGACAGTTCACAAAGTGTCAAGGGTTAAGGAAGACTATCCCTATCAAAAGTTCTTTTCTTAGTTTTCACCAAAGTGCTACTCTTAGTTTGTTTCTCTAACCAAAAGAAACATGAAGAGGATTTTCACTTTTATGCAAAAAAGATGAAAAGTGAAACTAGCAATCAATTTTTATTTTGCAGCAAGTTTAAAGTGGAATCACCAAACTCCTTCCTGGTGAACTATGAAGGTGAGTCAAAAATTATCTGCGCTCCAGTGATTAAAACACCTGTCTAGGGACATGGCTGATGACAACATTGAGCGTGCACATGAAATGATTCTTTTGACTAAACAAGTGATAGTGATAGTAGATTGTGTGGCAAATTATTTGCAGATCAGCCATGACTCTGCCTATGAAATAATCCATGACAGACTTAGGTTTCAAAAAGTTTGTGCAAGATGGGTACTGAAATAACTCACAGAAGAGCATAAGCAGAAGTGTTTGGACATCTGCAAACAAAACTTAGATCGATACTTGAAAGACGGTGAAAGTTTCTTAAAAAATGTTACTGAAGACAAGACATGGATTCATAATTATGAATCTGAGAATTAACAACTGAATATATGGAATGGAAACATCCTCAATTACTGACCAAGAAAAAGTTCAAAAGTCAGCCATCAGCTGGAAAATTGATGCTTACAGTTTCCTAGGATTCTCAAGGGCCAGTATTGGAACACTGTCAGGAAAACGGTTCAACAATCAACAGTGCTCATTACAGTGAGATGTTCATTGAAGAATCTGAAGCCTAAATTTGGGATTAGTCATAGAGGATCACTATCCAAGGGGGTTGGGATCTTGCATGACAGTGCACATCCACACACCTCTGCCCACACTGTTGACATTCTGCAAAAACTTTGTTTTAAGGTGTTAAAGCATCCTCCCTAGAGTCCTAATCTTGTTACATAGGACTTTCACATATTTGGTCTCCTGAAAGCAGCCCTTTGAGAATGAAGATTAACCTCTGATGAACAAGTAAAGATAATAGTGTGTTCATGGCTCGCAGCTCAGCCTAAAACATTTTTAAATAAGGGACTACGAAAGCTTGTTGACAGATAGACAACATGTATTGAAAAGCAAGGCGTTATGTTGAAAAGTTATATAAAAGCTGATTGAAAAAAATTCTACAGCCAGAGTGCTGATAATTTTTGACTCACCCATGTACATTCAGCATCTCAGTGAATTTAATATGTCAGCACCTTTTTAAATTTAATATGTCAGTGTTTTAGGTTTTATGTATTGTTATGATTTGGTAGGTTTTTTGGTCTAGGAACATTTTTTTTTTAATTTCCATATAAATAAATTAGTGGTAATTACGGCTTTACTTTACACAAATTTGGCTTATAAAGGAGGTTCCATAGGACTGCTCTACTTTCAAATAGTAGCAGAAATCTGTATCAAGACAGTTAAGATATGAAGGATAAGAAGGAGTCAAGCACAAAATAGCTTAGGGAAAGCATTTCTGAGAGAGAGAGAGAGATGTGGTCTAATGCATGCTTCTGTTTACTGTGTAGAAAATAACACTGTTCAAAACCAAGCCTAAGCCATTGGTAAATTGATTCTAACTCATAGTGACCCTATAGGACAGAGTAGAAGTACCCCCTAGGATTTTCTAGGCTGTAATCTTTATGAAGGCAACTGCCACATCTTTTTTCTGTGAAGCAGCTAGTCAGTTGTATTATGTATCTTTTCACTTAAAAGAATTCCTCTGCTTAGATGAAGACTGTGTGTTCACCTTATATACATAAGGGAATCCATTTCATAGTGTATGGTAAATAAAATTATTTAATGGTAGCTTCAGGATTGATTACTTCTGTAATAGTGTTTCTATATTTTATATCAGGAAAGCAAACTCTGGAATTGATTATTTCAAGGAATTATGCACTGAAGTATAATGCTACATAAGTCAGAGAGAAAGGAACCTTGAACATATGGTAAGGAAAGAATAAATCAGCTGAATTGTTTTGATTATGCCATCCTTTTTTCCACTGCATTCTGTGTTACAATAATTAAGTGCAGAAAATGTTTTTTTTGGAAGAAAACTATTTGGGCATATGAGTCAAAAGGAGAATGCTAATGTTTTGGAAATATTGATCTATATTCTTTGGGATGTTTGGTGAGTTTTTCATTATCCAACTATGTTATTGTTAAGTTCCATTGATCAGTTCTGACTCACAGTGAACTTGTATAGGGTTTCCAAGGAGTGGCTGGTGAGTTTGAACTTCCGACCTTGCACTTTATACCAACCTTGTGGTCCATTGCTTATCCTACAGCACCACACCAGGACTCCAAGGATAGATTATTCACATTTAAGCTTTTCTAAAATAAATACTACTTGACTTTTCATTGGGTGCAGGTTTACAGGATAGATCATCAGTTTTACATTTGACAATTCACACGTATTTTGTTTCATCTCACTGATTGCAGTCCCTTCAATGTAATATTACGTATCCCACTTCCTCCCTTTGTTTGTTTCCACTCCTCCTCCTTCCAAAATAAATATTACCTTACAGTTTTCATTGTCCCCATCACTCAGACCTTTTATTAACGTTGCCATCAACTGTTTATTTTTACTTGAAGACAGAATCTAGCAAATCTTTAGTAGTTACCCATCTTTATCAAAGGTTAACTAGAGAGAGTGATTCGGCATGTATGAAGCACTGTTCATCTTACACTGTCTTGTAGTGGAACACGTATTAATCGATTATATCTTATCTCTTATACAGTGGAGCCCTGGTAGTGCTGTAGGATAAGCACTGGACTGCTAACTCTTAGGTCAGTAGTTCAAACCCACCAGTTGCTCTGTGGGAGAAAAATGAGCCTTTCTGCTTCCATAAAGATTTATGGTCCTCAGAAACCCTATACAGGAACACTATAAGTCAGAATTGACTCTTATGACAGTGAGCTTGATTTGAGTTCTCTCATATAGTGAAGGATGAGTCTTGCACTTTTAAAAATTTCCCAGCTATACTTAGCATGTTTTAGACATGTTAAAGGTGTACTAAATACTTCTTGGGAGAAATTAATGCTAGAAATTGTGTGTATCTTCTGCACAGAATATTATGAATTCAATTATTTCTAGATCTTTGAGTTTGAGGTGAAAGCAACTGGTAACCTTCTGTCACCAGTGTAGTAAAGTTTGATAAGAAAAGGGGGTTGAAAATGTTTCAAAGTTAATTAATCTCAACTCTTTTCACATCATCTATTCCTTATTTTCATAGCAACACAGTATAATTGTCTTTATCTTGATGTACTACTGAGCTCCGTTTTTGAAGTTTAGGAAACCAAGGTACAGGGTCTTATAGCAAATCTATTCTCCAAAATATAGGAAATAATGCCTCTTATTTCTGAGTGTAGAGTTCTTTCTAAAAGACTAAGCTGCAGTCACATATTTTAAGCAGCAGCACGTGATGTCTGTTAACAAAAGATAATTGAAGGCCAGCCAGTAAGCATTTGTTAAAGTATCTGCTTAGAATAGAACAGCACTCTCAATGCTGCTTTATACACACACACACACATTATAAAAAATTGATTAGTACAGAAGCAAACTGGGAAATTATTTTGTTTCTGGTTTGCTATATATGCTTCTAGGTATATGTGTGCTTCAGGCATTTCCTTCAACTCTTAATTTAATAAATTGAGTTTATCGGAGTCCTTTGCTTTTTGTTTTTGTTTTCAATAAGAGACTTTCATGTTAGGAATGAACATAGCTAATGAGGTTGGATAGGAAGATGTTTCTGTTCATCTCAAGAAGATGTCCAGAGCCTAGATTAACAAACTGTCACAAACATCTCGTTCTCAGGGGATCTTAGTTGATTCTCATTTATATAGGGCTTTTATTGTTCAGTGTCGTCAAGTTGTTTATAACTTATAGTGATCCTATAATAAGGTTTCTTCTGAGAACTAGATTGTGGGTTTGAACCACTGCCCTTACGGTTAGCAATCTACTGCTTATTCTACAGTACCACCCCAGGACTGCATTTAATTCAGCTAATTTGGAGGAGAAGCATGCATGTAAAAGGGAAGCTGTTTTTGTCCATTTATTCTTAATCCATTTCTTATACTAATCACAAGTAAAACACCCATACCAAACAAAATCCACATTGGATTTACAGTGTTTTGGGAGACACACACAAATGTTTCATCTTACAGAATTGAAATATTTTGTGAAACTATGCTGGGGGTTTTATTTAATATAATTTCTTCAAGACTGACATGGTTCTCTCTTTTTTGCAGGCCTGGTTGGTGGTAATGACTTCGTAAGAGGCTGGCATTTATTTCTTCTCTAACCAGCAAATTTATGACTGTGAATTTAACTATGCATATTAGTTGGCTTGCAAGACCAAGGAATAAGAGCAATGGCAGTTGAAAAAGTCTGTTTGATTCCAGGGAATTTCTCCTGGGTTTCATCATCAGATAGTGACTCTTTTTCATCTCGACGACAATGTGGTACCTTCTGTTTTTTGATAAAGATTGAGGACATGTTCTTTGGTCAACAACCAGAACTTAAAATCTGCTGGAATAGAGTCAGAGACCATTTCAATTACAGTTGAGGAAAATGAAATTTCCATTTTATATGGTGCCTTGTAAAATAAGCATACTGACTCTTAAGGAAATATATGAGTAAAAACAAGTTGGATTTTGTTTCTTAGAAACTCATGGTTATGGCGAGTGACCCAACGTGATCAGAGAGGGCAAGAACCACAGAGGAACTCATGACGAGCTATACCATGTTACGGAATGGGGGAGTGGGGAATGGAGGTCAAACCTGTATGCTACGATGGTCCAATCGTATCCGACTTACCTGGCTCAGTTTTACACTCTTCATCATTCTGGTTTTCTTCCCTCTCATTGCTCACCATTATCTCACCACTTTGGATGAGGCCGATGAGGCAGGCAAACGAATTTTTGGCCCTCGGGCTGGTAATGAGCTATGTGAGGTGAAGCATGTGCTTGATCTTTGCCGAATTCGTGAGTCCGTAAGTGAGGAGCTCTTACAGTTGGAAGCCAAGCGGCAGGAGCTGAACAGTGAAATTACCAAGCTGAATCTGAAGATTGAAGCCTGTAAGAAGAGTATTGAGAATGCCAAGCAGGACTTGCTTCAGCTCAAGAATGTCATTAGCCAGACTGAGCATTCTTATAAAGAGCTGATGGCCCAAAATCAGCCCAAACTTTCTCTGCCTATCCGGTTGCTCCCAGAGAAGGATGATGCTGGTCTTCCTCCTCCAAAGGTCATACGGGGTTGTCGGCTACACAATTGTTTTGATTATTCTCGTTGCCCTCTCACCTCTGGTTTTCCAGTCTATGTTTATGACAGTGACCAATTTGCCTTTGGCAACTACCTGGACCCTTTGGTCAAGCAGGCGTTTCAGGCTACAGCCAGAGCCAGTGTTTACGTTACAGAAAATGCTGACATTGCCTGCCTTTATGTGATACTAGTGGGAGAAATGCAGGAACCAACGGTACTGAGACCTACTGAACTTGAGAAGCAGTTGCATTCTCTGCCCCATTGGCGGACAGATGGACACAACCATGTCATCATCAATCTGTCACGGAAGTCAGACACACAGAATTTGCTGTATAATGTCAGTACAGGCCGTGCCATGGTGGCCCAGTCCACTTTCTATGCAGCCCAGTACAGACCTGGATTTGACTTGGTGGTATCGCCACTAGTCCACGCCATGTCAGAGCCCAACTTTATGGAAATCCCACCGCAGGTGCCAGTTAAGCGGAAATATCTCTTCACCTTTCAGGGTGAGAAGATTGAATCATTGAAATCTAGCCTTCAGGAGGCCCGCTCCTTTGAAGAAGAAATGGAGGGTGACCCCCCAGCTGACTATGATGATCGTATCATTGCCACCCTAAAGGCAGTACAGGACAGCAAGCTAGATCAGGTCCTAGTAGAATTTACCTGCAAAAACCAACCTAAACCCAGTCTGCCTACTGAGTGGGCACTGTGTGGAGAGCGGGAGGACCGCATAGAATTACTGAAGCTTTCCACCTTTGCCCTCATTATCACTCCTGGGGATCCTCACTTGGTTATTTCATCTGGGTGTGCAACAAGGCTCTTTGAAGCTCTGGAAGTTGGGGCTGTCCCAGTTGTGTTGGGGGAGCAAGTACAGCTTCCTTACCAGGACATGTTACAGTGGAATGAGGCAGCCCTGGTCGTGCCCAAGCCACGTGTTACTGAGGTTCACTTCCTATTACGAAGTCTCTCGGATAGTGATCTGCTGGCTATGAGACGTCAAGGCCGCTTTCTCTGGGAGACTTACTTCTCAACCACTGACAGTATTTTTAATACCGTGCTGGCTATGGTTAGGACTCGCATACAGATACCAGCTGCTCCCATCCGGGAAGAAGCAGCAGCTGAGATCCCCCACCGTTCAGGCAAGGCAGCTGGAACTGACCCCAACATGGCCGACAATGGGGACCTGGACTTGGGGCCAGTAGAAACAGAGCCCCCTTATGCCTCACCCAAATACCTCCGCAATTTTACTTTGACTGTCACTGACTTTTACCGCAGCTGGAACTCTGCTCCAGGGCCTTTCCATCTTTTTCCCCACACACCTTTTGACCCTGTGTTGCCCTCAGAGGCCAAATTTTTGGGCTCAGGCACTGGATTTCGGCCTATTGGTGGTGGAGCTGGGGGCTCTGGCAAGGAGTTTCAGGCCGCACTTGGAGGCAATGTTCCCCGAGAACAGTTCACGGTAGTAATGTTGACTTATGAGCGAGAGGAAGTGCTTATGAACTCTTTAGAGAGGTTGAATGGCCTCCCTTACCTGAACAAGGTTGTGGTGGTATGGAATTCTCCCAAGCTACCGTCAGAGGACCTTCTGTGGCCCGACATTGGCGTGCCTATCATGGTAATAGAAAAAAATGAGCAATTTGTTGTATTGTGTGAAGTAATATTTCACTCTTAATCTCTTTTCCACCTTTTGACTTTAGCTATACTAACTGAGAGGAGGATTGAAAAAAAAAATTATGTGTGTGTGTGTAGATGTATATATATCACACACACACACAAGGAGTCCTGGTATGGTGCTGTAGGATAAACCACAGAGTCGGTGGTTCAAACTTAGCAGTTGCTCCTCAGAAACCCTATACTGAGTTGCTATGAGTCGAATTGTGTAGATGGCACTTAATAACAACACACATACAAAATGATACATATGTATGTGAGGGCTTCAAAAAGCTTATGGGAAAAATGTAATTAAAAATAGTGCAGTTTGTCTCACAAAATGTTACTGCCCTCTACTGTGTGTGTATATATTAGGGGACTTCAAAAAGTTTGCAGGAAAAATGGAATTAAAAATACTGGCATTTTACAACAAAATATTACTGCCCTCTCGTGTGTGTGTGTGTGTGTGTGTGTGTGGATACATAATGGACTTGAAAAAGTTTGTGTGTTGTGTATCCACACACACACAAATGTGGGTAACTCAAAAAGCAATGCTATTAAGATTTCAGATCATACACATATAGGTTTATTCCAGACGAAACATTTAAACATTTCTGCAATCAATGGATGACTGTAGACAAGTTCTTAGTAGTGTGAAGGAGATTCAAAAAGGTTGTGGAAAAATTCCAGTATAAACCTAATTTCATTTTCCCCACAAATATTTTGCGTCCTCTTGTACATTTTCTTGTGTTAGGTGTTACTGAGTCGGTTCTGACTTGTAACACAACTGATAACACTTGAACACTTTAAAGATGTCTTGTGCAGTGGATTTGTCTAGGGCAATATGTAATTTGATTTCTTGATTTCTGCTTCCATGCATGAATGTTGATTGTGGATCTAAGCAAAATGATGTTTTTGACAATTTCAGTCTTTATCTATTTATCCTAATGTTATCTGTTGGTCCAGTGGTGAAGATGTATATTTTCTGTTCATTGGGGTGCCTTTTTAAAAAAGACCATTCAAAACAGTGACTTTCCAGAAATGGGATCTCTGTTGGGTCAATTTAAGCCAGGGAGGTCAGCTCAGATTATGGCAACTGATTTTTGGGTCACCACGGGGTAATCCTAATAGATACTGTTGAAGGACTTAGGGACTAATTAGGAAAAAGTTTTTGAGAATATTGAAAACTACTTTTGTGAGAAAAAGGCCAGTAAAGTTGTGCTGAGGATTTGTTTTTCATGATGAGAATGTACCTGCTCATTGTTTGATGGTAACATAGGCTGTCTTTTGTGAATGTTTTGGGAAACCTTACCCTATGCATCCTACAGCCATTTTTATTCCCCAAACTCAAAGGAACATTTAAAAGGAACACAATTTGAGTCCCTCAGGTATACCCAATTGTTGTTTTGATGTGGAATAGATCAAGGAATGGAGAATTCTTCGGGAGAGTGTTACTGTTAAACATCATTGAGTCGGTTCTCACTCAATAGCAACCCAGTATAGGGTTTCTGGACTTCTGGTATGGCGCTGTAGGATCTGCACTGGACTGAACCACAGGGTCGGCAGTTCAAACCCACTAGCGGCTCCTGGGAAATCCTATACAGGGTTACCATGAGTTGGAACTAACTTGACAGCAGTTAACAACAACAGGGCTTCCAAGGAGTAGCTGGTGGGATTGCACTGCCAACCTTGTGGTTAGCAGTTCAGTACTTAAATTGTAGTGCCACTCTAGGATTCCACAGGGGAAGAAGGGTTAGAGAGATGGAAACACTGCCTTCAGATATACGTAGACTTAGAGTGTATGTTGAGAAACAGTAGCTTCACATTTTGATAATTTTTGTTTAATAAACATTTCCACGATTTCTTAGCAATAATTTTTGGCTTACAAAGACATAAATGAAAGGGCTTAAATAAGTTTGTGGAAAATTTTCTCCTTTGAATTTCGTTTTCCATGAATTTCTGAAGCCTCCCTGGTATGTGTGTGTGTGTACACTTTTTCTTTTTTTAAAGACTTTTCCCTGTAAAAATTTCTACTTTTTCTCTTGCCAGTAATTTCAGGAGACCTTCCTCAACTGAGATTGATATTGGCTCCATGAAGCTTTACAGAATCCCTTCATTTATCCTGTAGACTTTGAAAAATGTTTTAGTAGAATATTGGTGATGATAAAGCCAACGATTATAAAGTACTTAAGAGCTAGGCTTGATAATTAGCATTATAAATTATTTCTATTAATTTTATATATGTGGAAACTGATGCTTAGGTTAATTAATTTGCCCAAAGTTACATTTATATAGATGAGGTTCTAGATTGGGAGTTTGTCTGATTCCAGAGGCTTCCTTTTAATAATCTAAAAGATTTAGGAAGATGTTTAGTGTCATTTACCAGGATAGACTTATTTTGGAAGAATAGAGTAAGAGTTTGTTATTTGGAGGTTGGAAGTTCAGAGCCTCTTTTAGAGTCTTTAGAACATTCATTCTAATTTTTTCCTGGTTAGGATCCTGTAAGTTACAGTAAAAATAATAACCAAATATGCATGATAGAGCTAAAATTCTTAGTACTTGTTTATGTACCTGCTAAGTGATACTTGGCAATCTAAAATGAGACCAGTTAACCTCTTTCTTAAAAGGGAGGGATTAGAGCAAGTCTTAAGCAAGCTGCCAATCTATGTACCCCGCAGGAAAAAAAAATGCAAAGAAGGGCAAAGGTCTGATGTAGAAACATACTTACGAAAATTCATAGTTTTTAGGGAAAATTGGTCTGGAAGGAGGGGAATGTGTGGACTAGTCTCATTTTATTATGATTTATTTTATTGGGAAATGAATTGATGTGAAATACTTTCTAAATACTATAGTCTGATGGAAAGAGTGAGTTTTTGATTGATACAGACTTGGTTTAAATATCCATTTGGTGGATCTTTGATAAATTAATTACATTGATCTCAAGTTAGAGAAATCTTCGATGATATAACTAAGGAATCGAGACAGGTACTCAATAGTTACTTGCAACCTATGTGCTCCTTCATATCAAAGGAGATGGAATTCAGTATGTATCTAAAAATAAAAATACACACATTAAGGAACCCTGATTGCATGGTAGTTAAGTACTCAGCTGCTAACGGAAAAGTTGGCTGTTTAAACCTACCAGCTGCTGTGTTAGAGAAAGATGTGGCAACCTGCTTCAGTAAAGGTTTACATACAGCCTTGGAAACTGTGAGGCAGTTCTACTCTGCCCTGTATGGTTCTTCAGTTAGAGTCAATTCAACAGCAGTGGTTTGTTTTTGGGTGTTTTACACATTTAGTGAGTCTTCACCACCTTTCCTCCCCTGATTCCAGAGCTTGAACTATATTTATTGTTGTGTCATGGAGTCATTTTCTATTCAGAGCAACCCTCTGTACGACAGAATGGAACACTGCCAGGTCCTGTGCCCATCTATATTTGGACTATTTTTATTGAAATTTAAAGGCTTCATATATCCTCTACAGTTTGCTGTATAGCAGTTACTACCTACTTTCTACTGTACAAAGTAGCTAGCAATCCTTGTTTTAAAATCTGTTTCTTACTACTGCTGCTAATCTTTTCATGTATTTTCTTATTTAATTAGATTTGCAGTCTGGGTTTTTTTGTGTTTTTCTTTTTTAACTTTTGAGCCCAAAATTAATCATGTGTATAAGAAAAAAGTTTTATAAATGGGGAGAATTCTTTTTCAGACTTTTAAAACACATTTCACTTTTCTCAATTCCAATTTTGTAGATGTAATTAAACCTTTTTTAAAAGCATTTGTTCTGTGAAAGGTACCTAATTGCTCATATAGTAGAATAATAAAGCAGCCTTTCTTTATTTTTCTTTCAATTTTATAGGGATATAGAGAGGCTAATGCTGTCCAGGCTGACAATGACTGAAATTCATCAGAAAGCTTACCAGGACTAATGTAACTTTATTAGGACTAAGTAGAGTACTCTTTGATTACTGGGCAGCCCATATAAATGCCAGAAACTTTCCTTTAAGGGGAAGTTTTTTTAAAGTAGCTTTCCTCATACTAGGAATTCAAGTTTTTATTATCTCCTTGTTAAGTGCCATTGAGTCAGTTCCAATTCTTAGTGACCCCGTATAGGGTTTTGAAGGAGTGACTGACTGCTGGGTCTGACCCACTAAGCTTGTGGTTAGTAGAAGTCCAGTGTTTATATGGTGCCACACCAAGACTGCTAGTTTTTTTTTTGTTTTGTTTTTTAATAGCAAATAATGTAAACTGGAGAATCTCACTTTTTTTTTTTTTTTAATTTGGACTGTAGTTTCTATTTAAGAAAGGCATTGTTCTGGGTAGCAATGGAAATTGCTGACCCTTTGGGCTTAGCATCAACATTACCCAAGGATCAAGGCTGCAGAGAATCTGCAGTAAAATGGCATTTATTATTAGAATGTGCCTCAGTGGTTTTCTCATCCAGATGTATCCTTGGGCTAGGTTCACAGGTATTATAAAACTTATATAAGCATTGGTCCCAGGCATCTCACAGATACCCAGTCCTGCAAGGAAAATGATTTGCCTCCCAGGGGCACCTAACAGGATTTAGATATTTAAAATTCTCATTATTTACACAAAAAATGGAAAACTCTCTCAGATCTGGATTATAGCCAAGGCAGTTTTTATTGTGACTGCCCTTGGACACTCTTGACCCAAATGCTCTATGAAAGAGGACTCTAGAAGAAGGAAAAAAATCCTCCAGCTCAAATGGGATAGGTGTCTGGGCAAGATGACAGGACTCCGAGTGGAGGGGATTGCCACCTGTTGGAGTAGATCTGTCATCTGAAAGACATGGGACTGAACAAGTGGTGGCAGTGGTGGGTGACTAGTCTGTATCGTACCTGTTTCGTAAGCATTTCAGTCAAACAACTGAGCTCCTGGAGTATAACAACAAAGAATATCTAATGTTATTCTAATAGGAGTATTATTGTGCCAAAGCATTTGAAATCTAGTCTTTGGGACAATTCCCATTAGGCTGAGGACTACCAGTCTCATGGTACTTTACATAATTTTCCTCCTTTTCCTCCTGACATTGTGTCTGATGATGTGTCATTTTTCTCTTCTGGTTTCAAGATCTTTTTGTATTTGGTTTTTAGTGGTGTGACTAGGACATGCCTAGACTTAGTTTTCCTTGATTGTTACTTTGCTTAATGAACTTCACTAAGCTGCTTGAATATGTAAAGTTAAGTCTTTCATAAGACTTAGAAATTTTTTCATCATTATTTCTGCAAATGTTTTTCTGCCTCATTCTTTCCCTCTTCTTTGGAAATTCCATTATATGTGTGTCAGACATTTTACTCCCATGGTTCTCACAGGTTCTGTTAAGTTTTTTATAAACTTGTTCTTCAGTTTGGAAAACTGATCTGTCAAGTTTACATACTTCTATGCTATCTCCAGTCTACTGTTAAGCCTATCCAGCGAATTTTAAATTTAAATATTGTTTCCAGTTCTAGAATTTCCATTGGCTATTTTTAAAAAAAATTGTTTTCTGTTTCTCTCTGAGATTTTCTGTCTCTGTTCTGAGCCTATACTTTAGTATCTCTGTCTGCTCATTCCAACATTAAGGGTTTGTCTTGACTGATTTTCTTTTTCTTTGAGAACTGGACTATAGTTTTTTTGTTCTTTATATAGCAATCTATTTTGCATTAACTCATAATACGCATTGTGAATGTTATGTTGTAAACTCTCAATTTTGTTTTGTTTATCTAATGAGTGTTGATGTTTTAGCAAGCAGTTTCTTTGGTTGGACTCAAACTGAAAATTCTGTTTTTTGAGCGGCAATTCATTTAAGTTTGTGTTAAAGTATTCTAACTTTAGCTGGTCTGTTTGCAAACTGCTCAAGCATCTATGGCTTAGTGGTGGGCCAGGGACTGTGATACACACACACACAGACATATATACATACATACATACATACATGTACACACACCTCTGGAGTCCTGGTGTGGCGCTGTGGATTAATGTGCCAGACTGCAAAGGTGTTAGAACTGTAAGGTTGGTGGTTCAAGCTCACCAGCTGCTCCTTGGAAACCCTGTACGGAATGAACAAGTAAAAGAACTGAACAGAAAATTTCAAAGGACAGCTCAAGAAGACAGTCACTTACTAGAATGAAAGTTTAAATACCTGGATATTAAGAAATGAAAAGGGAAGAACATGATTAGCATTTCTCAAGCTGAAAGAGCTGATGAAAAAGAAAATTC
This sequence comes from Chrysochloris asiatica, assembly GCF_000296735.1. Taxonomy (NCBI): domain Eukaryota; kingdom Metazoa; phylum Chordata; class Mammalia; order Afrosoricida; family Chrysochloridae; genus Chrysochloris; species Chrysochloris asiatica. The sequence continues at coordinate 5,642,697 of NW_006408582.1, read as the reverse complement.
AAATCTCAGCTTCCAATATTGAAGGATTCTATGGGCAAATTGGAGTCCTTGTCTGGGGCTATAGGATAAGCACTAGACTGCAAGGTCAATTTGAACTGCAAGGTCAGCAGTACACACTCCATAGAAACCCTATACAGACTGCTGTGAGTTGGAACTGACTCGATGGCACTTAACAACATGGGCAAAATATTGAGTGATGCAGAAATCATAAAAAGAAGATGGAATAATTACAGAGGCACTGTACCAAAATAGAAATATGGTCAGTCTTCAGTGATTTCAAGAGGTAGCATGTAATCAAGAACCAACGGTACTGAATGAAGAAGTCCAAGCAGTGCTAAAGGCAGTGGCGAAAAATAAGACTCCAGGAATTGATGGAATACAGATTGAAATATTTCGACAAACTTTGAGCACTGCAAGTGCTTACTCATTTATGCTGAGAGAATTTGAAAGACCCAACAAAACATGGAAATCTTTGAACAGCATCATTGCTGCTATTAGGTGGATGGATACTGGCTGAAAGCAGAGAATATCAGAAAGATGTTTAATTGTGTTTTATTGACTATGCAAAGGCTTTTGACTGTGTGAACCATGACAAACTATGGATAACATTGTGAAGAATGGGTATTCCAGAACACTAAGACAGTCATTTGAAACAGAACAAGGCTGTGTTCTTTCACCGTACTTATTCAATCTGTATCCTGAGCAAATCTGAGAAGCTCAGTTATATGGAGAAATGACATTAACAACCTGTAATATGAAGATGATACAACCTTGCATGCTGGAAGTGAAGAGGATTTGAAATACTGATGAAGACCAAAGCCTTCAGTATGGATTGCACTTCATAAAGAGAACAACGATCCTCACAACTGGACCAACATTCAATAGTATGGTAAGTGGAGAAAAGATTGAAGTTGTCAACACTCGTAGACGCAGCAGTTTAGAAATCAAGTGATGGATTGCAGTAGGCAAATCTGCAAAAGACCTCTTTGGAGTATTCAGTTGCAAAGATAATCAGTTTAAGGATTAAGACGCATCTGACTCAAGCCATCTTGTTTTTAGTTGCCTCATATGTGTGTGAAAGTTGTGACAGTGAATAAGGAAGACTGTGGAAGAATTGATGCATTTGTATTATAGTTTTGGAGAATGTGAAAAGTGCCATGGACTATCAGAAGAACAAATAACTTTGTGTTGGGAAAGATACAGTCAGAATGCTCCTTAAAAGCCAAGATTGTGAGATAGATTTTGTTTCCTATATTTTGAATATATTATCAGGAGGGGCCAGTCCCTGGTGAAGGACATCATGCTTGGTAAAGTGGAGGATTAGTGAAAAAAAGAAAACCCTCAAGGAGATGGGTTGACATAGTGGCAACAGCAGTGAGCTCAGATGAAATAATTGTGAGGATGGCAGAGGACTGGGCATTATTTTGTTCTCTTGTTCAAAGGCAGCAACCCTATATAGGGTTTCTGAAGCTGCAAATTTTTATGGGAACAGAAAGCTTCAGTTTTCTCCTGCAGAGTGACAGTGCTTATTCTACAGCATCTACCCTCCCACCCCCTTTTTAAAAATACATATACCCACCAATAATTTTGACTAGAGTTCTACTTTATTCTGATCAGTTAACACATTTTCCTCACTTACTGCTTTATATTCTAAAAATATATTAGGTGCCTTGTTGCACCTTTCTGTAGCAGTGAGAAACCTCAATCTGTTCTTTGGTCAAGGTACTAGGAAGACCTCTTTGAAGAGGTGAGATTTGTGCAAAAGTTAAATGAAGTAAGAGAAAGGGTCTTGTAAATTCTAGAGGAATATGAAGAGAATGGTGAGTATAAAAGCTATGTTCTAGCAATGGCCAGAATAGCTAGTGTACCTGGGATATAGTGATGGGAGTATTTTGAAAAGAGGATAGCGAAAAAGGCAGGGGCTAGGAAATGCAGAGATTAGGAAATGTAGGGCCAGGATAAGGACTTCCAATTTTTTTCTAAGTGTGTTAGGAAGCTGTTAAAATTGACAAGGAAAGTATTGTGAAATGTGTGGGGCTGTGGGATAATGCACTGGATTGCAAGGTTTGTTTGAATTGCAAGATTGGTGGTTCAAATTAACCAGCTGCTCCACAGAAACGCTATACAGGGTCACTATGAGTCAGAATGACTTGAAGCCACTTAACAACAGCATAGGCAAAGAGTGGAAACCATTAAAAGGTTATTACAGTTGTGTAGGTAAGAGGCAGTTGTGATTTGAAGTAGAGTAGCAGTAGTGGAGATGGTGATTTCAGAGAGTAAGTATGGCATACATTACTCACAGATTCCAAGGTCTCTGTAAGTGTTAAGGTCAGAATGCAACATATTTTACAAATGAAAAATGTAGAGATAGGAGATTGTTCTTCACTGCCCTTTACTCTCCCTTTCAGCCCTTACTATTAGAATTGATCAAGAAGAGTTCTATGTTTCTGGAACTTACATATCATGCCATGATATGTAATTTCAATATCATTTCCCTAGTAGTCTATGAGGGAAAATAGAAGCTTGGAAGAGAGGCTGACTTAGTAAGTAAACTCCTGGCATCTTTAATATTCAAACTTGGAACTCTGCCAGTCAGGATGCTAAAGGCATTACTGCTTCTGGCTACACCTCAAGCAAGAGTAGAGATAATTCTTTATGGCTTATTCCTTAGAAAGTTTAAATGTCTTATTTAAAAATCTGTGCTTACTATACCTAGATACTGAAATATTACTTGAATGAGTTAGATTTTTAAAATTGTCCTTTCTAGGTAAAAAAGCTAATAAGAAAAACCATGTCCTGTGTCTGCAGGTCCAGATTTATACTGCGTCTGGTAGGTTTCATTCACTTTTGTGGTATCTGGGAATTTTCATTTGTCTTTGACTTTAACTTTTACTTTAACTCACTCGTTATAGCTGCGCTCTCTTTTTCTGCTTAAGGTGAGCTAAATGGTTATGAAGGAGAATTATCTAAAGGAAAGCTATTGGAAAATAATAGCAAAAGTTATAGAAGTTTAAAGGAATTGCTGAAACATCTTTGTATTAGTTTCTTAAGGCTGCCGTAACAAAGCACTGTAAATTGGGTGGCTTAAAAGAACAAAAATTATTTTCTCACAGTTCTGGAGGCTAGCCTGTTGCGATCCAGTCAGTTTCATTCTCATTTATAACAGCCCTATAAGTTGAAAGTAGAACTGCCCCATAAAGTTTCCAAATCTGTAATTTTTACAGAAGCAAGCAAACTTCCACACCTTTTCTTACAGGGAGTGGCTGGTAGGTTTGAACCACCAACCTTTTGCTTAGCAGCCAAGTGCTTAGCCACTGTACTACCAGGGCTCCTTTACTGCAGGCTAGTACATGTATGTGTTACATAATGTTCATTTAGCTCCTGTCTGATAGTATATGCAAGTACATTTTTGCTGAAGATAATTCAAAATTGGTTGTAGTAGTACATTGACAGTGAGCTGGCAGAAATTCAAGTTGGATTCAGATAAGGATGAGAAACTAGGAATATCATTGCTTGTCGGTGACTGACCTCGACATATTTGTGTTGTTCACGAGTGTTTGGTTCACGAAGAGGGGAGATCCAGCGGCAATAGAGATAGCGAAAGAATACACAGACAGACAGAAAGAGGGGGACAATGAGGCACCCCAAAGCCAGGGTGGATACATCACTGGTGGGCAGACTTGGGACTATAGGCATCGTGGCCTCTGCAGGCAGCAACTCACTGTCCTGCAATCTTTCCTGCATGCCCTCCAACCCATAATGCACACCTGGGGAGGCCTGGACCTCTGTTTTATTTAGTGGAGGAGCTTCACACCAAGCTGGGAGGGACTTAGGCAAGGTACAGCTAACATCAGTACTTTTCCAGACATTCAGGTAACTTTACATCGTACTTCGCTGGTTCGAATCCCAGGCCAGCAACTTGGTTTCTTAGGCTTAATTAACATATCTATAGCCCCTGAGCTCAGTTGGGGGAAGGTGAGAGGTAAGGACAAAAGCTTGGACAGAGTCCTGCTGTTTTAGCTTCCTGAGCCAGGTTTTCAGGAGGACTGGAGATGCCCAGGTGAATGCACCTGGAAAAGGGATTAGGGAGGATGGGTTCTTTGTCTATAGAACAAAGAACCGAGAAGTAGCTAAGCTATTTTTAGTTAATCTTTTGGAGAAAGGCTTGACCTTTGAAACCTTTAGTCTCGGCTTTAGGAAAATATCACATTTATCTGTGGACATTAAGGGCTCATGCCTGTATTTAATTATAACATAACCAAATACTAAGATGAAAAACAATTTGCTATTGACTGCCAAGTGACTAGATCTGTTACACTTGGGCCTATAGGACCTCGAACCTCTGACCAGGCCTACATGGTCTGCAACAATTGCTGATATCAGATGGATCTTGTCTGAAAACAGAGAATACCAGAAAGATGTTTTCTTGTGCTTTATTGACTATGCAAAGGCATTCGTTTGATTGTGTGGATCATAACAAATTACGGATACATTGCAAAGAATGGGTATTTCAGAACATTTAATTGTGCTCATTAGGGAACTGTACCTAGACCAAGAGACAGAACAGGGGGATTCTGGATGGTTGAAAATCAGGAAAGATATGTGCAAAGGTTGTATTCTTTCACCATACTTTTTATTCAGTCTGTATGCTAAGTATGCAAATAATCCAAGTAGCTGGATTATATGAAGAAGAGCATAGCATCAGTATAGAAGAAGTAAGATTCGTTAACAACCTATAGTTTGCAGATGGCACAGCATTGCTTGCTGGTAGCGTAAAGGACTTGAAATACTTGATGATGATTCAATATGGATTACACCTCATTGTAAAGAAAATGAAAGACTTCATAACTGGATCAATAATTACCATGATAAATGGAGAAGTGATTTAAGTTGCAGTGACTTAATTTTGCTTGGATACACAATCAATGTGTATGGAAACAGCAGTCAAGAAATCAAAAGATGTATTACATTAGGCAAATCTGCAAGAAACTATAAAGTGTTCAAGAGCAAAGATGTCAGTTTAAGGACTAAGGTTCACCTGCACCAAGTCATGGTGTTTCATTTGCTTCTTATGCATGTGAAAGAAAGTGGGGCAGTGAATAAGTAAGACCATAGAAGAATTGATTAATTTGAATTATGGTGTTGAAGAAGAATATTGAAAGTACCATGGACTGCCAGAAGAACAGTTTGTTGGAAAAAGTACAGCGAGAATGCACCTTGGAGGCGAGGATGGAGACTTCATCTCTCATACTTTGGACTTATTGTCAGGAGGGCCCAGTTCTTAGAGAAGGACAGCATGCTTGAAAAAGTGAAGGGTTAGTAAAAAAGAGGAAGACCCTCAGGAAGATGGACTAACACAATAGCAGCAACAGTGGCCTCAAACATAACAGTGTTGAGGATGGCACAGGACTGGGGCAGTGTTTCATTCTGTTGTGCATAGGTAGCTGTGAGTCAGCACCTAACAAAAACAATAGCAGCAAAATATTATTTATGTAATGCCTACCTCTTTGGATGAACATGTACTCTTTTTTACTGTTTCAAATCAAGGAATCAGAAACAATTGCTTCATGTTGTTAGACTACGACTACCTTACTAGAACTAGGTCTTGGGACTCTTGACCAATTCACTGGACATCTACTCACCAACTCTTGTTATGCAATACTTCACATTTATGATAGTAGTAAAACGCTTATTTGCCTCTGTGGCATATTAACGAGGCAGTTGGTTTGATGGCAATAACTGCTGTGTCTCCATCAAGGATGGTCTCTGAGTAGCCGTTGGGAAGCTGTGCCCCACTGCCCTATACTCTCTTCTTCCTCCTGTTGGTGAGGGCACTGTGCCTCACTGTTCAGTGACTTCCAGGCGAATGTGCAGGCAGCACTGGCCAGTGGACTCTCATTCTGGGTTCTCAGCGCCTATGTGACCTGAGGCCCTGCAGCTCAACATTCCTATGGGTTAGAAAGGGAGGATAGGAAGAAGCTTTGGAGAGGGTGTTTGGAAGAAATGTGTGTGACATCCCAAAATGAGCCAAACTGGGCCTGAAGCCTTAACCTCAGTGAGGGCAGTACATGGACAGGATAGGCTCCCAGCACCCTCACAGAAAATCTTGAGCTTTGGTGACTCACCAGGGCTGGAGGGCAGAGTGAGCTTCAGGATCATGAATGCTGGGCTGGGCTTGCAGGGGTGAGAGTGGAGCCCTAGAGGTGGCTCTGAGGAGAAAGCTCTGACCCACACTGGAGGAAGGTGAGGTGGTTAAGTAGTGGGCCCTCCAGTCACATAGTCCAACTTTATCCTGCTGTGTCTCCTTCAGACTTCCTCCACAGAGGAATAATCCATTGTGGACTAATCACAATGATGAGCACATCAGAAAACTTAGTGGCTATTATTTCTAGGATCAGTTTTCTAAAAAAGGGAAAAAAATCAGATAAGTGGACTGTTGAAAAGGGAAAAAAAACAAAATCCAAAATTCTCCTTTTGTGTAATTCCAATCTTCACTTAACAACCTCGTCTTTGGAATGTAACCATGCCAATAAGTGGAATGGTATCTATGTATCTTTAAATTTTTTTGCAAATGCAAAAAGGAAAGTCTGTGCCCATCAGAGAAAACTCCATTCTAGGCCTGAAAGTTAAAGGGAACTAGCAAACGACCAGTCTGGAATGTTTTCTGGAGACCACCTGGGTCCGCTTGATTAGTGGACGTGGGGAAGAAAGCAGCAATAAAGACTTGATACATGTTCTTCATGTAATCCAAATTCTCAGAAAGAAGAGGAAAGGCTGGCTGATCTGAAGCCAGTTGTGTGTACTCTGGTAACCTATGGGAATCAACCTAGACCAGGCTAGGGCTGACAGAGTGAGTGAATGAAGGGGCCAGCTGGTCTGAAGTGGCAGAAGTATGTGGATTTGCAAGCTTGCAGCTGGTACATTTGACTTAGCTAGGACGGTTAGGGTTGAATTAACTAGAATCCAACAGAATGAAGAAATAAATGTTTGAGCTATTATAAATTGCAACTTTGATGGCTTCTATGGATTAGATTTTGCTCATGAATGTGGATGCCTAAAGTTTCAACAATTAGGTTGGCACAGGACTGGGCAGTGTTTCGTTCTGTTGTGCGTAGGGTTGCTATGAGTCAGTACTGACTTGATGGCACCTAACAACAACAAAGTTGCAACAAGAACAGAAGATTCCTTACATCCAGCCATGTATTTGTTTCCTCAGATGACTGGGTAGATAGAGATGGGCAGTTTAGAAATTGGCTGTCAAAAATGGGGCATGATAAAGGCATGAAATGGCTGGCTTAAAAGCTTTCATGTGTGTGCGCAGTTAAAATTATGGGGAAAGTTAATCCATCATGTATGAAAGAGACAATGTCTAGAAGAGCCAGCGGGGGTGTTGGGGGGAGAGGGGGAGTGTCTGTAGTATGTGAATTATCTAATTTCTTTTCTATTCTAGCCATAATCCGTAACTCTCACCAAGTAATGTTTTTGCCCTGCTGGTTCTGGGTAAGAAAAGATGGCAAGAAGATATTAGTAAGATGACTTGACTCTACTGTGGATGTTAAGGTTAATGGTAATTGTAAAAACATGAAACCTTAGCATGAGTTTAAAATGAGCCACATCAGCAGCAGGAGTAGGAATCTCATTACTATCAACAGCTCCTCCTCGGAAACCCTATATAGGATCGCTTTAGGTTGGAATTGACTTAACAGAAGTTAGCAACAACAACAACATTGAAGTATGAGGACTATATATTAACTTTAGAACATTTTTTTTTTTTTGAAGTTTTTATTGTGAATTATGTGATAGTTTACATGGGAGAACACTAGCTTTACATTCATCCTATCGTATATCATTTCATTGCAATGATTACAATTCCCTGCATGCATCAATGAACAACCAAAGGGTACACCCCACAAGCCTGCCCCCTGGCCATCAACACACAGATCCTTTCCCTCACAGAGTCCAGAGTCCCCAGCTGCTCCATCTCTCCATGTCACTGTCTCTGCCTCCATCTCTGGTGTCGCTGCTTCTCTGGATAGGGTCACACTCCGCTCTTCTCCCTTGATGGTTCCAGGGACCTCTGCTCCTGAACTGCAAGATCAGCCACTCCATGAGGACTATATTTTAAGAATATAGCCAAAGTGATTCATTTGTAAAAGGTGGAATACAACAAGAAGCATCTGGGCTGGGTCTTGAAGGAAAAGATTAGTGTTGGTTGGAGACTGGAGGAAATGGTATTTTAAGCTGAATAGATAGTACTAGCTAGGTCAAGGAGTACTTTTGAAACTGTTCATAGCCTTTAGGCAATTTTTACAATTAATTACATTAATCCTTATAGCAAGAGGTTAGAGTAGTGTAAGTGAAACTAAAATGATCCTTCTTGGCTTTCTGGAAAGATGATTCCTAAGGAGGTTCTCTGCCTTAGGCTTTTGAGATTAGAATGATGGTTTCTCATTAGCTGTGTTAACTAAATGAGATATCACAAAAATAAAACAAAGTATAAAAAGTACTGACTTTGCTCATTCTGGGTTGGATATTAGGGACCAAGATGGACAAAGCTATCACCCATATTATAAGTACACAAATAGTAATGGTTTAAATGAAAAATTTTTTTAGTTAGATTTTGTTTTGCATATATGGATTACTTTGGATAGAGAGGTTCTTTGAATTGACATTTGCTGTGGACACAAATTTTTCTTCTTATTGATAAGGTACACCTTGGAAAGAAAAGAAAGAGAAGGTATGTTTAGTTACCAGATGTAGGTAGGAATTATAAATGTGAAGTAATAAACTTCAACTGGATGGACCATGCTTTTTACTTTGGTATATTTAAAAAATGGGGCCTATGGGATTTCTGAGTTTGGTTTTAAAGTTTATGAGCAGGCACTGTTAGCTGGGAGATCTTCTAGAGTCAGAAATTATAGTACCATCTGCTCTGCCACCTTGTGTTCTCTTGGGAAAGTTTAAAACAGTCCAGGGAAATTTTTTTCATCACAGTATGTAAGATAATCCTCAGCTCTAGCTTGTTTCGGAAGAAAATTAGTTAACAAATGGGTAAAGCCTAAAATATGATATCCTTGTACATGTGCTGAGTGATAGGCAAGTATTTATTCCTGGAAGGCATACATTAGGTTTTACAAGTGGTAGGTAATCAGGCAAAATCTTTCAGTGAATTTAGCTACTGTCTTCATTGACTGGAATGCGGTTTGGTTCTGCGTTCTATTTGCAGCATTGATTTTTTAGTGTGTGTGTTGTTTTTTTTTCTCTTTGTCTTCATTCCAGGTTGTCCGTACAGAGAAGAACAGTTTGAACAATCGATTCTTGCCCTGGAATGAAATTGAGACAGAGGCCATCCTGTCTATTGATGACGATGCTCACCTTCGCCATGATGAAATCATGTTTGGCTTCCGGTAAGGGGCTGACTTTCAAGCAACACTTTAGTGTGCAAGTGACAGAAAATTAAGTTAAACCTGTATTATCAGTAAAATTAGTTTCTTGGCTGATAGTAACTGAAAAAACTTCAGAAGTAGTAGTAAGGCTTATATGGTCACTTGGCATAGTTGGATCCAAGTCTTAGTTGATGTCAAAGTGGATGTTATTTCTCTTCAGTTCTTGGTTCTGTGTTGACATGGTTCTCACATCAACTTTCCCTGTGAGGCCAGGGAGATGAGACTGTCTAAACCATGTAACCCTACCAGCTTCTGAAGCGGTGAGAGTCAGACATCCTCAAACCCCAAACCATTTGGACTGACAGTCGGGGAGAGGGGTAGTTTCCCATAAGAAATTGGAGATTTTTGTTACTAGAGAAAGGGGAAAGAACTCCCAGGTAGGCAGAAACGTTGTTATGTGTTGGGGTAATAGCACATTGCCAAAATCCTTAGACCGAAACGTTTTGGGGAGACATGAAGAATGAAAGATCCAAGAGGGAAGAGAGCAGCAGGAGGAGGTGGTGGTGGTGATTCTGATGATGCTGTTCAACATTTGTGGGACCCATACTGTGTGCCAGGAACTAGCTGACTATTCTTGTCTACTTTATCTCATTTAATTGTCCCCAAAATAAATTTAATTTAATCTTGCTCAAACTGGATGTACACAGTAGTTGTCTCCATAGCATGTAGGAGTATATTGAGATCCAAGAGAACAAAGGCATAAAACTAGAAAGTAAGTGGCAGAGTTGGGATTCAAGCACAGGTTTGTCTGACTCTAAAACTTCCACAGCAACTCTTAACTATACTGATTGTTTTGAGTCTCGTTTGGTCTTAAATATCCCATTTGAAGACACAGTTCAGGTAAGAGTATGGCGAAGATCGGGGCTGCTCAGTGTACCATGGACTGCTATGCTGCTCCATGGACAGCTGATCCTGGCCACTGTGAGATAAGTATAAAAGTTGACAGAAAATTTTCAGAAATTTTTAAAGCAATTTGACATTGACCAGAACTTGGATGTCCAAGAATGTGGTTCTTTTTCTTGGAAATCCATTTCTTTATAACAATATTATTGAGATATAAACCATAATATATCATAGAATTCACCCATTCATTGGTTTTTAGTATACCAACAGAGTTATGCAACCATCACTTTGCAGTCAAGCTTAAAACACTTTCATCATCCCAAAGAAATCTCAAACCCAGTGTAATCATTCACTATTTCTTCTCAAACTCTCAGGCCTTGTCAACTACAAATCTATTTTCTGTCTATAGATTTGCTTATTCTGGCTGGATATTGAATCTAAATGGTATCATATAGCTTGTGGTCTTTCATGACTGTCTTTTTTGACTTACTATGTTGTTGTTAAGTGCTGTCGAGTCGGTTCCAACCCATAGCGACCCTGTGTAGGGTTTCCAAGGAGCGACTGGTGAACTTGAACCACTGACCTTCTAGTTCAAACAGCTTTGTAGTCTGGTGCATTAACCCACAGCGCCACACCAGGACTCTTTGACTTACTATACTATATTTTTATTCAAATAATACATTTTTTTTTTTTCCAACACCCCATCCTTGAGGTATTTTCATAAGCTTGCAATAGTAATTTTTTTTACAGAAACGTGAAAAACTAAGACTATCTGTATCATTGTTATTTGTTGCTAGGTACTGTTGAGTTTGTTCCAACTCTTAGCAACTCCATGCACAACAGAATGAAACACTGCCCAGTCCTGCACCATCCTCACAATTGTTATGTTTGAATCCATTGCTGCTGCCACGTGGTCATTACATCTTGTTGAGGATATTCCTCTTTTCCACGGACCCTCCACTTTACCAAGAAGGACTAGTCCTTCTCCAGGAACTAGATCCTCTTGATAATATGTCCAAAGTATGAGAGATGGAGTCTTGATTTCCTGGTGTCTAAGGAGCTCTGGTAGCGTAGTGGTTATGAATCGGGCTGCGGACCTTAAGGCCAACAGTTCAAAACTACCAGCGGCTCCACAGGAGACAGATGAGGCGTTCTGCTCCCGTAAAGATTTACAGCCTCGGAAACCCTGTACAGCCTCTTGATGATCTAAGGGTCCTCTGTTCCTAAAATGATAGATTAACTGCTCCCCCCACTTTTAGTTGCATCTCTTCTACATTTACAGTTGTGGCAATTGCCATTAGACCTGAAAACAATTATTGGCAATTGAATCATAAAATCCTGTCCCCATCATCACCAGACATATCTGGACAAGAGGAAAACTATTCAGTAGGTTTCTCTCTTGGTCCCCTTTTCTGACACTAAGCACTCTCATGAAAACCTGTAAGCCAGCCACTTGATGCCTTTATATATAGCCCCCCCAGTTTTGGTAGCTAAAGTCTAAGTTGTCTGTTACCCATCCCTATCAACCCAGTGTACTTGAGGAGACATGCTCTATCCTTAATATGGAGAATCTTTCCCTGTTCAGTTGGAATTTTGAGCAGCCTCATCCATAATCAAGGGTCCAGTTGATCAGATTGCAGCAATTTATGTTTGCTCCCTGTATCATACTTCTTTATCTTCAGCAAGCCATCCACGCTAGGTCCAGTGGGTACTCTCTGCGAGTCTGGGAGTTCTCGCCTGCCTACCCTCTCTTCAGATCAGCTTAATGCCTCATTCTTAACTTTAGCTTCCAGTGGCTGAGTCAGTGTTCCAAGTATATTATTGAAGCAAGGATTTGTTGCTAGCTGTGATTAAAACACAAAAAAATCTTGTTTAAACTAGGGAATGTTTCTTTGTACCATTGTATCATAATAATACATTATTCTCTCTTCACTTTTCTCTCTTTAGAATGTTTATTATATTTCAAATTAGGTATGCATGCATGGATTTAAAAAAAAATTTAATAAGTTACCAACACTTTTTTTATGCTCAAATTTGATAGTGAGAGCCCCTTCTAACCAGTTCCTCTGACTTTTAAACATACCTTTATTAGTTTCCACTTGCATTTATGAAATGAAATAAGTCCATGTAATGATTAAAAAAAAAGGGTCTCTATACTGGCAAAAGGAAAAACACAATGTGGTATGTTCATACAGTGGGTTGTTTGTTATTTGAAGAAAATGAAGTAGTCCCACTTCTCGTTTATCAGTGTGAGTAGGTTTCAAAAACCAGGTCATTGTGCCATCAGATCACAAAATGATTATTATAAACGTTATTATAAAACTGCCAGATAACATCATTATACAACTGCCAGATCACTGAGAGTCGTGGCCCAGCCAAGTGACAAGTTGCTTCACAGCCAATGTAACTCTCACCTCATACCTTGGTGGTCCTTACTGCCAGATGCACATGGGTAGTGAACAAAATAGTCAAATAGTAAATGTTTTATTTTTGTCATGAATGCAAAATTTTGTTAATGAAATAGTGGTTAAATGAGAAGTAGATGTACTATTATATGCTACAGTGTGGATGATCTTTTGAAAACATTAAGTGGAAGAAGCTAGACACAAAAGGCCATTTATTGTATGATTCCACTTATATGGAATGTCAGGAGAGGCAAATCCATAGAAACAGAAAGTACATTAGTAGTTACAATGGGCTGGGAGAAGTGACTGGAATTTTTTGAGGTGATGCTAGTGTTTTCTATTTGGAGAGTGGTGATGGTGGCACAGCTCTGTGAGTATACTAAAACCCATTGAATTGTATACTTCCAATGTGAATTTTTTGGTGTGTGGATTGTGTCCCACCAGCATCGGAGAGGGTTTAAACAAATCTGTGGAAAATTGAATTAGGAAGATAAGGAAAATTTTCCATGCACTTTTTATTTATATATATATGTTTTTATTGTGAGGTTTACATGAGAGAACATCAGCTCTACACTCATCCTGTCATATTTCATTTTATTGCAATGATTACAAACCCCTCCTTGCATCATCAAACAACTAAAGTCTATACCACACGGGCCCGCTCCCCCGCTGCCAGCACATAGCCCTTCTCCCTCCCTGAGTCCAGTGTCCCCAGCCGCTTCATCTGTCCACTTATCGTCTCTGTATCCATACCTGGCGTCACTGCCTCTCTGGGTAGGGTCCTACTCTCCGTTCTTCTCACTTGAGGGTCCCAGTAACCTCTTCTCCTGGGCTGCAAAATCAGTCACTCCCCTTCCTTTGTCAAATCCATCTACCTCTATATTTCCTACCCTCACAGTCAGTCCTGATGGCAGTTAGTCACTATTGTACCACAAGAGTTTTATCCCCATTTCCTTTTGCCAGCCTGGTCCCAACAGATTGGAAATCATTCAGTGGTGATTCTACCTTCCCCCGCCCCACCTGGAACTAGGCTCCCTCTTGAAAGCTTGTAAGCCAGTCACTTCTTGTCTTTATAGCCCCCCCCCCCCATTTTGGGTTGCCAATGTCTATGTTGCCCACCCCTGTCAACCCTGTGTACCCGAGGGGGTGGGAGTGATCCTCACTGTAAAGATTTGTTCCCTTTTTTGAGCTACTACATCCATAAGCATAGGTAAAGTTCATCAAATTGCAGCAGGTTACTCTTCCCACCTCCATCTTTCTTCTTCTAGCTGAGTTCTGATCATCCAGCCATCGAAGCCAGGTCAAGTGGGTACTATCTGCAAGTATGGGTGTTCTTGTGCATCTCCCTCACTTCATATCAGCTGGGCGCTTCACTCTCCACTCTAGTCCTCTGTGGCCATGTCACTGCCTCTGGGCCCAGGAGTCCCCGGGTCTTGCCATACTGCTGGCTATTCAGTTCTCAGGCTACCCAGGTTCACAGGGGTCTATTGAATGTGGTCGGGCTTAGCTTGCAACTTCGTTACTGTTTTTCCCCTTATGGTGATCAACGTGGTCACTAACCAGACCGTATGCCTACTCTTGTATTCCCCTTCAGTCTCAGTCTTGGAAGGAGATTTGCTCTGAGGGGTGCTGACCACTTGCCTTGATGGCTCTCGGGCAAACAGCTTACTTGTTCTTGTAGTATTCAATCAGACTGCCATTATTGTTTTGGATTTTTCCTGCCGGTCTTTCTTTCACGAAGTATCTTCTGTTCTTCTGGCTGTTCCAGGCTGGTGTACTCATCCTTTCCAGTGGAAATTTCCTACCTCAGTTGGTTCTGGACGGGGTTCTGGATTCCACCTATGGTCTTGCGCAGTGTAAAGGCTCCACAGGAAGCTTCTTTCACTGGGCAACTTCTAGCCCCTTTAAGGTATTCCAGTCAGTCATAGGCTGAAGACGGATTTACAAACTTTCCGTAGTGATGATTCTGGCTATTCCTTTCTCCCCCATCAAGTGTCTATTTTACATTGGTAGGCAAGGGAAACCAAGATTCAAAAGACAGCCAAGCATCTTGACACTAGTCCCCTTTTTTACCCCTTCAAACCATGCCTCAATCCCTGTATCTCGGAGCCCTGTTGTTCCAAGATTGTGCATACATTATCATTTACTTCTGTCCCACTTAGCCCATGGATCCTGCCTAACTGTTCTCCCTTTTCTTGTATATTGCCTCCCCTGCCCCCAAGCTATCCTGTGTCTATTCCTTACCCTGTGCTCAATCTTCTCCTCCCTCCCTTGCCTCCTCTCATCCCATACATCCTAGTGATCAGCAAATATATATATATAT
>NW_006408582.1:5621766-5627180 GCF_000296735.1 Chrysochloris asiatica | reverse complement strand
ATGTACCACAGTTTGTTTATCCATTCTTCAATTGATGGACACTTAGGCTGTCTCCATCTTTTTGCTATTGTAAATAGTGCTGCTGTGAACATTGGTGTGCATATGGCTACTCGTGTTATGGCTTATATTTCTTGTGGGTAAATACCAAGTAAAGGAGTTGCAGGATCATAAGGTATTTCTATTTCCAGCCTTCTGAGGAAGCGCCATATTGTTTTCCAGAGTGGTTGGACCATTTTGCAATCCCACCAACAATGTAGGAGGGTCCCAGTCTCTCTGTATCCTTGCCAGCATTTATTGTCCTCTACTTTTTGGATCTTTGCTGTTATTGCTGGTGTGAGATGATATCTCATTGTTGTTTGGTTTGCATTTCTCTAATATTGGTTGTATAGGGCACTGAAAGACAGTAAAGAGTTTAACATTTTCTTTGTGTCCATTTTTCTTTTTTTAATTATAAAATGTAGTTTTTAGTCTCTAATTTTTACTATAAATAAGTGAAACATACTTATAAAACTTTGAGTTGGAACAGCTTCTTATTAAGACCCACTGATAGCTTCTCTTCAGTCTTCTATTGGCCTCTTCCCGTGAGACACCCTGATCTCAGGAGCCTCCTCGGACCTCCTTCTTCACTGAAAGAGCTTCTAGCTTTTCGACCACCTTTTCAGCATTGTCATTTTGTTTTTTTTTCCCTTCAGCTAAGACAGAAGAGATGGTTTATTGTACGCATGGTATATTCAGCCACAGCTGAAAACAGAGAACAGAATTAGTCCAGAATGTCATAGGTCCAGGACAAAGTTTCTAAACGAACTGAACTTATACAGCAAGGTGGGTCTCAGGTGTTCATAGTATTCGTCGAATGGCGATGGAAGATCTAGATCCAGTAAACCAGAAGTTCTAGACAGTAGCATGTAGTCAACAACTTGTACCAGTGTCGCGGCCTCCGCCATCCATATTCTTGTTGTGGCTTCTGTGGTGCACATGCTAGCATTTACTTGGACCTCTGCCTCATCTTTCTTCTTTTGTGCTTCAGCCTACGCATTTGCTTCTTCCTCTACTTGGCTCTCATGGCTTGGAAGTGTCTAACAAAATGGCACAAAGGCCAAGACGAGAGAGCTCAATAACTTTATTTTATTATTTTTTTCTTAAATGTTTTATTGTGAATTATGTGATAGTTTACATGGGAGAAATTAGTTTTACATTCATTTTATTGTATATTGTTTCATTGCCATGGTTACAATCCCCTCCATGCAATCCTTCCCCCGTACCCCCCAGGTCTTCAGCACACAGTCACTCTCCCTCTCTGGATCTAAAGTCTCCAGCTGCTCCATCGCTCCACGTCATCATCTCTGGCTCCATTTCAGGCATCACTGCTTCTCTGGGTAGGGTCCCGCTCTCTGCTCTTCTCCATTGATGGTCCCAGGGACCTCCGCTCTTAGACTGAAAAGTTAATCACTCCCCTCCTTGCTCTGAAACATCTACCTTTACATTTCCGACCCTCACAATCAGTCCTGATAACAATTATTCACTATTGTATCACAAGAAAGCCATCTGCATTTCATTGCATCAGTCCCACCTAGTCAGATTGCATACTACTCACTGGAGATTCTACCTTCCTCCAGGCCCTCTGGATCTAGGTTCCCTCTTGAAAGCTTTTAAGCCAGTCACTTCTTGCCTTTGTAGCCCCCCGCCCCCCATTTTGGGTAGCCTATGTCCAAGTTGCCCATCCCTGTCTACTGTGTGTGTGGAGGGGGTCAGCATTGTCATTTTTACCCGAGCCTTTGTTTTCTCAATCTTAAGGCTCTTTCCTGCACTTTTCCAACTTTGCTTTGAATTTCTGAGCATTTTCAGCATGTAGGAAGCAGATGGCAAGCAGCTGGGGACTGGGATACTCATTGGCAAAGTCAGTGTGGGGTTCCACACCCAGGCTTGGTCGCTGCCCTCATTGGGCTTTAACGTCATCAGTGGTGTGATGTAGTGATTGGCACATATCTTCAGGGTCTTGTCCCTGCTCGTGAGAAGGTGGATGCTCCCCTTCTCCTTATGCGTCAGGAGGTACGTCACCAGTACCTCGCTCCTTCCACTAAAATAGTATAATTTTGCCTGCGTTAAAAAAAAATTCCTCATCTTCCTACAGCGTTTTAATTTCTTGTTCAGGAGGGGACACTATCATCTCAAACTGGGGGTCCTGGTTGGACTCGTCTACACTTTTGGTGGTGTCCCGAACCTCATGAGAATCCCTGATGGCTGCCCTGCAGGTGCGTCAGCAGCAGCACCCTTACTGCAGTCTCTGGCTGCTGGGCCTCTTAGCAGCTGCCTGGTCATGGGTTCTTCCCTTTGTGTCTGGCCCTAGCGCCTTCTGCCTGCCCGCTTTTCACTCCGTCTCTTTGTATACTTTTTGATACTAATTTTATTGTTATTCACAAATGATGGTCTTTATTTTAAGTCACATTTTCCACTCATCTTGTTTTAATGAAATATTTCACACCTACAAGAAATAAACATGTATATATGAGGTATAAAAGGAGCTCTGGTAGTGTAGTGGTTACAAATCAAGCTGCTAACCTCAAGGTTGGCAGTTCGAAACTACCAGCCGTTCTGCAGGAGAAAGATGAGGCTTTCTGCTCCCATAAAGATTTACAGCCTTGGAAACCCTGTGCACTGTCATTATGAGTCAGAACCGACTCCACGGTACTTAACAACAATGAGGTATAAGGACTCCTGGTGTGGCGCTGTGGGTTAATGCACCAGACTGCAAAGCCATTTGAACTGCAAAGTTGGCAGTTCAAACTCACTAGCTGCTTCTTGGAAACCCTATACAGGATCACTATGGCTTGGAATCGATTCAGTGGCACTTAACAACAAAAACAATGGCTAGTGATCGTGAACATTTCTTTATATGTTTGTTGGCTGCCCGGATCTCTTTCATGGTGAAGTGTCTGTTCATATCCTGTGCCAATGGGTTATTTTTTTCTTGTAGAGGTGTTGTAGTTTCCTGTATATATTAGAAATGAGTCCCTTGGCTGGTGTTTCATTGCAAAATATTTTTTTTCCCATTCTGTGGGTTCCCCTTTTACTCTTCTGGTGAAGTCTTTTGGTGCACATAAGTTTTTAATTTTTAGTATGTCTCACTCATCTGTCTACTTTTGTCCATGCACTTTTTGAAGATACCCCCTCATGTGTATTGAAAATCCTAACCCCTGTACTTGTGATTATAATCCTATTTGGGAATGGTTTTGTTTCCATTTGGCATGTTAATAAGGCACTATTAGTATAGGGTAAAGGAGCTCTGGTAGTGTAGTGATTACGAATTGAGCTGTTCGAAACTACTAGCTGCTTCGTGGGAGAAAGATGAGGCTTTCTGCTCCCATAAAGATTAACAGCCTTGGAAACCCTGTGCAGGGTTGCTATGAGTCGGAACTGAATCCAAGGCACATAACAACAACAACAACAACAACAACAGTATGGGGTATGTCTTGAATAGATCTCTTTTGAGATAATAAAGAGCAGATTAAGCAAGGACTCAAGCAAGCAGTGAAGGGGAGGGAGTGGAATGTGAAGATAGCTGCTGTGCCACATGAAGATTGCCAAAGAGCCAAAGAACAGAACGTGAAAAGAGGCAAGGTCCCTCCCCAAAGCCAACAGAGAAAGCCTTTCCCTAGAGACAGCTCCCTGCGTTTAGACTTGTCATCTCTTAAACTATTAAGAGGATGGTTCTCTGTTTGTTAAAGCCATACATTTATGGTATTTCTGTTAACAGCAACACTAGATAACTAAAGTAGTGTAATCTTCAGAGAAGGCTTGAGATCATGGGTTGAAAGGTAGGTTTCTCTTATTGGGTCCAAGTCTCTCTTATCTGGGACTTGAAAGATCTACAGCTGAGTTTGTTTGTCTTGTTCTCTACACCTTAACGGCTTTGCTTTATGACTTTTCTTTTTCAAAGGGAGTTAATTAAATGTTTTCCTTTGCCATGACTTCAAGGTGTTGGGATATTGATTTCCTCAGATTTTCTTTTGAAGAGGAGGGAAAGACTTCTTTGAATATGCTATGTTTTAAAGTGGCATGTTTAATGGAATTGTCGTTCTACATTAATCGGAACTGTTTAACAATCATGTTCGTATATCTTTTAATGTTAACTTTTTCTTTTTAATTGAAAAGTAAATCCTGTGCGTAATCCAAAACCAAACCCACTGCTATCAAGATGATTCTGATTCTTGGTGCCCCTATAGGACAGTTTCTGAGGCTGTAAATTTTATTTTTAGCATACAAACCTTTTAATTACTACCATAAATAGTATAGTATATGTCTCAAGTTACTCTTTTGATGTAAAGGAAATCATTGACTGAATTGGCAATTATCAAAGAAATAAAAGTTTGTAATATTTGTTACTCACATTGCCCCAATAACAAAAGGGAATGATTTGACACATATACCCTGGCTTAGATTTTTTAAAAAGTTATTTGTTGCTACTCTACTGATCCTTTTTTTTTTTTTTTTTAACTGTTTATTGTGAATTGAGTGAAGGTTTACAGAGAAAATCAACAGTTTTACATTTAACAAGACATACACTTTGTTTCATCTCAGGGATTGCAATCCTCTCCATGCAACAACAGATTTCCTACTTCCTCCCTATGGTCCCTTTAAAAAAAAAAGCTTTTTGTTGTTAAGTGAGTGAAGGTTTACAGAGCAGATCATCAGTTTTACATTGAACAAATCATATACTTCGCTTCATTACATATTAGCAGTCCCCTCATGTACCAGCAGTTAACAGTATTTATCTCTGTTCACTGAACTATTACATCCCTCTCTGTGTCTCCTGCTACCTTCATCTTTCCTTTGCTAACCTTTCTTTTTATATTGTCTGCCTTGTCACCTGTATCAGCATGTGTCTGCCCTCTAGCCCATGAATAAATTTTCCTTCTCCACTCCCCCCCCTACCCCCAACTCCCCCTTCCCAGTAACCATCATAGATTGTTTCTTTCTTTCTTTCTTTCTTTTTTGGAACAGTTATATAATTCACAGTTTCAAAGTAACAGCAGCACACACCCTTCCCACCTCTCATCCCAAACCCTCTTCACTGGGATCTAGTCCCTACTTTAAGGCATGAGGTTTTAAAAGATTTGAATATGCTTCCATAATTCTTTTGCTTGTCATGGGTCCCTATTCACCCTGTAAATTTTTATGGAAGTACATCACCTCATCTTTCTCTTGCAGAGCAACTTGTGAATTCAAAGTGTCAGCCTTTCAGTTAGCAGCCCAACACATAGCCTACTGAACCACCAAGCCTCTCTTAAGCTATACTTAGTGAAAAACACATTATTATTATTTCTGGAAAGATACTCAAGAAATTATAAAGAGAAAGGAACCTTTTCATGGAAAAATTTTTAATATTTTTTTAAAAGATATTTTTTTTTTTTAAT
>NW_006408582.1:5602237-5621556 GCF_000296735.1 Chrysochloris asiatica | reverse complement strand
ACATGGGAGAATATTAGCTTTACATTCTTAGAACACATTCTGAAACATTCTACAGATTTTTAGTTAAGGAATTTGGAATCAGTTTTAGGAGATTAATTAGGACTTGGTTAGGAGGTGGCAGAAAGCCTATCCAGAGGCTGT
Organism: Chrysochloris asiatica; assembly: GCF_000296735.1. Lineage (NCBI taxonomy): Eukaryota > Metazoa > Chordata > Mammalia > Afrosoricida > Chrysochloridae > Chrysochloris > Chrysochloris asiatica. The sequence continues at coordinate 5,621,415 of NW_006408582.1, read as the reverse complement.
GATATTGTGATAGAAGTTGTGGTTTCTCATCTGTTCGTTGAAATTGCTTGCTTTATTAGGAGAGAAACTTTTATTTGAAACGAAATCTTAGAATTCTTTAGGAATTGAAGTGACGCAGGTTAAATCCTCATTTGGAGGTGGGGCAGTGGGAAGAGAGTGATCTTTTGTTTCATATGGGGCTTCTGAGATGCGTTTGCAGGGCTGGAGGGTTCTGTGGAGCATAAATACTTTCTAGGTCTGATTATAGACTGAAACCGAGGGACTGGTTGTATTAATTTTAGATATACCTTATCTCTAACTTGGGGATGATAGAAAAGTTTCTGCTGGAAATGTTGACTTTCAAAATTTATTTCTTGCATTTAATGAAGTCTTCAGTTGTTTGGGCCCATAGTTCACTTTTCATGGTGCAGAGAATTGGACCAGTGGCATGTTACTGCCTGCAGTAGTCTCTTGTGGTTTATTTTAGACCATTGTCTTAAAACATTTTTGTTTGTGTATCCTTTTAGTAAAGAAAAGTTTGAGCATGTGAGGTTCTATAGAGTTATAGATATGCCCCACTGTACTAATACAGCATGCTCATTAAACAATTTTAAGAGATTAAGTAAGGTAAAAATATATAGAAATGTATATATATTTTATCCTGCTTGAGTATCAGATGGTTGTAACATACCCGATTCTGGAAACATAACCCACATTATCTCAGCATGTTTTGTTTTTTTTTTTTTTTGCAAAGGCTAAAGAGATGCTGGCTGCCTTAAAAAAGTAGAGGAGTAAAGAATAGGCACTTTTTAAGGAAGATGAGTATGATAGCATTTTTGTTTTGTTTTGTGGTTGATTTTGTTTAAAAAAAGGGGAAAAAGAAAGGTCTGAGGGCCAGAGCCTGCAAGGTAGGGGCAATGAACTATAAAGTTTCTAGTAATCTTGGCACTTTGTATTCAGATTATGTGTATATATTTGTGTCTTTTGAGGGTGTGGAGGGAAGCACGGGACCGCATTGTGGGTTTCCCAGGCCGTTATCATGCGTGGGACATTCCTCATCAGTCCTGGCTCTACAACTCCAACTACTCCTGTGAGCTGTCCATGGTGCTGACAGGTGCTGCCTTCTTTCACAAGGTAAGAACAGACTTGACATTACCTTGGTATTACTCCAGCCTCTCAGTTGTCATCTAATTCTGCCTAAAGCAAACTCTCATAATATTTCATGTAATATTTCATAATATATATATCATTTCTCTCTCTCTTTTTTAAAAAATGTTTTATTATGAATTATGTGATAGTTTACATGGGAAAACATTAGCTTTACATTCATCCTATCGTATATCGTTACATTGCCATGGTTACAATCCCCTCCTTGCATCATCAACCAACCAAAGGGTATACACTGCAAGCCTGCCCCCGGCCGTCAGCACACAGCCCCTCTCCCTCTCTGGGTCTAAAGTCCCCAGTCGCTCCATCTCTCCATGTCATCGTCTTTGTCTCCATCTCCATCTCTGGAGTCATTGCTTCACTGGATAGGGTCCCGTTCTCCACTCTTCTCCTTTGGCGGTCCCAGGAACCTCTGCTCCTAGACTGAAAATTTAATCACTCCCCTCCTTTTGCTATAAAACGTCTACCTTTACATTTCCAAACCTCACAATCAGTCCTGATAACAGTTATTCACTGTGGTATCACAAGAGACCCATCCACTTCTCCTTTTATCAGCCCTGCCTAGACAGATTGGATACTATTCAGTGGAGATTCTACCTTCCTCTGTGCCCTCTGGACATAGGTTCCCTCTTGAAAGCTTGTAATCCAGTCACTTCTTGCCTTTGTACCCCCCATTTTGTGTAGCCAGTGTCCAAGTTGCCCATCCCTGTCTACTCTGTGTATGGCGGGGGTGGGAATGATCCTTGCTGTAAAGATTTGTTCCCTCTTTTGAGCTACTGCATCCATAGGGGTAGGTCAAGTTCATCAAATTGTATCAGATTACTCTTTTTTTTTCCCTCTTCTTTTAGTTGAGCTTTGATCATCCAGTCATTGAAGCCAGGTCAAGTGGGTATTATCTGCAAGTGTGGGTGTTCTTGTGCATATGCCCTCTCTTATCAGCTGGACGCTTCACTCTCCACTCTAGTCCTCTATGGCTATGTCACTGACTCTGGGACCAAGAGCCTCCAGGTCTTGCCTCACTGCTGGCCAACCACGTCTCCACCTGGGTCTGTAGGAGTCTATTGAATATGGTCAGACTTAGCTCACAGCTTCATTGCTGTTTTTCCCTTACTTCCCCTTATCAGTGACAAATGTGGTCACTGTCCATTCTCTTGAGAGACAGTAAACAAGATGCTTAGAGTAAGTCTGGAATACAAAGTCAGGATGCAAGGGCTGCCTAAACAACTGCATATAGGCAATTTGGAACATTGCCGTATCTTTTTGGGTATTGCCACTCCATCTGTAAAAATGAAGGGCATTAAGCCTAAAAGACCTGTAAAATAACTTACACTTTCAACATCTGCTACCCCAGGTGGAACCTCACACCCTTAAGTCACCTGTATCCCAAGGGTCATCATGAGCTTCTGTCTACTGTGGCTCTGCACATTCTATTTGACTCCTTAGAGCTTATTATTTTCACCTGATTTTCATTGAAGAGTCAAAATGTAACCACTTCCTGTCCTTACTCCTCTTGTACTGTTGTTACCTGTACTGCTGTACTTGTTACTTCTGAACCATGTGCTCTTCTAAACCATGGCCACTAACCACATATGGCTATTGGGCACTTGAAATATGACTATGAAAATTGAGGTGTTCTGTAAGCGTAAAGTACTCACCAGAGTTTGAAAACTTAGTATGAAAGAATATAAATGCCTCATTAAAACTTTTATCATATTGATTGAATGTAAAATGTTAGTATTGTACATGTTGTTGTTTGAAGTGTGCCATCTGGCTCAGAGCAACCCTGTATAGGGTTTCCAAGGAATGTCTGGTGAGCTTAAACTGCTGACCTTGCAGTCCAGCACGTTAACCCATTTACCCACAGTGCCACAACAGGACTCCAGTAGTCTACATATGTTGGGTTAAATAATTTTTTTTAGAATTCCACTGTGTTGTTGTTGTTTTTTTAAATGACACTATTAGAAAATTTAACATGACCTGTGTGCCTTTCGTTGTATTTCTATTGTACAGTGTTCTGTAACTTCCTTCCCATGTCTTTCCATTTTTGCACTGACTATTCTGAGAATCTCTGTTCTGAGATAGCAAAATTGCCTACACCATCCACTTCATAGAATATCTCCTCGATTTTCTCTTAGGACAATATTTTCCTTTTAACCTATTCCTGGGGACTCTTAAGACTATTCATTTCCTCAGATTTGTGCTCTGGAATAGGGAAGGTGTACAGAACCATTTTCATTGCTTACCAGTGACACTTCTAGATTATTACTTCTTCACTTAGACCTTGTGTGTTTGCCTGTCTTCTAAAATCTGCCTTCTCAAATCACTCTTCAAAAGTATAATAGTCAGATTTCTTTACTTTTAAGTGATAAATAATTACAGAACCTTAGGTTTTTTTCTATTGGAAAATTGAATAGCCCTTAAGCTTCATGTCTTCACAGTATTGCCCCATACATTGTCAACTTAAAAAATATCTGAAGATTTTACTAAAAGATCTGGACCTGGAAAACAAAAATAAAAATAGAGTAAAGATAAAGTCACACAGGGAATTATTCCTGCCTGATGCTAGCTAACTAGAGCTGACGAGTCACAACTCCCATTAGATGCTCTAATTGTTCCACCATGCCTTATTTTTCTTAACACCCATTTCTTTAAAAGTCACTTATTTGTATTACCTCCTTAGCCCATGAAAACAATTAAGTTGGTGATCACTATTTAGAATAGTCAGGTGCCTATCAATATAAAATTTCTATGTGTACATGTGTATGCATATACTTACGTTGTTAAGTGCCATTAAGTTGGTTCCAACTCATAGTGACCCTGTGTAGGGTTTCCAAGGTACGACTGGTGGGTTTGAACAACTGACCTTGTGGTTAGCAGACCAGTGCTAACCCTACAACACCACACCAGGACTCCTACATATTGTGCACTGGATAATGCACTGGACTGCAAGGTCAGTTTGAACTGCAGGTCAGTGGTTGAAATTTACCAGCTGCTCCTCACAACCCTATACAGGGTCACTGTGAGTTGGAATCGACTCGACAGCATTTAACAACAGCAGCAACATATTTGTGTGTATATGTATCTATACAAATATGTATATTTACTTATATATGTCTACAACTGTACTTATTTCAAGGTTGAGCTAAAGATGAAATTGTTTTCAAAGTAATATTCTCACTAAACATCTAAGTCTTGTGAAAGTAACATGATTGACGATTGCTTTTGGAAAATCTTGATTCAATTCCATGTAATTTGGCAAGTCAAAGGTTTGATTTTAAATTAAACTTATGTTTTTAAAACTTTTTATTGTGAATTGAATGAAGATTTACAGAACAGATCATCACTAAATCATATAATTCGTTTCATCTTGATTGCAGTCCCCACATTGTAACTTTACTTATCCCTTTTTCTCCCTGCGGTTGTTTCCATTCTTATTTTCCCACCCTTTTGAATTTTGTCCTAGGATTTTGTTGAGAACTTTTGCATCTATGTAACATGAAGAATATTGGTGTATACATTTCTTTTTTAGTGATTTCTTTGCCTGATTTTTAGTGATATCTTTGTCAGGATTAAGTTCACTTCACAAAGTGAATTTGGGAGTTTTTCATTCTTTTCTATATTGTGGAATTATTTAATAGAATTGGTGTTAGCTCTTCTCTGAATGGTAGGAACTCACCAGAAAAGCTGTCTAGACCTGGATTTTTTTTGTTGTGGGGAGTTTTAAAAAAATGATCTGATCAGTTTCTTTTGTTGCAGATTTGTTTTATGTTTTCTACTTCAGCCTATGTTAATTTAGATACTTAGCCTGTTTTTAGAAATTTGTCCATTTCTTTTGGATATTCAGATTTGTTGTAGTAGTATATTGTTGCAGACCGTGTAAGACTAATCAGAGGTTCGAGGCCCGCTAGGGCCGAGTGTAACAAATGAGGCCACTGGCAGTTAATGGCAAATTGCTTTCATATTAATATTCAGGTATATATATTAAATTAATACACTGGAGCCTTTGGCAATCCACAGATAAATGGGGTATTTTCCTAAAGCCGAGACTGAAGGTTGCAAGGTTAAGCATTTCTCCAAAGGATTAACTAAAAATGTCTTAGCTACTTCACAGCTCTTTGTTCCATAGACAAAGAACCCATCCTCCCTAATCCTTTTCCAGGTGCAGCCCATTCACCTGGGCGTCTGGAGTCCTCCTGCAGACCTGGCTCAGGAAGCCAAAGCAGCAGGACTCCGCCCAAGCTTTTGTCTTTATCTCTCACCTTCCCTCAACTATGCTCAGGGGCTATAGATATGTTAATTGGGCCTGAGAATCCAAGTTGCTGGCCTGGGATTCGAACCAGGGAAGTACTATGTAAAGTTATCTGAATGTCTGGAAAAGTACTGATGTTAGCTGTACCTTGCCTAAGTCCCTCCCAGCTTGGTGTGAAACTCCTCCCCTGAATAAAGCAGAGGCCCGGGCTTCCCCAGGTGTGGATTGCTGGTTAGCATTACTGGTTGGCAGGCATGGAGTAAAGATCAGAGCATTACTGGTTGGCAGGCATAGAGTAAAGATCAGTGCATTGCTGGTTGGCATTACAGGTTGGAAGGCATGCACTAAAGATTGCAGGGCAGTGAGTTGCTGCCTGCAGAGGCCACGATGCCTGTAGTCCCAAGCCTGCCTATCAGTGATGTATCCACCCTGGCTTTGGGGTGCCTCTTTGTCTCTCTCTTTGTCTCCTTTGTCTCTTTCTGTGTATTCTTGAGTCGCCGTCAGGTATCCTCCCCTCGTGAACTGAACCCCAATGTCGAGGCAGGTCCCCGACAGTATATTATCCTTTTTACTTGCATTGGTTCTGCTGTGATGTTACCCCATTCATTTCTTACTTGTGTTATTTGCATTTTCTATTTTTCTTTTGTTAGCTTTGCAGTGGTTTCTTAATTTTATTAATCTTTTTTAAAGAATCAACTTCTTGTCTTGCTGATTCTTTATATATATTTTTTCTGTTTTGTATTTCACGTATTTCTACTCTCATCTTTATTATTTCTTCCTGGTAGTTATAGGCTTACTTTGCTGCTGTTTTTCATGTTGAAGATGTTAGTTAGGGCTAAGGTGTTAATTTTGGTACTTCTTTTTGGATGTGTATGTTTATTGCTATAAATTGCCCCTTGAGTACTGTGTTTGCTGTGCCCCCTAATTTTTTAAAGCTTTTATTGAGTGATACTTTTTTAAAGCTTTTATTGAGTGATAGTTCACATGAAAGAACATTGGTTTTACAATTATCATATTTTGTTTCATTGCAATGATTACAGTCCCCTCCATGTATCATTTAACAGTATTTCAGTATTTGTGTCTATTCCCTCTAAGTTTTTTTTTTTTTTTTTTGCATGTATACAAAAGCACTCAGGAATATATAATCATTTAAACAACCCAAGGGCACATTCTGCAAGCCTGCCTCTTGACCACCAGCACACAGCCTTTCTCTTTCCATGAGTCTAGAGTCCTTAGTTGCTGTGTCTCTCCATGTCATCATCTGTACCTCCATCTCTGGTGTTGCTGCTTCTCTGGATAAGTTCCCACATTCGCTTGTGCTCTTCTCCCTTGATGGGCCTAGGGTCCTCTATTCCTGGACTGTAAGATTAACTACTCCCCCCTTTATGTTACAAAACTTCTACCTTTACAGCTGTGACAATCGCGATTAGTCACGATAACAATTACTCACTGTTGAATCAAAAGAATTCTATCCCCATCTCCTTTCACCAGTCCCGTCTAGACAAGATGAAAACTATTCAGTGGGGGTTCTACTCCCCCGCCAACTTGTTGTGAAACTAAGCTTCCTCTTGAAAACTTATAAGTCAGCCACTTCATGCCTTTTTAGGCCCCCCATCCCCCATTTTAAGTAGCCAGTGTCTTAAGTTTTCCATCCCAGACAACCCTGTATACTGAGGGGATAGGCTTGATCCTTTATATGAAGACTCTTTCCCTCTCAGTTGGTATTTTGAACTACTACATCCATAAGTATAGGTCAAGTTTATCAAATTGTAGCAGTTTACACTTATTTCCTTTATCAAATTTATTTATCTTCCTCTAGTCATCAAGTCATCAAAGGTAGGTCAAATGGGCACTATCTGCAAGTTTGAGCATTCTTGTGCATCTACCCCAAATGTTTTGATATATTGTGTTGATTCTAGTTTGACTCTTTAAAACTTCATTTTTTATTTCGTCTATTACCTAGTTGTTTTTAAGCAGAGTTTTATTCAATTCTATATATTTGATTTTTTTTTCCCTTGATCTTCCTATTGTTGATTTCTAATTTTACAGTGTTGTGATCTGAGAAGATTCTTTATAGTGTTTTTATGTTTTAAAATGCATGAAGACTTGCTTTGTGGCCTAACATATGGTCTATTCTGGAGAATGTTCCATGTGTACTGGGAAAGAATGCATATTGTGGAGTTGTTGGGTAGAGTGGTCTGTGTATGTGTACAATATCAAGTTGGTTGATAGTGCTTACTTCTTCTGTCTTTGTTGAGTTTCTTTCTAATTCTGTCCTTCAGCAAAAGTGGTGTGTTAAAATCTCTTGCTCCTATTGTAGACTTGTCTATTTCTTCATTCTGTTTGATTTATGTATTTTGTGACTCTTTTATTGGGAACATAGATATTTATTATGGCAGTGTCCTCTTTTTCAGTTGGCACTTTAACCATATTATAATTTCCATCTTTGTCTGTTATGCTGAGTCTTCCCTTAAAGTCTGTTTTATTAGAAGTTAATATTGCCATTTCTACTCTTTTTTTTTTTTTTTAAGTTTTTATTGTGATTGAGTGATAGTTTACTTGGGAGAACATCAGTTTCACACTCATCCTATCATACTTCATTTCATTGCAATGATTACAGTCTCCTCCATGCATCATCATTGAACAGTATTTGCTTCTTCATGTTCGTTTTTGATTGATGTTAACGCGATCTATTTTTAAAATTTTAGTCTTCTTTTGTCTTCATGTGTAAGGTGTGTTTCTTATTTACAATATATTCAATGATCCTATTTTCTTATTCATTCTACTACTCTTTCTCTCTTGACTGGTGATTTTAATGCATTTACATTCCATGTAATTATTGATAGTATTAATTGGTTGCTGTCATTTTGCTGTGGGTTTTTTTGTCGTGCTGTTGGATTTTTTTTGTTCCACAGAATTTTCTTTGTTGTGTTTATTTTGTTTGTGAGCTTTTTTGTCATTTTTTTCCTTTTTTTTTTTTTTTTAATGTTTACTAAACCTGTATGATTTTCTTCTTTTTTGTTTTGATTCAGTGCTTTATCTTCTTTGAAATTACTCTGTAATTTATTAGTTTCTTCCCCCATTTAAAGCAGGCTGTTTTATACTGAAATCTGCTTGACTTTCTCACCATTTGGAAGTTCTGTGTCAACACTATTCCCTCTTTGTTTTGTAGTTGTCATCAGTATAAATTGATATCTCATGTTCCCCACTTTCAATCTTATAGGTTTTATTTTGGATATTTTAAAATCTGCATTGACTTCTGGGTGATGGTGTTAATATATGCTAATTTCAAGTTGTTGTCTGCTTTTGGTTCTCTATCCAAAGAACTTTCTTTAGTTTTTTTTTTTTTTTTTAATGAATTTGGTCTGGTTATTGCAAATTTCTCTTGTTTTTGTTTATATGGAAATGTCCTAATTTTGCTATAATATTTGTGGGAAATTTTTGTTGGGTGTAGGATTCTTGGCAATATTTTTCTCTCAGAGTTTTATATATGTCATCAATTTCCTTCTTGGCTTGCATGCCTTCAGGTGAGAAATCAGAGCCTAAGCTTTTGGTTCTCCTTTTTTTGTAAGTAACTTTTTACAATTTCTTGAGCTTCTCTCAGTATTCTTTCCTTGTCTTTGCTTTTGGAAAGTTTGATTATGGTATGTCTTGGTGATTTTCTTTTGGGGTCTGTTCTGGTTTTCATTCGTTCAACTTTTTTTTTTAAAGTGTTTTATTGTGAATTATGTGATAGTTTACATGGAATTCGTTCAACTTCTTGAATGGTTATCTTCTTGTCTCTGATGTTACGAAAGTTTACTTCCAACAACTCAACAATTTTCTCTGATATATATATGTATATATATTATAGTCTCAAGTTCTGAAATTCTGATAATCTGAAAGTTACTCATTTTGATAGTGTCCCACATAAATCTTGTTTTTTCTCTCCCCCCCCTTCCCCCACTTTTCTGATTGTTCTTCTAACAGACTAGTATTGAGGGATTTATTTTCAAGCTCACTAATTCAGCCTTCAGTTGACTCAAATCTGCTCCTTTGCCCTTTCAATGTATTATCCATTTTTGAAATCTTTAGTTTTAATATTCTGGATTTCTATTTACAGATTTTGTATTTTTCCAATTTTTCATGTAATTTGTTAGTTCTTAAAAAAAGTGTTTTTCTAAATTCTTTTAAGTTTTTTCTTTGTTCACCTTTTGTTCATCTTAGTTTTCTTGATCTTTCTCTCAATCTATTGAAGATACCTAAATATCATTCTTTTAACTTGTTTATCAGGTAGTTCCAATGCCTTTTCTTCCTCAGAAACGTTTTCTGGCTCTGCATCTTGGTCAATTGCTTGAACTACTCTGTCTTGTTCCTTCTTGTGAACTGAAACTAATTATTTGTTGTCTTCAAGACATTATGGTATTGTTGTATGTGTATTTAATTGATAATTGTATGATGGTGTGTTTTTAGGCACTCACCAATCTCCTAGTGGGTATGATTATTGTTGTTGTTGTTGTTAAGTGCCATTGAGTTGGTTGCGACTCATAGTGACCCTGTAGAATCTTTCTGAGTAGTGGCTGGTGAGCTTGAACTGTCAACTTTGCAGTTCAAACTGACCTTGCAGTCCAGCACATTAAGCCATAGCATCACACCAACACTCCCTGTGGGCCTTGTTGTTGTTGTTAATTACTGTCGAGTTAGTTCTGACCTATAGCAACCCTGTATTGGGTGTCCCAGGAACAGCTGGTGAACTTGAACCACCAACCTTGCAGTTCAAACAGCTTTGCAGTCTGGCACGTTAATCTGTAGCACCACACCAGGACTCCGTGGGTATTAGAGAGTGGAAAGTTGAGCACAGTTCTCCTTTCACCGTTTATGCAACTCAGTTCAGGGTTGGCTTGACTGGTATTAGTTGCTGTTTATAGGAGCTGGAAGCAGCTCTTGCCCAGTTGGTTGGGCTGCAAAGGGTATGATTGTGGCTGGATTGTATAGGCAGGATTCTGTCTCCCATGTGGTGGGACAAGAATTTAAACACACACAGAAGAAAACAACAGTGAGAAAAAGAATGCAGTTAAGAAAAAAATAGGTGGCATCAATAAAAAGAAAATAATAACTAAAAAGAAAAAAGGAAAATAAAACTGCAGAAGAGAAAAAAAACGGAAAGAACAAACACTAAACAAAACTAGGGAGAGGGAAGAAGAAAGTAGAAGTAGGCATGAGAGTAATAAAAAGAGAAATAAGAATTAGTGCAGAGAACAGAAACAGAAGAAAAGAGTAAGCAGAGAGAGAAAAGATAAATTAAAACAAGGTAAGGGAAACAAAGAAAGGGGGGGAAAGGAAAAAAGTAAAGCATTAGCTAGACCCACAGAGAAGAAAACTCAGGGGCAGGGGGCTCCTGCCAGCCAAGGACTTTGCAGTCTAGGAGTGTAGGTCCCTGGGACCTTCAAGGGAGAAGAGCGGAGTGCGGGACCCTGCCCAGAGAAGCAGTGACGCCAGAGATGGAGGCAGAGACAATGTCGTGGAGAGATGGAGAAGCTGGGGACTGTAGACCCATAGAGGGTGAAGGGGCTGTGTGCTGATGACCAGGGGGCAGGGTTGTAGGGTGTACCCTTTGGTTGGTTGATGATGCATGGAGGGGATTGTAACCATGGCAATGAAACAATACATGATCGAATGAATGTAAAAACTAGTGTTCTCTCATATAAACTATCACATAATTCACAATAAAACATAAAAAAAAGGGAGAAGTGCGGCATGCAGGACCCTACCCAGAGAAACAGTGATGCCTGAGATGTAGGCAGAGATGATGACTTGGAGAGGAGGGCTGGGAACTCTAGACCCAGAGAGGGAGAGGGGTTGTGTGCGGACGACCAAGGGGCAGGCTTGCGGGGTGTACCCTTTAGTTGGTTGGTGATGCATGGAGGGGATTGTAACCATGGTAATGAATTGATGTAGGATAGGATGAATGTAAAGCTAATGTTCTCCCATGTAAACAATCACATAATTCACAATAAAACAGTTAAAAAAAAAAAAAAAAAGATTACCTTTAGTTCTGTTTGTGGTGCAAAAGATTTGATGGTCATGATCTCACTCTATTGATTCTATTTAAGGTAATGTTGTTGTAGTTAAGTGCTATTGAGTTGGTTCCAACTCATAGTGACTTTAAGCTAAACAGAATGAAACACTGATGGGTCCTGTGCCATCCTTATAATTGTTGCTACGCTTGATCCCATTACTGCTACCATTGTATCAGTCCATCTTGTTGGCGATCTTCCCCTTTTTTGTGGAACCTCTACTTTATCAAGTATGATGTCCTTCTCCATGGTCTGGTCCATCATGATAACATGTCTGCTCATATGCTCATTAATATGTTAATACATGTATGAGAGATGAAGTCTCACCATCCAGGATACTAAGGATGTACTTCTTCTAACACAGATTTGTACCTTCTGGCAGTCCATGGTACTTTCAGTATTCTTCTCCATAACACAAATCAAATATAGCGATTCTTCTGCAGTCATCTTTGACATGCACTTGAAGGGTTGGGCGCAACTTAGTGTTCAAACTGAATCTTTACTCTTTAACACTTTAAAGAAGTCTTTTTCAGCAGATTTGCCTACTGCAATCCATCATTTGATTTCTTCACTGCTGCTTCCATGAATGTTGATTGATTCTTTTTCTTCCTCTGACAGTATTATGCCTACCTATATTCTTACGTGATGCCCCAGGCCATCCGAGATATGGTGGATGAATACATCAACTGTGAGGATATTGCCATGAACTTCCTTGTTTCCCACATCACTCGGAAACCCCCCATCAAGGTGAGGGTCCTATTAGTGATAGGAGTGTGGATGCAAACATACTTAATTCATTTCTTTGCAGTTACACTGTACCTCAGAGTTCTCATCCATAAAATGATGCCACCCACCTAATAGGATAGTTATTAGAGTTCAGTGAATAGTTTCTTCCCAAAAGTTTCAATGAATGGTTATTGGCAGGTTTGTAACTTGAATGGGAAAACGTTACATCTTTATTTTCTGTATTCTAACTGGAATTTAGCATTTCCTTTAAGTAACAAATCAGACTACACTTATTTCGTAAGGGTATATAAGTAAGTATTATACAAGGTGTTCTAGTGGTGGCACAGTGGGTTAAGTATTGGGCTGCTAAATACAAGTGCTGCAGTTTAAACCTACCAGTCATTCAGTGGGAGAAAGATGAGGCTGTGTGTCCCCAGAAAGATTCACAGTGTTGGAAACCCTGTGGAGCAGTTCTCTTTTGTCCTATCGGGTTGTTCTAAGTTGGAACTAGACTCCTTGTGTGGCATTGTCGGATCAGCACTAGACTGCAAACTACAAGGATCACAGTGCAAACCCACCAGCTAATCTTTGGAAACTCTATACAGGGAGGGTTGCTTTGACTCAGAACTGACTTGATGCACTTAACAACAGCAACAAGAGGAAGCTGGAATTGCCTCAGTGGCAGTAGGTTTTACAAAGAGACTTGCTCAAAAACAAAAATTCCCTCAGAATTCTAGAAACTTAAGTTCAGTTTTTACCTTTAAGTTTCTGAATAGGTTTGGGTTAGAATACAACAGTTTCACCATACACAGAAAGGCCCGCTCCATCACCCTTTCTGGCACTGTTGGTGTAGGCATGAAGCTAAAACTCTGGTAAAGTTAGGATGGCACCAGCCCTTGCAGAAGCTGGCATTAGGTCTTAGAATGGGTTTGAAATAGTTAAAACTATACTGCTTGTTTGTTAACTCAAAATAATACTATTTGTAAATGTGTTCTGTCAGTAATTGTCGTGAATTGACGCCTGTTGTCCTTAGAAGAAACAACAAATGATTATGGTTTTGTTCTCTTTTTTGTTAAAAATGGTAAGTTTTCCCTTATAGATGTTATTAATGCCAGGAGTAAAAGTCATTGGCTGGATGTTCTGTTTTTATATTTTTGAAGATAAGTTCTAGTGTGGGTAACCATTAGAATGGTAATCAGTCATAAGGCACTGGTTTTGTGCAACAAAGAACAATGAAAGACAGTAGCATTTAGGGCCTTTACATATCCACTTATATCCACTCAAAGCTTTTCCAGGCCTATAACTTAACTCCTGACTGGATGGTAGTTTCGTCTATTGCTGAGACTTCTATTAAAACCTCACAAAAGAATAATTAGCAAAGTAATGCATGAAGTTTTTTCTTTTTTACTTTAAATAATTGTAATAACGATTTATATAAAAATATAGTTTTTTTGTACAGTGGTAGAGCTGGTTTTAGAAAATAAAAGGCATACTTCTTTGTGAATCGTAAGGTAAGGAAGGCAAAGGTCTAATTAGTTAGGAAATAAATGATTGTAATTTTTAAATTTTTTTATCTTTCTTTATGTAACTTGATACTGAACGTCTGCTAAGACATGCTTCTTCTAGTTATGTCTCCCTAGTAGAGCAGAAGACCTCACTCCATGAAAATTTAAAGTATCTGAGTGCGTAGGTACCTAGTAGTAACATCAGTCACCTGAAGCACTCACAGACATGATGAATTTTTCATCTTCATTAAAATGTGGGGTTTTCCTTATGTTATTAGTCCTAGTGTTCCATTAGCTAAACCATTTTTTCAGGGTTGAGAATGAGATAGAAATAGTTGGACAGGGTATATATGAGTCTTCCCAAGAGAAAACTTTAAAAATAAATATTCTTTGTGGATGTTGTCAAATTTAATTGAAATATAAGAAGAATTCAAGATTGGGGTAACTTAAGAATGTCTTCAAATTTGGACTTAATTCCTGTAGATTTTGATTATTATTTTCTTCTTAGTCTGTATCATTCACCTTATTTTAATAGTGGCAGATGTATGTACTGTTTTATGTTTTAATAGTATATATGAATGGGCTTCAAAATGTTTTAAAAAAAAATGGAATTAAAAGATTATGGAATTGTCTATTAACTTTTTGAAACCCCCTCGTGTGTGTGTGTGTGTGTGAGAGAGAGAGAGAGAGAAAGAAGACAGAGAGAGAGCAACGCCGTAGGATAAGCACTGGGGTTTGAACCATGAGGTTGGTTGTGCAATCCCACCAGCCACTCCTTGGAAACCTGTGAATTGGAATTGACTCAGTGGCACTAAACTGTATATATGTGTGTGTGTTTTGCTTTAAGTCAGGACGTTGAACTCTTTCATAATAGTTTAGTCATGGCAGATGGAAACGAGGAAAGTGTATGCTTTGCATAGTAACCAAATCTCTTGTGTGTCAGACATGAGGAGGAAATAGGCAGCTCAGTGGTGCCCAGTTCAGAGATGGTGGGGAGTCCCACAACTTGGGAAATTCCTGAGAGTTTCCTGATGCAGGAGACTGGATTATTGGCAGGACTGTGGAGAGTGATAGACATTCAAAGCAGCAGTTAGCCACCATCTTTCAGTGGGGGCACTGCTACCTGTTTTCTATTGGGTCCAAACCCAATATGTAAGAGATTTAGATGCTATGCAAAACATATGCCATTTCAAATGGGTTTAATGCCCAGCTTTAAATATTTCAAAATTTCACTCTAAAACTTTGCTCTTCATTGATAGTTAGAATGGTGTTGAGTGCTCCATATGATTTTAATGATGTTAATAACCTAACAATATTGACTAAGTAAAGAATAGGGAGTTAATATATTATTACTTTGAATAATGTTAATAATCTGTGACTGGAAAAGAAAGATCTAGCATTAGAATAGATTTTATTTAGGATAAAGGAGTAAAAGTTCACATAGAAAGCATTGAGAAGATACATTAAGTGAAAAGGAAGTAGAGAAAGGAACAAGCAAACATCTTAATTCTCTGTTGTGATAAAGCCTCTCACTTTTGTTAAGAGTTTTCCTTATTGTAACTAGCATAACACTAATACTTCTTAGATTGAGTTACCTGGAAAGTCTCCATGTAAAATATAATCAATGATATTGGTTAAGTAAAAGTTTCAACTTCTGTTTATATTTATCTGTTCATCCTTTTTTTTTTTTTTTTAATTTTTATTATGATTTGTGTGAAAGTTTACAGGCAGCAAATCATACACTTTGTTTCATCTCAATGATTGTAGTCTCCTCCATGGAACAATTATCACTTTCCATCCACCTTCCCATCCCTTCTCAGCTTTGCCCTTTTGATTTTGAATGCTTGACCATTTCTAGTGTTGTCCCCCCTTGTATACCTTCCCATCTACTGATTGACTGAAAATTAGGCCACAAGGAAGAGTTCTGTTCCAGACCTGAAGTGTGGTTGAGGGCCGTAGTCTCAGGTTCCTCCAGTCTCTTTCCGACTAGTAAGCCCAGTCATTTAAAAGTATTATTATTAAATAATTTTGATTTTTCTCCCATTCTGCCCATTACCTTCTAATGTGATCCCTTTCAGAACATTTGGTAGTTGTAGCTGGAAACCATCTAGTTCTTCTGGTCTTAGAATAATGAGACTGATGTTCACGTGTTCCATTATTCTGTTGGACTAATTGATTCCAAGCATTTTCAATTCTAATCACTTCTTTTTTTCACACACTGACAGCAATAGTTGCACCAAAAGATGGCTGTTCATAACCTTTAAAGATCCTAGACACTATTAACAAAGTAGGACGTAGAACATTGTCTCTGTGGACTATGCTATTCCAGTTGACCATGATGTCCCCTGAGACTGTGGTCCTGAGCCCTCAGACCCAGAAACTCATTGCCTTAAGATATTTGATTAGGTCTAAGAAGTTTTCATCATTTTGCCCATTATATGCTTCACCATGTTTGTAGTAGTGTTTGCAGCAAAGGTAAACACCATTTACAAATATCCTTTGTAAACTCTTATGTATTTGTGGTATATTCCTACTCTTCCTTTCCTACCTGTTCAGCCTGTGTATCTACCCACAGAACACTCTTATTCCAAGGTTGTATATATAACATTGTTTACCTTTATTCCTGTTAACTCTGCATACTCCCTGTGTCTTCCACTGTCTTCTTCATTCTTCTGCCAACCTCCCTCTTATATGTTACCTTCTCCTTTCTTGTATGTTGCCCTGCCCACCAACAGAGTTAACATGCATCTATCATGTAGCCAAGGGGTTGGGGACATTTGGCCCTTGGGCCATATAAGACCTGCAAAATCATTTGTTCTGGCACTGCCAAGACAATTGCAGTGCCACCCATCAAATTTGTTGTTGTTGAGTTAGTACTGACTCATAGTGACCTTTTGTACAACAGAATGAAACACTGCTGGGTCCTGGGCTAACCTCATAATTGTGAACAAACTCAGCGTTTCTCTACCTGAAAGAACTGAAGAAGAAATTCAGGTTGTTGACCTGCAATATTGAAGGGCAAAATAGTTATGGTGTGGCACTGTAGGATAATCACTAGACTGCTAACTATGAGGTTAGTAGTTCAAACCCACCAGCTGCTCCTTGGAAAACCCTATGAATCAGAGTTGATGCAACAACACTTAAAAAGAATGGGCAAAATATCGAAAGATGCAGAAAGCATCAAAAGAAGATGGAAGGTAGACATAGCCACTGAGCCAAAAGAAATGGACGATGTTCATTTTGAAAGGCAGTATATGATCAAGAACCAATGGCACTGAAGGAAAATGCCAAGCTTCATTGAAGGCCTTAGGGAATTAAAAACAAACAAGCAACAAATCACTGAAAAGGGCAAGCAAATTTGAAAGACCTAAATAAAAATACTAAGATCCCCAGTGAGATGGATTGGCAAAGTGGCAGCATCAATGGGCTCGAGTGTGGCAGCAATTGTGAGGTTGGCCCAGGATCGGGCAGTGTTTTGCTCTATTGTGCATAGGGTTGCTATGAATTGGTACTGACTCGATGGCACCCTAACAACAACAACAACAACAAAGTAAAACTACTAGAAATGAAAATCATAGTGATTAAAGTTAAAATTTCAGTGATTGAGATGAAAAAAAGATCTGGCATAGGCAAAAAAATCTAAACTCATTGCTGTGAGTCCATTTTGTCTTACAGAAACCCTATAGACCAAAAAAGAACTCCTTTGATAGATTTCCAAGACTGTAATCCTCCTTTGTCTCCCACGGAGTCAGCTGGTGTGAAAAATTTTGAAAAGGTATCACAGAAATGGAGAGATAAAAATAAGAAAGGGTGGTTAAGAGATATAGAGGACATAAGTAGAAAGTCCAACATAACACCAGTAAGAAGATCTGGAAAAAAACAACCAACCAACCAAACCCACTGCTATCAAGTCAGTTCTGACTCCTAGTGACCCTGTAAAACAGATTAGAACTGCTCCGCAGGGTTTCCGAGGCTGTAATCTTTATGGAAGCAGGCAGGCAGCCTCAACCTTCTTCCACAGTGATGCTGGTGTGATTGAGTTGCTAACTTTGTGGTTAGAAGTCCAAGATTTTTTTTCTTCCATCTTTCAGTGTTGACTCTCTTAACTTTGTTCCTCCATTTGTTTCCTGATCTCTGTTAGTTTGTGATGTGTTTTTTGCTTTCTTTAAACATAATTGAGTTCCATAATATGAAAATATCAGTTCTTGACAATATTCTGGCTTCCATAGAAGAAATTTACCCTTCATGTTTTGCATTTGACTGGCCCATCTTCTCTTGTGATATGTGTGTTTCACTACATTTTGTTGGTTTTTGGTCATTTTGTTGTCTTTTTTTAAAAAAATGTTTTGGTCAGAAATTTTTCTGATTGGATGCCCTGGCTGCTTGTGGGGACCAGGCTACCAGCTGCCAACGAAAAGGCTGGGACTCTTATCCACCAGCTGCCCTATAGGACAGGGATGCCACAGCATCTGCAAAGATTCACAGCCTTGGGAACACTTATAGGGTAAGCTGCAAGTCAGAACCAATCCAACAGTGATGGACTTGGTATCTTCTCCTGAGAACCATGAAAGGCAACTCTTATCTTTGGATTTTCTTTCTCAGTGTTGATTCCAGTGTTTTGGATGCTTGATCTTTGAAACTCAGTATGAATGTGGATGAGGGAGGGGATGGCGTTTTGCTTTTCACAGATGCTAACATAAGCTTTGAAGCTCAACTTGCCTGTGGTAAAGGCGGAGGGCTGTTTATGTCTCCCTCACAGGTGCCCCTGCATAGGCTTGCCTTTAGTGCCCTGCTCTGGGCTGTTTTCTGCATCGGCCCTACCTTTCTGAAGCATTTCCCTTGTCCTAGTGCCCGTCTGTCATACTGTGGTGGCTTGTGAGTTGCTGTGATTCTGAAAGCTATGCCACCGGTATTTTAAATACCGGCAGGGTCACCCATGGTGGACAGGTTTCAGATGAACTTACAGACGAAGACAGACTAGGAAGAAGGAGTGATGAACTATTTCCGAACATTTAGTCACTGAAAACCTTATGAATAGCAGAGAAATACTATCAGATATAGTGCTGGAAAATGAGCCGCTCAGGTTGGAAGGCACTCAAAATGCGACTGGGGAAGAGCCGCCTCCTTAAAGTAGAGTTGACTGTGATGATGCGAATGGAATAAAGTCTGTGGGAGTACAGCCCGTGGGACCTTCATTTGCTGATTGGGCACAACTCAAAATGAAGAGAAACAGGTGTAAAAATCAATTGAAAATCGGAACATGGAATGTATGAAGTATGAATCTGGAAAAATTGGAAGTTATAAAAATGAAATGGAACTCATAAACATCGATATCTTAGGCATTAGTGAGCTGAAATGGACTGGTATTGGCCATTTTGAATCTAACAACCACATTGTTTACTATGCCTAGAATGACAAATTGAAGAGGAATGGTGTTGCTTTCATTGTCAAAAAGAACATATCCAGATCAGTCATGAGGTACAATGCTGTAAGTGA
>NW_006408582.1:5581037-5600917 GCF_000296735.1 Chrysochloris asiatica | reverse complement strand
TCAAGCTGGATTCAAAAGAGGCCGTGGAATGAGGGATATCACTGATGATATCCTATGGATCTTGGCTGAAAGCAGAGAATATCAGAAAGACGCTTACCTGTGCTTTATTGACTGCGCAAAAGCTATTGATTGTGTGGATCATGACAAGCTATGGACAATATTGTGAATGGACATGACAAGCTATGGACAATATGAGTATTCTGGAACACTTAATTGTGCTCATGAGGAATTTGTACATGGACCAAGAGGCAGTTGTTCAAACAGAACGTGGAAACACTGGATGACATAAAATTAAGAAAGGTGTACTCTTTCACCATACTTATTCAACCTGTATGCTGACCAGATAATCATAGAACCTGGGTTATATGAAGAAAAACGTATCAGGATTGGAGGAAAAGAAGACTCCTTAACAACCTGCAATATGAAGATGATACAACCTTGCTTGCTGAAAATGAAGAGGACTTAAAATATTTACTGATGAAGATCAAAGAGTACAGCCTTCGGTATGGATTGTGTCTCAATGTAAAGTAAACAAAAACCCTCACCACTGGACCAGTAAACAACATTCTTATCAACGGAGCAAAGATTGAAATTGTCAAGGACTTCATTCTTCTTGGATCAACTATCAACACTCACGGAAGCAGCAGTGAAGAAATCAAACGACGTATATTTAATTAGGCAAATCTGCTGCACAAGACCTTTATTTAAAGTGTGGAAGAGCAAAGATGTCAGTTTGAGGACTAAGGTGTGCCTGACCCAAGCCATGGTATTTTCAATAACCTCATATGCATGTGAAAATTGGACAGTAAATAAGACTGTAGAAGAATTGATATTTTTGAGTTATGGTGTTGGAGGAGAATATTCAAAGTGCCATGGGCTGCCCATAGAACCAACAGATCTGTGTTGGAAGAAGTGCCGCCAGAGTGCTCTCTGGAGGCCAAGATAGCCAAACTTTGTCTCTCATACTTTGGACATATTGTCAGGAGGGATCCGTCACTGGAGAAGGATATCATGTTTGGTAAGTTGGAGGGTCAGAGAAAAAGAAGGAAGACCCCTGGCAAGATAGATTGGCCTAATGGCAGCATCAGTGGGCTTAAGTGTGGCTCAGGGTTGGGCAGTGTTTCGTTCTGCTGTGCATAAGGTTGTTATGAGTTGGTACTGACTTGATGGCACCTAACAACAACAACAGTGCCCGTCTATCTTGGCCCTCGGTGAGATTCAGTAGTACCTCCCACAGCACCATAGTCTTCCTTTGCCCCCTCCCGACTGCATGCTCCACAAACTCCCTTGGTCACTTTTGCTGCCTTAAAAAAAATCAGACTACAGCTTCTTCTGATTAGCTCCTTATTTGTGTTTCCTGTTTACGGTATTACCTAGTCTCGTCCCACAATGGCTGTATTGTTAGCAGGTGGCTTCTCTCAGCTTCTGTGCTGTCCCTGCTCTTCCTTCTTCCCAATTCTGGCCTTAAACTGCAACTTTATAACATGTTAGCTGCCCACCGGAGTTCTGAAATCTTAGTCTTGCTTGTTTTTATTTATGTTAGTCAGTCGAGGAGTAATTGGGAGCCCCAACTTATTTTGCCATGTTCTGCCTCCAATTATATTATTCTTGAAAAGTTTTCTGATTGCTTGAAATGTCCTTAAAATAACAACAATAATAAACAGCATTATACTATAATCCTTTTTCAGGTGTCTGAATATAATTTTCTTAAAAGATTTTCTAAAAGATGTGTTGTTATTGAGTGCCATCAAGTCGGTTCTGACTCATAGCAACCCTATATATTTTTTCCAAGGAGTGACTGGTGGGTTTGAAACACTGACTTTATAGTTAGAAATCTACTGCTTATCCTACAGCACCACACCAGGACTCCAATAGACAGGTGGTGGTGACTGTGTGCCGTGGAGTCGGTTCCGACTCTTAGCGACCCTATACAGGGTTTCCAAGGCTGTAAATCTTTACGGGAGCAGAAAGCCTCATCTTTCTCCCGCGGAACAGCTGGTAGTTTCAAACTGCTGACCTTGTGGTTCGCAGCCTAATTCGTAACCACTACGTTACCAGAGCTCCTTCCAATAGATCGGTGGTATTTTATAACTATTTAACTAGTTCCCCTTTAATGAAAGAGCCCTGATGACATTATTTTTGTTAAGTGCTGTCGAGTTGGTCCAACTCGGTGGCCCTGTACAGGGTTTCTAAGGAGCAGCTAGTGAGTTTGAACTGCCAGTCTTGTAGTTCAAACCGACCTTGTAGTCGAGTGCTTATCCTACAGTGCCACAGGACTCCAACCTAGGGTTTAGTGGTTATCTAATAACTTTTTGTCTTTAAACTGTGTCTCCCTGCTGGTGGCATAGTGGATTACAAGAAAACTACTAGAGGTAGAATTACTGAGACAGATAATAGTACGGGTTTTAAGACTTTTGATATCTATTAAGTATGGGCCATTTTGCAAGAATACCCTTAATGTTTTAGATACACACCTGGTAGGAAGAGCCATGGGCTGATGATCTATCTGGCTTTGCTCCAACTCACTTTGTGAGTTCATGTGTCCTCACTCTGAGATGGAAGCATTGAGGTGCTTAAACTGCAAGATTTCTGCCACTGGATTCTCACTGTGCACTCATTCTTCTCTCTGCCTAGGTGACTTCCAGGTGGACTTTCCGATGCCCAGGATGCCCTCAGGCCCTGTCACATGATGACTCCCACTTTCATGAGAGGCATAAATGTATCAACTTTTTTGTCAAGGTGTATGGCTATATGCCCCTACTGTACACTCAATTCAGGGTGGATTCTGTACTCTTCAAGACTCGCCTGCCCCATGACAAGACCAAGTGTTTCAAGTTCATCTAGAAGCATTGCAAGTTTTGGGGGAAGAGGGATGGGCAGAGTGAGGAAAATGGTTCCTAAGGTTCCCAGGCTTTGAAGGACCTTGGGGCCATCTGCTGGCTGGGTGGCCCAGACCTGCTGCTGGGAGAGTCGGCAGCAAGAGTGGAAAAGATACAGCTGCCTTTATCTTGAAGTCGGCCACACTGGGCCTAGGCAGATTCTCAACTGCTCCCACTGGAACCCTGTTCAGAAGACATGGAGGTTCCCTCTACAGGGCACTGAATGATAGCTTACACTGAGGACCATGGGGATTCTGGGTAGTCACTCACTTAGTTCAAAAGCCCAGGACAGCTGTTTTGTGGTTTCTAGAGTCAATAACAGCTATTATTATTTAAAAGAAAAAGTTTCAGATTTGCCATCAAGGCTTATTTATGTGTGTGTGTGTGTATGTATGTATATATATATATACATATATGTACATATAGATACACACATATGTATACACACACACACTCACATATATATACATATCTATTCTGTGTGCGTAGGGGTGGAATTGGAGATTTTTGCCTGTCTCACTAAGTGAGGGATCCACCAGGCTCCGTACGTTCTGTATTTCTGCAGAGATGGAGCCTAGCCTTTTGTGACCTGGCTTATCCTTAAGGGTCACCTCCTGTTCTCCCAGAGCTATCTGTGGGTAGAAACCAGAATGAGATGCACTTGGCCCTCTATGAGTGCCTTGGATGAGACCAGTTCCTTTTCCCTTTCTGTTGCTAATCAGCAGCCTGTAACTCAGATACTCTCATCTATCCTTAGGGAGGACTGTTCCTTTGTGAGTAACTCGGCTTCCTTTTGCTGGATTCAGTGGTTTTTGAGGATTCATTTTTAAGCACTGCTTGTTCCCATTATTTGACACAGTGGCTTAAGCACTGAGTTGCTAACTGCCATGTCTCAGCAGTGAGAGCCCACCAGCTGCTCTGCAGGAGAAAGATGGAGGCTGTCTGCTTCCCATAAAGATTTACACTTGTGCAGACCTTAAGGAGGAACAGTTTTACTCTGTCCTAGATGGCCTCTGTGAATCTAAATGGACCCTGATTTTGGTTTTTGGTTGGTTTTGCCCAGTCTTTTTCTCTGATTTCTATTCTTTCCCTAGAAGAGAGTGAGAAAACAAAAGAGTAAGACCCAAGACAGCTTTCTCAAGTGATGTTTTTTGTCCTCCCCTTCCATTTAAAAATATGTTGTGATATGGCTTCAGGCTCTCCTTAAGTGTTATCGCTGGGATAAAAGGACAGAAAAAAAAACTGGTCTGAAGTTGCCTCTCTCTGGTGTAGAACAAGCAGGTATCCTTTGAGGATCCCCACCCGGCTGGCCGGGAAGTCTTACAGCAAGGCACCTGCCTTGGGATTAATACCTTGGTGAAATTCACCTTCATCTCCACCTTTGTCTGGACCTACATCATATGTTACCTGTATTATTTGGATTCCTAATGCCAGGCTGACCTCGCGAGACTTGGTAAGTGTAAGAAAAACAGGATGATATGGTTTTCTAGGTAAGCTCAAAGCCAGTCTCATGACTAAACAGGTATTTACATCCCACACTGCCACATTCCACTCTTGGTTTAAATTCCTATTATTTGGACTGACACTTGAAAGAAGATAATTTTTTGGTGGTGGTGATAAGTGAGCCAAGGAAGGAGTTAGTGGTGTTTTTCTGGGGTTTAGCACATAATTTCTACCATTTTTTTCCCCCGAGTGTAGTTTCTTCAAATGAAGTTGAATATAGAAGGTTTCCAGCAGCTGCTTAAAGATCTCAGGTCTGTCCTGGTTCAAGTCAGTTTTGTCTTCTCCAGGCCATGACATCTGTGCTCCTGTGTCTTGAGGGCACATTCTTTAACCTGCTTGTTGGGTTCTCTTGAAATACCATTTTTAAGTAGACATTTTGTAGTAGCTACTACTCTGTTAGCTCAGCTCACAGGAACTCTCCTCAAATATGAACAGGGCTGCTCCCAGGAGATGCTCTCTAAAGGTTCCCGCTGGCATCTTCTTGTACCCTCCAGTCTAAGGCAACTACTTAAGGACATATGGCGATACATCTCAGCAAAAAGGTCCAGACTTTGTGCATTCTAACTTTCTAACTATCCTTTCCTTGACTTCTGACTTTGATCTTATTAGCAATTTTCTTCCCTCAAGGGAGCCAGAGTGGTATCTTAGCTGTCAATGTGGCTGCTATTTGATTTTTCATGTGAGGAACTCATAAGGAACTCATTGACTTTCAATGAAATCTGTGAGAAAGGATTGGTCTGTATGTTAGGACCCCTTAAATGGAGCCTGATTGTTGGGTCCTTGAACATTATTGGTTGATCCATAAATAGCTAAATGGTCTGAGACTAGGAAAGACACAGACATGTGCTGCAGGGAGTGTTGGAGGGATAGCACTGTTTGGGTCTAAGAGGAAAACTAACTTGAAGGACTCCACATAGACTCTCAGGACAGTGGCCTATGTTCTTAAAGGACAGTCCTCAGTAGTGAGAGGCTAAGCAGTCAGACATTGCATGTTGCTTAGTTAGGTGCTCCTGAGGAGTGACTACCACTTTTTGCCCAGTGGATTAAGGTGAGTCCCAGTGCCATGCTTAGAATGCCTTTGATGCCGGTCACCGTGGAAAGTTCAGATGCATCTAACCGTGACTCATCTGAAACATGAAAACAGCTCTTCCAACCCATACAGATTTCTTTGGCTGCACATAGGGGAGAAGACACTTTCTTACTCAGTCTGCTCCCAGGGCCCAAGCATATCCTTGTTCCCGAACTAGGTAGTTTGCTTTTCACCATGCAGATTGTCCTCCTATGTGATACCTTCCCAAGGTTCACATCATGCCATTCTGAGCTTTTAGACCCCTTTCAGTGGTCCCACTTCTGTTCTGGATTGTGCCTCAAGCTGTGGCCTGCTCACTGAGCCGATGGGTCCTACCTAGAAGTAGGAGTAGTCTATCTAGCTACTGCCTGGTGTGCGCTCAGAGAGCTTCTGGTTTGAAAGCTCTTTTGAAGGGGAAAACTCTGACACCCATCCAATTCGCCCCTTTTCCAAACATGAGCACAATGGTCTTACGTTGGATTTTTGTAAAAAAATGAAAATAAATGGAGACTTTAAATCAAGCAGCTTGGAGAGGTCTTTTGTGATTTTCCTCAGCAGGAACAGAAGAGACCTGAGAGAAGGTGTCCACCTGGCCCCTGGTCAGCCTGGGACTGCGCCCGGCATGAGACTGTTTGGCTGTATGGTTCGGTTCTGGGAGCAGCCTGTGTACCTGAACCTAGGTGATGCTGTGAGCATGCATCAGTTGGACACAGGCAACCTTACCTGCATCCAGGTATGGGATTAGTCATTTTGACTAGAATAGGATTTTTTATAAGTGCTGCTGTATCAGTTCTGACTCATAGTGACCCTGCATAGGGTTTCCAAGGATATAAATCATTACAGGAGCAGAAAGCCTCTTTCTCCGGCATAGCGGCTGTTGGGTTTGAACTGCTGACCTTGTGATTAGTAGTCCAGTGCTTATCCTACAGCACCACACCAGGACTCCAGAGGATCTTAGTTGTCACTTAAGTGATTTAAATGGGATGTGACACAACATGCAAATTTAATATTTTGATAACTTGAAAAATGTGTGTAGTATGGTGGTGGGGAATTAGAACGCATGCAGAGAAGAGGGCTGCTTTAGAGTGCCGGACATGGGCTGTAGAGTGCTCACAGGCGGCTGCTTGCTGAAAGCACCTGCATCTAGTGGATGCTTCAGAACGTTTAGAGCCCCGACTTTTTGTTGTCCTAGGACTTAGAACTAATGCTGAGTTACGGAGTCACAGTCATTCTCAGGAAGAGCACTTGGGACATGGAGATGAATTGGTGGTTCTTCTCCAGGGCTCTGCAATTGGAAGTTTGGCTTCATGGACAACCTTCAGAATGAAAGGATCTGCTGATCACTCCTTGGGGTTTGCAGTAGGTGATGTGGGAGATAACACCCTTAGTGTGGGAATTCCTGTTTGGAGTTTTGGTTGCTAACCTACTCATGCAAGTCCTCCTTGTTACAACTTATCCTGGGACCAATTTTGAGTTAAGTTACACGAGGTTATAGTCTCTAAGGCTCGTAATGTAACTAGAGATAACGTGTCTACTAAGAATCGGCTGTTTGGTTGGATTTACCAAGGTAAGCCAAAATGGGAAATGTTAGCTATGGATGTTATTGTAACTTAAGTTGAAAGTTACACAATATTTACAAAAATATCATTATAAGGAACATGTCATGGTTAAGAGTGAGGGCTCTGGAGTTCGACGACATGGATTCAGATCCTTAGTCCACTGTTAAACTGTGTGGTTAGGAGCAATTATTTTAATCTCATCTATAAAACAGCAAAAATGTCTCCTTGAAGGTCTGTTGAAAGTTAACTTAATAGATGGGTGCTTGCACCAGACTGTAAGCCACTTGAGAACAGAGCCCATGAGAGCTGCTGACAATTCAATAGTAGTATGAGGCTGCATAGAAGTCGTAGCAGACACAAGCGGATGTAGTCAGTACTGGAGTTCTTTTACTACTTACATATTGTATTATTACATATTAATGTGTTATTTACCACATAGTTTAAAAAAAAAACCTGCACAAAGTGGCTGAGAAGTCCTATTGTCACTATTTGTATTATTTACATCATCGTTAAAAAGCAGAGCTAGAGAGAGTGGCAAAAAGAATGACAGACTGGATTCCAGGAGAGAGTGGAGTGGGAAGCGCTCGGTGTAGTTTGCTGTTTAATTTCCTGAGTTGATAATTATTTTACTTTTTTCCATTTATCTGTATATATGTGAAAGGGTGAAAATCCTATCATGTCATAGGCTTGTCTTGTTAGAATTTAAGCTATTTAAATCCTATTTATTAAAAAATATTGCTCCTAACCTTTTAGTATGAAAAATTTCAAACATACAGCAAAGTGGAAATGATTTTTCTAGTATAAACCCATATGTCTACCATCTACATCCTTCCACTAGCACTTTACTCTACAGTTGTCCTTCAGTATCCATGCTAGGACTGGCTCTAGAACCCCCATGAATACCAAAATCCTAGTATGCTCAAACAGGACTCCTGGTGTGGCACTGTAGTATCAGCACTGGACTGTGAACCACAAGGTCAGCAGTTCAAACCTACCAGCTGCTCCTTGGAAACCACCCTGTACCTGTACAGTTGCTGAGTCGGAACTAATCCAATGACAGCACTTACCAACATTTGCATATAGGCATCCAAGGAGCTCTGGTAGCGTAGTGGTTATGAATCAGGCTGCGAACGTCAAGGTCATCAGTTCGAAACTACCAGCTGTTCTGCGGGAGAAAGATGAGGCTTTCTGCTCCCGTAAAGATTTACAGCCTTGGAAACCTTGTTACAGGGTCGCTATGAGTTGGAACCGACTCCACGGCACATAACCAACCACCACCACAGTGTAGGTTCGAACCACAAGGTCAGTGGCTCAAAGACACTGGCTGCTCCTTGGAAATCTTATACAGTGACACGGTAAGTCAAAACTGACTCAGAGGCACGTAACAACAACAACTTGCATATATAACCCATGTACGTTCTCTAGTATACTTTAAATCATGTGTAGGCTACTTATAATACATAAAACAAAGTAAATGCTATGTAAAAAGCACTTTATGCTCTTAGCCTTTAAAAGATTGCACTGACCACTTAATTCCTTTTTAGGAGCCATTATTCTCCCCTCGAATATTTTCTATCTGCAGTTGGTTGAATCTGTGAATGCAAAACTAGGGCCTGACTGCATTTGCTTTGTAACTATAGCTATCCATCCCTCTCACTATCCTTTTATCCATTATAGCTTTGGTGCATTTCAAAGGGAATGCCTGACATCAGTAGACTTCCTTTTAAATACATGCACATATGTATCATTAAGTGGAAGTCACTGTATTTCTGTATTTTTAATATAAAAATTACATGTTGAACGTATACACTGTAATTAACAAGTCATAATGTATAGTCTCTTTTGCCATCAGCCCAGAAATTTCCCTCACGCTCCTTCCTAGTCAGTCTCCCCCTCCACACCTATTGGGGATAACCGTATCCTGAGTGGTTTTTTGTCTCACTTTGAATTAGTTTTTCTTGTCTAGAATTTCATATAAAAGGGTATCATCCCATTTTTACTTTAGTGTAAGGCTTCTAGAAAGTCAGCATTAATGTTTATGATACATTCATTGTTGCATGCATTGGTACCTCTTTACTGTGGAGTAGTATTTCCTTGTATGGGTAAAATTTGTCTATTCTATTGATAGAAATCTGGGTTTTGGATATTATAAATAAAATCTGCTGTGAATATCCATGTAAATCTTTTTGTGAACATAAGTTTTTCTTTTCAGTTAATATCAATGTAATTGTTGGATGATAGGATAAAAATATAAACATATTCATTTCTTTTCAGAAACTACCATATAAGAGGGGGCTTCAAAAAGTTCATGGAAAAATGGAATGAAAAGATTATGGATTTTTTTCACAAATATTTTAAAGCCACTTGTATAAATATATACACCAAGGAACTTCAAAAAAGGTCATGGAAAAATTCCATTATTTTTCATTCCCATTTTCCATGAAACCTTAGAAGCCCCTCATGTATGTATTTCTTGTAAGGAATGTATAAGAAGTAATATTATCACATTCAACATAGGGTGTGTTGTCAGTCTTTATCTCATTGGGGTTTTTAGTTGCACTTCCCTTTTGACTAATGTTGCTGCTAAGCACTGTTTTATGTGCTTATACCATTTATTTCCTTTGTGAAATGTCCGTACAAATCTTTTTCCCACTTAAAAACATGGGTGGGCTTATTGTTGAGTTTTAGCAATTCATTACCTGTGTATTACCCTTTGTTAGAATATATTTTGTGAATGTTGTTAAGTGCCAGTTCATAGCAACCCTGTGTTTCCAAGGAGCACCTGGTAGGTTTGAACTGCCAACCTTGCGGTTAGCAGTCTAGTGTTTATCCTACAGTGTCACACCAGGACTCCTGTTTCCCCCAATTAGTGGTTTGTCTATCCATTTGCTTTATGGAATCTTCTTAGTGAAAGTTTTACATTTTGATGAGGTTTAGTTTGTAACTTTTTTGCTTTTGAGTTACTACTTTCTGTAACCTAAAACACCTTTATGTATCCCAAGGTATAAAGATGTTTTATTTTTTCACTAAAAGCCTTTACATTTTAATTCTATGACCCACATAGAATGAATACTTGTGTCTGGTATTTGGCAGCGTTTAAGGTTCTTTTTCTTATAGATGGATAGACATTCCAACACCATTTGTTAAAGATTGTCTTGTGAAAGTGTGGGTCTTTTTCTGAGTTCTTGTCTGTTATGTTGTTTTGTCCATCTTTGGGATAGGACCATACTTTAGGTAATGTAATTTTATGGTTAGTCTTGAAATAAAGGAGCTTAAGTCCTAAAACTCTGTTCATCTTAAGATTGCTTTGGACAATATAATTGCTCTGTTTTCCATATGAATTCTAGAATCATTTGTCAGTTTCTTTATAAAAATGCTGGAATTCTGATTGGGATTCTATTGAATTTGTAGATCACAGGGTAAAACTGAAATTTCAACATTATGGAGATCATGATACATCTTTCCATTTACTTTAGGTCTTTAACTTCTACTGGCTAAGCTTTGAGAATTTTATGGGTTTGATTATGGAATTGCTTGTAGAACAAACAAAATTTCTATTGTTACAAGTCTGCAAATCCGTTTGAACTGTAAGGTTAGCAGTTCAAGCTCACCAGCTGCTCCTCAGAAACCCTATACAGGGTTGCTATGGGTCTGAACTGACTTGACGGCACTTCACAACAATAATAACATACAAAATATAACTGATCTTTGTATCTTAACCTTATATTGTGCAATCTTGCTAACTTTACTAATTCTGTTGTAGATTTCTTAGGATTTTCTAAGTAAACAATCATGTCATCTGCAAAAGACATTTTTACTAGTGGTTATGAGTTGGGCTTGTCTCTCATACTTTGGACATATTATCAGGAGGGACCAGTCGCTAGAGAAGGATACCATGTTTGGTAAGGTGGAAGCTCAGAGAAAAAGAGGAAGACCCCAACAAGATGGATTGGCCAGGTGGCGGCATTGATGGACTCCAGCGTGGCAACAGTAGTGAGGTTGGCCTAGGATTGGACAGTGTTTTGGTCTGCTGTGCATAAGGTCGCTATAATTTGGTGCCAACTCGATGGCACCTAACAACAAAGAGTCGGGCTGCTAACCTCAGGGTCAGCAGTTCGAAACTACTAGCTGTTCCATGGGAGAAAGATGAGGCTTTCTGCTCCCGTAAAGATTTACAGCCTCGGAAACCCTGTACGGGGTCTCTATGAGTTGGAACCGACTTCATGGCACTTGACATCTTGGTTTTGCATTTCCTTTTTTCCCCCTAGACTTTCTGCAGCTACCTAGGACTTCTAGTATACTGTTGAATACAAGCAGTGTGGATACTCATGCTTACCTGTATTTGGTCGTTGGGGAAAACTTTAATACTTCACTTAGTGGTAGGTTTTCTTGTAGGTGCTCCTTATCAAATTTGAGTTTGATTTCTAGTCTGTTACTGGTTTACTGAGAATTTTTAGATACTTAGGTTTCATTGAATTTTGTCAAATGTTTTTTCTGCATCTGTTGAGATGATCGATCATATATGGGTTTTCTCCTTTATTGTTACTCTAGTGAATTATACTAATTGGCAATTGTGTAACTATCCTTTCATATGCGGAACAAACCCTTAGTTCTGGAATGTTATCTTGCATGACTGAATTCATTTTGCTAGTATTTTACTAGTATGCTGGTGTGGTGTTCTAGGATAAGCACAGGGCCAGAAGGTTGGTTTGAACCACATGGTTGGCTCTTCAGACTCATCAGCCGCTCCTCAGAAACCTTCTACAGGGTCACTATGAGTCAGAACAGATTTGAGGGAACTTAAGGAGCTCTGGTAGCATGGTTACAAATTGGGCTGCAAACTGCAGGTCAGCAGTTCGAAACTACCAGCTGTTCTGCAGGAGAAAGATGAGGTTTTCTGCTCCCATAAAGATTTACAGCCTCGGAAACCCTGTGTACAGGGTCGCTATGAGTCTGACCTGACTCCACGGCATATAACCAACCAACCAAATCAACTAAAGTATTTTTGCATCTATGCTTTAGTTTTTATTGTAATGCCTGTCAGGTTTTGGTGGTGGTGGTGTTAAGTGCTGTCGAGTCGATTCTGACCCATAGCGACACTGTTTAGGGTTTCCAAGGAGCAGCTGGTGAGCTTGAAACACCAATCTTGAAGTTCAAACTACTTTTCAGTCTGACGCATTAGCCCACAGAACTCCAGGTTTTGGTGTTAGGGTTATGCCGCCTCATAAGAAGGTGCTCTGGTGGCGTAGTGGATTACACATTAGGTTGCTAACCACAAGGTCAGTGTTGGAATCCATTAGCTGCTCCATGGGAGAAAGATGAAAGCTCCCGTTAAAAATTACAGTTTTAGAGACCCTATACAGGGTTGCTGTAAATAGTATGCTGTCTAGTCTGTTCCTGTCACTACCATCACTGGACTCATAAAAGGAGTTGACGAGTATTCTGTCCTTTGATTCTGATGATGTTTGTTGCCCTTAGGACCACCCCATGTTAGGACCACCCCATGTGACAGAGTAGAACTGCCTTACAGGGTTTTCTAGGCTGTAATTTTTACAGGAGCAGATCTCCAGATCTTTTTCCTATAATCACTGGGTGGGTTTGGGAACTAACAATCTTTCAGTTAGCAGCTAATCTCATAACTGTTGTGACTGCAGGGCTTCCATGGACATATTAGATTTGGTAATTCTTTGTAGTGGGAGTTGTCCTGTGTTTTATTTGGTTACTCTGGTGGGATAAAATCATCAGAGGCTACATAACACACAGAATATGTTCTTGTTAGGTGCTGTCGAGTTGGTTGTCATAGTGACCCCCTCTGCACAACAGAATGAAACACTGCCTGGCTCTGTACCAGCCTCCTAACTGCTATGTTTGAACCCACTGCTGCTGCCACTGTGTCAGTCCATCTCAATGAGTCTACCTCTTCTTCTTCTTCATTGACTCCTCTCTCTACCACGCATGGCGTCTTTCTCCAGGGACTGGTCCTTCCCGACAGTATGTGCAAAGTATGAGGAAGTCTGTCATAGCTTCTAAGGAGCAGTCTGGCTCTATTTCTTCCAAGACAGACTTGTTCATTCTTCTGACAGTCCATTATTCTTTGCGAACACCATAATTCAAATACATTGATTCTTTTCTGGTCTTCCTTATTGTCCAATTTGCATGCATATGAGGCAACTGAAAATACCATGACTTGGGTCAGGTACACCTTAGTCCTCAAAGTGACATCAGTGACACTTTTGCTCTCTAATACATTAGTCTTTTTGCAGATTTGCCTAATGCAATATGGTGTTTGATTTATTGACTGCTGCTTCCATGAGTGTTCATTGTGGATCCATTAAAAATTCAGTCTGACAACTTCAATCTTTTCTCCATTTATTATGATGTTATTCATTGGTCTACTTGTGAGGATTTTTGTTTTCTTTACATTGATGTGCAATCCACACTGAAGGCTGTAGTCTTTGATCTTCATCAGTAAGTACTAAGTCCTCTACACTCCCAGCAAACAATGTTGTGTCATTTGCATATCACATGTTGATGAATCTAGTAGATGCTTAATAAATTATTTTTGATTGGAAAATACTTAATACTTTCAAAGTATGTGAACATTCTAATTAGTTATTAAAGATTTATATTGCATGATTTTAAAAAGTTAGCAAACTTTCAGTCGATAATGTGTTTTATTGTACCTTATGCAAATTAAAAGAGCTTTTTTACTTGTGACTGATTTTATAATGTATGTCAGGAAGACTTATCAATGGGTTAGAAATAATTACTGGTTTATCCTAGCGGAAGAATAACACAAGAGTTATTCAGAGGCCACCTCTCCATTTCTTTTTACAGTGTCTTCAGACAACCACAATAGGAGATAAACACCCTACACATGCAATGACAAAGTAAGGTAAACAAAGATCTGTGGACCTATCCTTCTGAAAATGAAAATGTTAATAATTTTCTGAGATGACTAAAAACCTCTAATGGGCTACATGGTGAAGGAGCAGTGGAGACTGTGTTGTGTCCCTTCATCTTTAGAGAACTGTTGATGTCTGCTGCTTCTAGCCTCTAACAAGTTCTATACTGCTTATCTCCTGTACTGGAGTTGGTTATTTGTACCCTCTTTCAGGTTCAAAAAAGAGGGTTATTTACATATAATTCCAATGCCATGAATATGAAAATATCAAACCTTACCTACCTCCCCACAGTATAGCATTAGACAGCATGAGACTTGGGGCCAGAGAAGAGACATTTTCTGCTTTCCTGGGTTCCCATAAATGTATCATCATATAAGCTTGGAAGTTTCTTGCTCTTGTTTCTGTTGCCACTTTCTTATAGCTTGAA
The DNA here is from genome assembly GCF_000296735.1 of Chrysochloris asiatica. Taxonomy (NCBI): domain Eukaryota; kingdom Metazoa; phylum Chordata; class Mammalia; order Afrosoricida; family Chrysochloridae; genus Chrysochloris; species Chrysochloris asiatica. The sequence continues at coordinate 5,586,575 of NW_006408582.1, read as the reverse complement.
AAAGCTGAGTCTTACCTTTATGGGACAACTATGATGGCCAAAAGCTCTCTAGGGATCAGGGAGATGTAGTTGAATCCTTTATATATTAAAAAAAAATCAATGGCCTAATATGCATACTTCCTCTTCCTGTCAGTTTCGGATCCCTGATTCTCACATGCGATATTTACCATACGGCAGAAGCCCCTTGTTGGCTATGTGTCTTTGGGAAAGTTACCTAATCTCTGTACCTTGGCTTCTTTCATTCACCTTGATTGCAACCTTGTGGAAAGAACGTTGAATGCAGAGGGATGCAGCTAAGCCACCATATTCCTGACTCACAAAAACTGTGAAGTGAGAAATTTGTTGTTTTAAGCCACTCAGTGTTGGAATCATTATACAACACTAGATACTTAATATCACTTCATAGACAAATAAAATTAGGTTGTTCCTTATTAATCTTTTATGGCTTTTCTATTACTGTTGAGTCATTGGGATTTTGTTGGTCTTAAGTAGAAATTTTTGTACTCTTTACCAGGTTATCCATAGTTGATGGCTGCATTGCTAATTAATAATAGAGCCACCCATTAATGGTCTTCTACTAACCAGCCTGGTTTTATATCAAAATATCTGAGCTCCAAATAGTACTTCATCACTGCTCTCTTTTCAAACTTGGAAAAATCAGCTCTAGATTTTCTCTCTGCTCAGCGGTTTCTTCGCTTCTTTATTCCTCTGGCTTCTGTCCCTAAGTGGGTGGTAATGACCTGATGGATACCTTCATAATGTTATTCCTGACCCAACAGGTATTTACTAATTTGTATTTATGTACTGCTAGTTTGAAACTACCAGCAGTTCTGTGGGAGAAAAAGAAGAGGCTTTCTGCTCCCGTAAAGATTTACAGCCTCGGAAACCCTGTACAGGGTCGCTGTGAGTTGGAACCACAAGTATGAACATTCTTGTGCATCTCCCCTCACTTCATATCAGCCAGACCCTTCACTCTCCACTCTGGTCCTCTGTGGCCATGTCCATGTCCCTGGGCCCAGGAGTCCTCAGGTCTCGCCATACTGCTGGCCGACCAGGTCTCAATCCAGGTTGACAGGAGTCTATTGAACGTGGTTGAAGTAGCTCACAACTTCATTGCTGTTTTTTTCCCCACTTCCCCTTATCGGTGACCATTGTGGTCAGCATCAAGATAACATGCCTGCTTGTGTACTCCCCTTGCATCTTAGTCTTGGAAGGGGGTTTTCTCTGAGGGGACCTGACCACTTGCCTTGATGGCTCCCAGGCGAACGACTTGCTTGTTCTTGTAGTAGTCAATCAGACTACCATTATTGTGATATGTTCTTGACAATGAATTCAACGCCATTCCTCCTCAATTTGTCATTCCTGGCATAGTAAACCATGTGGTTGTTAAGATTCAAAATGGCCAACAGAAGTCCATTTCAGCTCACTAATGCCTAAGATATCAATTTTATGCGGTCCATTTCAATTTTGGTCCATTGCATTCTGTTGTGCATAGGGTCGCTATGAGTCAGTACTGATTTGATGGCACCTAACAACAACGCTATGCCCTTGCTATGTTTGAGCCTACTGTTAACAGCCACTGTATCAATCCATCTAGTCGAGAGTCTTTCTCTTTTTTGCTTGAACCTCATGATGTTCTTTCTTATGGACTGGCTCTCTAATGATGTTTAGTCCAAAGTACATATGACAAAAAGTCTCACCATCCTCCCAGACAGACGCAATCCATGGTATATTCAATATTTTTTTAAAACAACGTAATTCAAAGGCATCACTTTTTCTTTGGTCTTCCTTATTGTCTGCATATGAGGTGACTGAAAATACTATGGCTTGGGTCAGGTGCACCCTAGACCTCAAAGTGTGTCATTTTTGCTTTCTAACATTTAAAAGACGTCTTTTGCAGCAAATATGCTCAATATAGTATGTCATTTGATTTCTTGCCTACTGCTTCTGTGAGCATTGATTGTGGGCCCAAGTAAAATGAAATCCTTGTCAACTTTGTGTTTTTTTCTCCATTTATCATGATGTTTCTTATTGGTCCAGTTCTTTAAGTTGAGGTTTATTCCATAGTAAAGACTGTTGTGTTTGATCTTCATTAGTGTTTCATGTCCTTTTCACTTTCAGCAAGTAGTGTTGTGTTACCTGCAAGTCACAGGTTGTTAATGGGTTTTCTTTGAATCCTAATGGACTATCTTTCATGTAGTTCAGATTCTTTTCTCAGCATATAGATTGAATAAATATGGTGAAGGGATACAGGCCTGATGCACACCTTTCCTCTTATTAAACGAAATCCTCTTATTTCTAGTCCAACAACTGCCTCTTGGTCTATATACAGGTTCAACATGAGCTCAAGTAAGTGTTTTGTAATTCCCATCTTTCATAATGCCTTTGCACAGGCAATAAAACAGAAGTAAATATCTTTCTGGTATTCTATACTTTCAGCTAAGATCCATCTGACATCAATAGTGCTGTCCCTTGTTCTACGTCCTCTTGTATTTCTAGAAGTTCCCTGTCAATGTACTTCTGCAAATGTTTTTAAAATTATCTTCAGCAAAATTTTACTTGCATGTGTTTTTAGTGATATAAAAATGCGAACTCATAGTGACTGTATAGGGTTTCTAATGCGATAAATCTTTATAGGAGCAGAAAGTCTCATCTTTCTTCTGCAGTTTCAGGTGGGTTTGAACTGCTGACCTTGAAGCTAGCAGTCCAGTGCTTAACCCTACAGTACCACCAAGGCTTCCACATTCTGTTGGATCACTCTTCTTTGGAATGGACATAAATATAGATCTCTTCTCTACTCAGTTGAGAAGAAAGCCAGGTTGCTGTCTTCCAGCTTTTTTAGTGTAGATGAGTGAGTACCTCCAGTTGGGCATCCATTTGGTGAAGCAGCTCAGCTTGTACTCTGTCAATTCCTGGAGGCTTGTTTTTCTCACTAGTGCCTTCAGTACAGCTTGGACTTCTTTAATATAATCAAAAATATCCCGTTTTTGATTATATGCTATCTCCTGAAATGGTTGATCAGTCAATTCTTTTTAGTACAATGATGGTATATTCCTTCCATCTTCCCTTGATTCTTCCTACATACATCATTTAATATTTTGTCCATTGTTGTTAAGTGCCATTGAGTCGATTTTAACTCATAGCTACCCTGTACAGGGTTTCTAAGAAACAGCTTGTGGGTTTGAACTGCTGACCTCACGGTTCACATTTCAGTGCTTATCTTACAGTGCCACACAAGGAGTCCTTAGATTCCGTCAATATTGTAACTTAAGGCTTATTTTTTAACCCCCGTTCCTTCAGCTTGAGAAATACTTAGTATTTGTAAATTTCACTATAATACTTTTGTCTTCTTGAACCACTCTTTGAACTCTTTTCAGCTCTACTTCATTTCTTATGTTCACTTTTACTCCTCTACATTCTAGAGCAAGTTTCAGAGTCGCTTCTCTTTTTTTTTTTTTTTTTCCTCTTTTTATTGATGTCTTATTTTCTTCATGTTTATGATGTCCTTGATATCATCTTACAACTTGTCTGGTGTTTGGTCATTACTGTTCAACATGTCAAATCACTTGAGATTGTCTCCAAGTTCAGAGATGAGACACTCTATGTCCATAGTAGTTTTATATCGTTCTAGGGCCACCACTAAGCCCCCTTATTATGCTCCGGTGCTAGCAGAGTTGAAGGGTTGACTTCAGCTGCTTTTCAAGCATTCTGAGATGGTGAGAACACTGAGCCTACTGCCATGGTTCTTCAATTCTAAGACTTGTCAGCTCTTCCTCCTCTCTCCCTCCCATTATATAATACCTGCAATAACGGCTTGTGGTAGAAATGATGTTATTTTAGATTAAAACAAATATGAACCAGATTGATCTAAACAATTCAGAAGGAGCAAGTATGTCAAATGTATTTTTTGTGAGGAGTCTTTTTTCCTCTGATCACTAGTGGGAACAGGGCTATGTAAGCTGCTAATGCTCTCCTTTCAGAGAAGCTGATGATGGACAAAGATGAACTTGTGGAGCCTGAGCTAGTTGTTCAACCTGTGTCAGAAGTTGTTCATCCTGTGTCAGAGTTTCCCACAGGAGACAGCTCACCTAAGTTAAGCACTTTTTTGTACAATTTAAGAAAACATATTTGAGTTTTTGTAAAGAATGCTACGCTATATGACTTAATGTTGTAGCATTTTAAAGTGTATGCTGTTTTGGATATTTCATATCCAGTATCAATTTAAAATTGTAGGTTCAACACTCCTTCTAGAAAAAATAACTTTTATTAACAAAATGGCCTCACAGTATAAAATACAGTGGGGGTTTCAGTTTCATAACTTTTTGGATTCTTTCTTTAGGAGCATCACTGTAGCTACGTAAATACAACAAAAACTAGTTCCCCAGCTGAGGCAGGAGAAAACTACGCAAAGCACCCTTCTGTTATTAGACACTCTTGCTTGGAAAGCTGCATCTGTCTCATACTACTACGCCTCAGCTTGATGCCTGACCACCCTGGCTGCTCCAGAGACCCAGAAATAGGAAGGAATGAGTCTATAGTTAGGGGGAAAGTTCTTGCCTCAAACACTGCTAGGAATCCAGGCCAGGTGATGATGGTTATAACTCCAATTACTTCACTCAAGAGCCATTTCTTCATTACTTAAGCAGATAGACACATCCCAACAACATCCAGTAGCTTTTGGTCTCTTTCCTCAGTTGATTTGCTGTAGGATTTCAGGGAAGTGGAAATGGTTCAGATGCTCCATTTAGAACTTCTGTAAGAATTTGAGGACGAGGTCCCGCAGCCGCACTCTGAGCATTTCATCATTGTCACAAATGATATGAGTTGAATCTTCTTCAATCTGGATCAGCGTCTCTGCTTCTTGAAGCAGGACAATGTGGCCCTTGGCTGTGTCTTCCACTTTAATATCACTGAAGCCATGCTGCTCAGAAAGAAAAGAAAAAGGGAGACTGGTGAGTATTCTGAAAAGCAAAGAGCTGACTGAGAAGGCAGGATAACAGTGTAGCAACTGAGGACTCTGAAAATATAAGTCTGATTATCAGACTTGACTGAAGTGAACAATCTAGGAACTGGCATTTTTGATACTTCTTACTACAATGTTAAAGATGAGTAATAGAGTATTACTACAACTAGAAGTCAACCAGTTTCTTATGCTAGATGCCCCCAAACAAGCAAAAGCTCATGAAAACACATTAATTTCTACAACTTGCTTAAGCATTTATAATCACACCCAAGCACCTGTGTTCTAGGCTGTTCCTCTCATCAGCCTCAGTACCATTCCCACGTTCCCTGGAAACAAAGTGCCATCTTAAGTCTCAACTGTTCTTCTGAGCTCCCCGGAAAATGCCAATCCTAAAAGCAAAGCATCATTGATCATGGGATTTGGACAATCCCTCTCTCAAGGGGGAAAGATATAAGAATAGCTATATCAAATGCTAAAAGGAGCTCTGGTAGCGTAGTGGTTACAAATCGGGCTGTGAACCTTAAGGTCAGCGGTTCGAAACTACCAGCTGCTCCGCAGGAGAAAGATGAGGCTTT
>NW_006408582.1:5554116-5576592 GCF_000296735.1 Chrysochloris asiatica | reverse complement strand
TAATGAAACAAGTTATATGAATTGTTGAATGTGAAACTGATGATGTGCCCTGTAAACTTTCACTCAATCCACAATAAAAACCTTAAATTAAAAAAAAAAGAAGTAGCTCAGGCCATGGAAACTGAGTAAGGCAGCATTAACAGTGAGCACCAGCAAGGCCAGCTTGTTCACTGAGCTTGCTTACCTTCTCTAAGGTCTGCACAAACTGCTCCACGGGAATGGAGCCGCTCAGCAGAGGCTTCACAACTTTGCAGTCTGGAATGTCATCACTCACTCGTTTTCTCTTCTTACCACTTGTGGGCGGGGTGGGCCTTGGAGGGGGCTGGAAAGAAAGACAGCACGAAACTCAGAACTAAATCTGTAGAAACAAAGGTTAGGGCAGCTCACTGAGTCCATCCTAGACTGTGGGAAGCTCTTCTCTCACAAGCTTGTGAGGTCCCTTCCCTCTCTGCTGCACTGGTGTGGTGCTGTGGGTTAATGTGCTGGACTGCAACGTCAGTTTAAACCATAAGGTCCGCGGTTCAAACTCATCAGCCGCTCCTTGGAAACCCTATACAGGGTCGCTATGAGTCAGAACTGGCACTTAAGATAAAAGGTGTCACTCAAGCAAAGGTATGGCTCCTTGCCTCAACATATTTGTTAAGTACTGTCAAGTTGGTTCTGACTCATAATAACCCTGTACAAGATTTCCAAGGAGGAGCTGGTGAGTTTGAACAACTGATCTTCCGTTTAGCAGTGCAGTCCTTATCCTGCAGTGCCCACCAGGACCCTGCCTCAACAACCAGAGGTCAGGATTTACAACATGAAAAAATGGAGGACAAGCACACAATACTGGGAATCATGGCCTAGCCAAGATGACACAGGTTTTTGGGAACACAATTCAATCCATGACACCAAACTCTTATTATGTGGGACATCACATTTGGTTAAGATTGCTTATCAGGAAGCTTTAATTTTCTATGACTTCAATTCCATATATATTGAACACATTCTAAATAATAAACTGTTGGCAACTGTAGTGACAGTAGTAACATCACAAAGGCTGAGGCCACTGGCTGTGGGTCACACTGCTCTGGGTTAAAATCCTCGCTCTGCTACTCTGGCTGTGGAACATTTGTCAAAAAACAGGGTTCAAAACAACCCCAAAACTCTGTAAAAGTGTGATTATCATAGAACCTTGTGAATATTCAATAAGGGACCTACCACAGTGTCAGGCTATATGCAGAGGTACAAAGGAAGCAGAAGAATTGTACCAATTCTAAAGGGGATTAAGTGTCTACAAATCTACACTACTAGGCAGCAAAGTGCTGTGGAGGCCAGCAGTGTGGGAGCTCACTCCTCAGAGAAGCAGGTTCCTGAAGGCCTTCCTTACTATGCTCTGCACTTTTGGCAGTCCTAAGGAAGGGACCGTCCTTGTACTCACATATCACAGTGCTCGGTGGGTGCCCAGTGAATATGTCTACTAACTGCAGGAGTGAAGCTGTTGCCATGTTGCCAGCAACAGGCGCTCTTCTCTCCTGTCTTTCTTGGAGGCATGTGGCCCTGATAGACATTAGCAGCAGAGAATCTAGATAGTCGCAGAGCCTGTCTCATTGTATCAAATATAACCCATTAAATAGTTTCACCTCTTTTTTTTGCTGGATTAGGAAGTATGTGTACATGTTCTGGGTAGCTGGGATGCCCTAACCCCTGCGGGGGGGAGTGGGCTTCTAGTCTTTAATGCCAAGGCAGCTCCTCACAAATTCCAGCCCAGCCCAGCCCACCCCTCCATTCAATACCTGAAGAATGTGCTTGTTATCTTTAGTATGCAGTACAGCAGAAACCGTTGCCAAGGAAATGCCAGGCTTAATCTCCATGGGCACCAGGGAATCTGCAAGCTAAAAGCAAAGAGAAGATTTCAGTGAGACTCATGCTAAATCCGAGGGATAAGGGGCACTGCTTTGGTGCTGCCCAGAGTTGCTTGGGGGGCGGCACTGGACTTAAGCTCCGCCTTCCCTGAGGAGCTCAGGGTGTATGTGATGTGCAAGGGTCAGCACACGCTGGCCCCCCATGCACGCTCACCGGCATGAGAGAGCGGGCAGTGGCTGAGTGTTTGCCACAGAACAATCAAGTCATAAAGCTGAGCCTTTAATAATTATTGTCTCGAATTTTAATTTACAGTATTCCAGTCTAAAACTGACCAAATACCATGAAAGGTGAAAAATTTTTTTTCACATGAAAAATACATCAAACTCCCCCCACCCCAAGATATGCATTATTAAAGAGGTAAGAGCAGACAGAGTGGGCAGTAGAGGTGCTGATGAGAGCAGGGAGGATGAAGGACCCCCAGTTCTAGTGGTATGGTCTCTTTTGTCAGGTGAGGCTATACAGCCAGCAGAGGTCATCCAGGCTGGGACCTTGGATTGCTGACTCTGCTGCTCCCTTTGTAGCCAGCCCACAAATAATACAAACACCCTGTCAGTTAAGTGCCACCGAGTCGGTTCCGACTCACAGTGACCCTGTATAGGGTTTCAGACAGCTGGTGGTTCTGAACCACTAACCTTGCAGCTCAAAACACCCTGTCAGATCCTACTTCTCGAGACTCCTGCAATATCCTCACATGGTGTACCTGCCTCTCCTCTGCACTCCCTCAGACACTGTTTTCATGTGGCTTCCAGAGCCTTTTTAGCTCTGTGGTATCACTCAAAAACCTATGTCTTTTCAATACTCAAAATGCAAATCAAGTATAGACTTTTCATTTTGGCCTATGTCCGTCTATACTCTGGTCAACTCATTTATCACCTTACTTACCTTCATCACCTCTCTAGGTGGCTGGTGTTAGGTGAGAAGGATTGAGTGAGCACTCCAATTTTTGGAACTCTGACTTCTGTCTAAGGTGGCACACACAGTTTTTACCTGTGAGGTCGTTCTCCTTCCCTGACACTTGAGTTTGACCCTTTTCTAAGCCTCTTACCAACTTCAGCCTCTCCTCATTCCAGATACTGGCAGTAGCATATGATCTTATTTGGAGTGTGGACGCTATGTTTTAGCTGCATATTGTTCTTACAGATATAGAGGGCCCCCCACCTACCCAAGGCTTTTTCTTATTTGAAACCAAAATTAAATACGCACAATTTCATTTATGTAAACATGAAGATTATCAAATGGACAGGAAACGGCTTAGGTTATTTAAAGGGGTTAGCAAATGTTAGGGCTGTGATGAAGTAAGTAAACATATCTAGTGTGAAATATCCTTACTGACGAGACAGGTATCTCTAGTCTCTTAGCAATACCAGTTCCTGTTTTTAACCTCCCTCCCCATCCACAGATATCCCTGTCCTTCCCACAGCTAAAACTGGAGGAAGGAAAATTATTCCTTTCACAGGTTAAGACTGATAGAACTTTAAAGCCTAAGAACTGTCTTGGGAGGTCTGGAGATGGCATTATGGATAGGTGAGATCTTCTCCTTGGGCAACACTGTGAACTAATGTCCAAGAAGCCTCCATGGAGGTGTGGCTCTTCCTAGGGATTGGAAATGTCAGGTGGTAGCAGCTCAGCCAGGATGGAAGTCTGTCCACAATCCTGCCACCCTAGATACCATTTCCTATCAAAACAGGCCTACGAGGGCTGACTTCCCACATTGGTGCTGAGGAGGACACACACATAGATCTTTAAGACAACTGCAGAGGAGGAATGACAGACTTTTCAAGTAAGGATGAAGCTCACATCTTTAGTAATAGTAAAAAACAAAAAGTGGAAATAAATTTTATATCAAATTGATTGAAATTTACGTAACACAAAATTAGCCATTTTAAAGTGAATACCAGGGTGGCATTTAATGAATGCATAATGTGGAATCACCACCTCTTACCTAGTTCCCAAACATTTTCAACCAAAAAGAAAACCAGGGCCCAGTAAGCAGCCACTCCCTATTCTTCTCTCCCCATAGTCTTTAGCAGCCACCTGTCTCCTTTCTGCCTCTGTGAACGTTTCATTTAAACCGAGTCCTACAATATGTGTGACCTTGGCACCAGGCTTCTTTTATTTAGCACAGTGTTCAAGATTTAGTAATCTTAATAAAAAAAAATCTTAAGATTAATTAAATCTTAGATGTATCACAACTTCATGCTGTCTGAAACTTAATATAACAAAAAATTTGTCATTTCAACTTTTATACGTATAATCAGTGACATTACATCCATCATATGACTTCGTTGCTTTTCATGACGTAATGATACGCCACTGTATGTATATATTCCATTTTGTCTATTCAGATTCATGTGCTGTTTCTACCTTTTAGTTACTGTGAAGAATGCTGCTCTGAATGTTAGTGTACATGAATCTGAAAACACTCCTGCTTTCAATCATTTTAGGTAGGAATAGAGCAGTAAGAGTGGAACTGCGGCAATTACCTAAAAAAGACACATAGTTTTATGTCTAACTTTTGGTGGAACTATCAAACTTTTTCCATAGCAGGTGAGCCATCCTGCACTCCAATAGCAATGTACAAGGGTTCCTTCCAATTTTGCCACATCCTCACCTACACTTGCTCATTTCCATTTTTCTGAGTATTACCAAGCAATGATTTTTACCTATTCACTTCACACATGCATTTTTTTCCAGGAAAAAAAACTCTGAGGTCTATCTTACATTGTTCTTAAAGAGTGATGGAAATCTCTGTCCTTGTATAAAGCAGAAAAATCCAGAGATGAGGGGTACCTGTCAAGCTTAGTTTTAGTGTTTTAGCCTCACAGCCGTGGGAGGTTGAGGAGGCAAGCGGGAAGGGGATGACAGGCAGTTGTTATTACTAATGGATGAAATCAGTGTAAGAAAGAACTTTCCCACTGATCTACCAGAACTGACTTTATTTCCTGAGTGAAAGCCTGCTTGTTCAAATCCAGAAAAATATTTAAATACATTTGAGAAGCAGATCTAGAAAAGCTTATGGGGTAGCCAAGACCTGAGTGTTTAAGGACCCTGGGAGCAGTCTGCAAACTGAAGTGCTGGGCACCGAGCCCAGGGGTGTGGGCTCAGGCTTGGTGTGTACCTACTACTACGTCTATCCTCTCTTCTGGGCAAGGACCCCATGGACTCCTTGTCTCCTGCAGCTTTTGCAGGGTCTCCGAGTACCATGTAACATATTTTCAGGGCCAGAAGAGACAGAGTGTTAATGTCCCACTTTATGGTCTTGACCCACGAGAATCATCACACTCTTTCTCCCTCTTAAGGGTGATGCTTTCCATGGAAATGCAAAAAACAACCTAAATGTAAAAACAAACACCCTAAAGGTCTCAGAACAAAACATAGGAATACTACTTTCAGGTCTAATTTTCAGTAATGGCTTCTTGGGTATTACACCAAAAGTATGAGTAACAAAAGACAAAATAAACTGTACTTACTGAAATGAAAAATCCAATTGTCTCTTAATTCCATCTGGCCATGAACTTTTTGAAGCCTCCTCATACAAATGGTCAATAAGCACATGAAACGATGCGCACTGTCATTAGTCATTGGTGGTGGTGGTTGTGTACTGTGGAGTCAGTTTCAACTCAGTGACCAAGGCCGTAAATCTTTATGGGAGCAGAAAGCCTCATCTTTTTCTCACGAAACAGCTGGTAGTTTTGAATTGCTGATCTTGAGGTTCGCAGCCCGATTCGTAACCACTATGCTACCACAGCTCATTTGTCATTACGGAAGTAAAAATCAAAACCACAATGAGATAGCACTTCACCCCCTCTAGGAAGGTTACTATCAGAAAAATGGAAAACAACACGTGTTGCCAAGGATGTGGAGAAACTGAAACCCTCATCCACAACTGATAAATTATAAAATGGTACAGCCAGCTACTGTGGACAACACTTGGTACTATCTCAAAAAGTTAAACGTATTATTTCATATGATCCAGACATTCCTATCCTAGATGTATACTCCAAAGAACTGACAGAAGGTAGAAAACAGATTATCTGTACACCAAAGTTCACTGCAGCATAGCCAAAAGGAGGAGACCACTTCAATGTCCACCAACAGATGGGTGGCAGAAACGTACAATGGATGTAAAGAGAAATGAAGTTCTGATAATGCTACAAAGCATTGATGAACCTTGAAAACATGCTGAGTGAATTCGGTCACAAAAACCACATAAACATGTGGCTTTATTCCCTCTTTTCCTATTTTCCATATTTTCTACAACAACCAACCATATTTTTATTTTAAAAAATATGTATTATATGAGAGAGTCATAAAACCAAAATCAAGAAAAGATTGAGGAGAATTAAGAAGGAAAGCTGTGCAGAGTGGAGGTTCTCAAGTGGGGTCTGAGGGGACCATGATTCCGAGACACTTTCAGGGACCTGTAAGATAGTGGGGATCTTGTTTTTTCTGTTTCAGTTTTTTGTGAATTGAATGAAAGTTGACAAGGCAGATCATCAGTTTTACATTCAGCAAATCATGTACTTTGTTTTTGCCTCATTTCCATGATTGCAATCCCCCCAGGTGCTAACAGTCCTCCTACTTTCTCCCTGTCAGTGCTAATGTTTGAAAACACAAAGCTCTGATTTGCCTTGTTCATTCTCATTCTCTCAGGAGTGGACAGTGGAATTTTCCACGGCACAAGAGAATAAATGCAGGAGGAGATACGAGAATACAGACGTCTTCTATAGCCAGACATTTCTAAGTACAAAATGTGCCCTTCTCTTTACTAATTTAAACATTTTGTGTGTGTGTGTGTGTGTGTAAACATATTTTTCATAAGAATTCTTTGACTATCTTAACATACAATGGGATTATACGTCTGTGTTTCAAAACAGTTTTAACTTTTTATATAGCCAATATCAACAGATTTCATCCATATAAACCAATGTTCTTGGGATTCTCAAATGATAAGACCAAAAAGTTTGATAGCTGCTAGCTTATAGATATCTAAATATAATTCTTCAACCTCAGTCACTGTAAATAAGCTAAAATGCCAGTTTCTTTTAAGATGAGCAAAACATAGTGAAAATGAAAAGTAAGACCATAAAGACGTAGTAAATGCTCAGAACACCTAGAAGGAGGGAAGGCTAGGCCACTTCTAAAAACAATGAAATAAAAACTCACCCCACTTCTGGAGTGGGAAACCTGCTCCCATTTCTCTCTCTCCCATCCAAAAAAATAAAATAAAAAAAAAAATATATATATATTAATGCCACATTACAGAAACAAAACAAAAAAAACCCCAACTGAAGGCAATATTAACAAAGTGGGTTGGACAAGTAGAGGTCTAACACTGAGCTTCAGTATTTCAGAGTTCCAGCAGAATGACTCAGGGGGAGAGCTGGTCCACAAGAGCCTCTGCTGAGAGGAAAGAAGACTGAACTGGTGACCATGAGGCCTGCCAGGGCAGATTGGTGGGTGTGTGGCAGGAGTCAGGGTCAAGAGCTGCTAGTCTGCTCATACTCAACTGAGCAACAAGTCCCTGGGAGGCACCATCAGTTAAGTACTCAACTACTGCCTGGAAGGTTAGAAGCTCAAACCTGGCTGGGAAGGAAGATCTGGCAATCTCCTGAAAAGTCACAATCTTGGGTCAGAGTCAACTTGATGGAATGGCTTTAATTTTAGGTGCATCAGAATCACCTGGAGGGCTTGCCGAAACACGGGTGGCTAGGCCTCACCCTCAGAGATTCTGTTTAAGCAGACCTGAGAATCTGTCTGCAGTGCTCGCAGTCCCCAAGTGATGCTATTGCTCTGGGGAACTGCACCTTGACCATTACTGCACTGGGGTGTGCAGAGAGAAAAGAATGATGTGAGCAGCCAGGCCTCAGGCAGTGAGCTCAACCGTGAGTCACACTTGGGCCCGACTCCACCTGTAAGCCTTGTTCAGAATGGTCTTTGTAGAATGATGTGCCAGTGTCATCTGAGGTATCTTTAGAGATGGACTAGACTCTTCCCTGTCAGTTGAGACCATATGAAATTTAATAACAGTACCTACACCTCCTAGAATCATGGTGAGATCATCCATGATATGTGCTTAGTATAGGCCTTGGCCCCAAAATATTAGTTACTCTCATTATAATTTATAGGGGACCCAAAAGGGGCTGGACCAGTGAAATAGAGCAAAAGGGTAACCTGGAATGTAGCATTCTAGAACAGAATCTGAATCCTCCTGAGTCTTGATAGGCTTCAGCCTAAACAGGAAGTGCCTATTAAAGCCAAGCTCCAAGCAAATTGCCTATTATGAAAATATAAAGTAACCATCAGAAGGAAATGCATGAGAAAGGCAGCCTTGACCATGTCACTCATTAGCAAGTTATAATTAAGAGGGAAATGGAAGTCAGCTGCTTACCCAAGTGTTTGCCTACAAGGACAAGTAGCCTAATTCATAAGCTGAAACTAGAAATTAATCATCTTTTCCTTCCTTAAAGAACCTTTAGACCCAAAACATCCAAATGACCTTCAAAGCAGTCAGTACGAGAGGGCTTCAAAAGTTCATGGAAAAATTCTCATTATCTTTTCATACCATTTTCCCAGGAAGTTTTTGAAGTCCTCACATATATTTCCATGAGTTTATTGCTTAAACTGTTTTTGACTTCCCCTTTTTTTTTTTTTTTAAAAAATGATCTTTAGAACCAATTTATAAGACATAAGAAAATTAATATCTTTGCTTTAAAAAGTGTAGTAATTTGGTTTTGGCCTAAAACCCTATCACCTAACTTGATTACCCCATCTTGATCACCAGACTTAACTACAAATATTCTTTTTAATTGGCTTTCAATAGTCAAATCCCACTTCAAAGGATGAAGACTTGCCACAGTGACTATAGTCTCATGAATAGTCAAATGAACAGTTCTAACTTATCAGGGAGGCCCCATCTGAAGGCTGGGGGATCTCCTCTGTCAGCATCTGCCAGGATGGGCTCACATCAGGCCACACTCCCCACCACACACTGGTGCCTGAGCACACACCACCATACTCCCTCCCTAGGACCACAGAAATGGCCATCAAATGGGACCAGCAGTCTACGTATATGTTGTATATGCACTTTAATGAAAAACAGATGGCTTGCATTTGAAAAATGCTGTTAATTTTGTTATTGAATTAATTTTATTTAAATTAATTACTGAAATTGGCTTGAATCTCCTTTATCTACTGTTCTTAATTAAAAAAAAAAAATTACTGAACAGTAGCAACAACAAAACCTCAAAGACCTCCAGAGGGTTAATTCTGGACAGGTCTAGCTGTGCTGGAACTGGGGCTGGGCCCGCTGTGTGGGGTGTATAAGAGCTGGTCCCTGCTGGCATGGCCTCACCACCACCCTGTGTCAGGGCCCACAGAAGTGAGCAACATTCGGGAACTTCAAAGTTCAAATCTAAGAGCTGGATACTATTTCTGAACTTGCAACTCCAAAAATAAATTTTGGTACACGGATTTCAGTAAGTTTTCCTTCCACTTTTTACTTTTAAAACAAGTTCAAGTATCTCAAAAGGCAAAAGAAAGCCAGAAGTAGCTTCCTACTGAGTTTTAAACATAGTAACTGCAGGAGATGGACAACTTCCTCTCTTGTCTCCAAATGTTCCAGATGCACAATACATACACTTTTTTCCTTATTAAACCAGAAGCTAAGAGTTTTATATAAGTGCAAAATATGACAGGGCTTCAGGAAGTTTGTGAAAAAACAGAATGAAAGGATAACAGAATTTTTCCATGAACGTTTTGAAGCCCCCTCATATTTACTTTGATAGATCAAAAACTGTAAGCAATGCTAAAATGAATATAACTATACTAAGCTTACATTTTGGAGTCATGGTATGGTGCTGTGGGTTAATGTACCGATTGCTAAAGCTGTTTGAACTGCAAGGTCAGTGGTTCAAGCTCACCAGTTGCTCCTTGGAAACCCTATACAGGCTTGCTATGGGTCGGAACCGACTCGACAACACTTAAGAACAACAACAACAAGCTTACATTTACGGAGTCCTGGGGTGGTGCTGTAGGATAAGCACTAGACTGCAAGGTCATTTGAACTGCAAGACCAGTGGTTCAAACTCACCAGCCATTCCTTGGAAACCCTATACAAGTCCCTATGAGCCAGAACCGACTCAACAGCACTTCACAACAACAATAACAACAGCAAAGCTTACATTTGGTTACTCTTCTCTGCTCCATTTATCTTTGAAGTTCAGTGAAACTCGATGTTTAATCATAAATGAGGTCTAGGAAAGACAAGAAAAACTCTAACCACTAAGGAAGTGAAGGACAGAGCTGGCATCAGCATTTCTATTCTCCAAGGTTCTGGTCAGGGACTTGACCTCAGGAACTGTACTGCTGAAAACATTCATATAAGCAGCAGTCCTAACTTTAACAGCTAACACTTCATTAGTTGAAAAAGAGAAGGCTTGGAAAATCCTAACTCTTTCCTGGTTATATGCTTATAGTTACTCACTTGTTCTTTGTTGATTCGTATTTGACGCAAACCCAAAGGAAAGACAGCTCTTGGACAATCTCTTTCACAAGAATCAGTTGGAAAACCTGAGTTTAGCCATGAGAAAGAAGATGGCTCACCTCGGGCATAATTTCGATCTTCTCATACCGACGTTTGAAGGGCAGGGCCAGGACCTCGGCCCGGTGATAGGACATGGCAGGGGGCTGGCAGTCAATCATCAGGTCCGTCCTGTGTGACTGGGGTGGGGGCGGCTGGGTATACTGCTCAGGACACACCACGTGGAGGGGCTGGGGAAACCAGAAGGGCAAAGTTAAGGCAGAAGAAAAAAAACAAGATGAGGCAGGGAAGCAAAAGCAAACGATTTTGAATACGGCCAGCATTTGCTAGGCCTGTAAACTATCCTAATTCTGTCTTTCCAGATACATGCTCATTACAACATTCAGGTCATTTCTAATTTTCATCCTCTTAAATTCAACTAATTGGCAGGAGGAGAGATGAGCATCCACAAACCCAAACACACTGTCGAGTCAATTCCAAATCAGTGACTGACTCAGATCGACACACAGGACAGAGTGTTGTTGTTGTTAAGGGCTGTCGGGTTGGTTCCAACTCATAGCAACCCTGTATGGGGTTCTGAGGAGCGGCTGGTGAGTTTGAACCGCCAACCTTGTGGTTCTACCTGACCTTGCAGTCAAGCATTTATCCTATAGTGCCACACCAGGATTTCGACAGGACAGAATAGAACTGTCCTAAAGGGTTTCCAAAACTGTTTTGTATTCTGTACAGAAGCAGACTGCCATATCTTTCTCCTAAAGAGCAGCTGGTGGGTTTGAATTGTGGACTTTTCTGTTAGTAGTTGAAAGATTAACCACTGCTCCACCAGGGCTTAAGAGATGAGCATAATGGGGGAAAGAAGAATAAAAAACTCAGGTAAAACCCACAAACTTCCAGTCATGTTGGTGAGTGAGGGATTAATTGTCTTATTTTGCTGGGTTTTTTTAATGCTCTATTTAAGTCATCTTAATGTCAATGTGTCTTCTAACTGGCCTCTGAGCTCTCTGAAGGCACATTTTAGGCATGCTGGGCTATTAGCAAAGACTGTGTTTGTGTTTCATGTTAGTTTGCTACTTTTGGTTTTGAGTTTCTTCAGTTGCCTGCAGGTCAACTCACATTAGGTAGTGGGCACTGATTGGTCAGAAAACATATTTAATCATTTGCACAGAACTTTATTTATTTATTTTTAAACAAAAATGTTTTCGTTAAATTGTGAGAGAAAAAAAAAATAGTAAACCAGAATATACTTCAGACAAAGACCATCCAATTGAAAACACCTATACGGTCACTGATTTTACTTCATACTTGTTGGTCTAATCCTCAAGGTCTTTGAAGAATGACTTTCTAACATGCAGAATCGTTTGGCTTTAAACAGCATTTGCTCTTTAGAGCTAATCTTTCCCTCCTCAAACTTTTCTTTCCTGACCTAGTTAGTGTCTCTGTAACCCTGCCCCACAGCTGGCTGAAACAACGCTCAGCCCAGGGACTTCTCCTACGTTATCCTCTCCTGAAGTAGAGATCAGGTCACGTCCAGTGCCAAACAGCACTCTATACTGGTTTAAACAGTTACAACACTTGTGTAGGGATTAGGATTTGTAGTTGTACTTACTAACTACTGGAAACCAGTATCTCTTACCTACTGTTTCCAGCATAATCCATCACCCTATCAAGGCCAAAAATCAGGTAAGTGCTCTTATTATGCCTAGAAAAAGCCCATATTCTCTTCTTGTAGAGTAAGTAAGAAGGCTGGTAGTAGCCACAGTCAATAATCCATGCATTCCTGAAGTTCTTAGGTTTTCTCTTTTTCTTGTTATACTTCTTAAAGAGTTTTGTGCTAGACCCTCCCTTCCTGAGGTCAAAGATTTTGTAAAAAGGAGGAGAAAGGATTTCTGAACTAGGTCAAAGACTTAGATTACATAAAGATGAATGAAGAAAAACAAAGACTTAAAACAATTAGACCACATGAGTAAGTCACCATGTGAATTACAGCCTCTATTACCCCGAGATCACAACTAGATGATGCCTGGGCAGAGCAGGAGAGAAAACATGTAAAACAAAACTCAAAATCATGAAAAAGAGCAGACTTACTGATTATAGAGATTGGTGTCATGCTTGAGCTGTGGCCCTTAGGCACTCTTCAAGCCTGGAAATGAACCCACCTCTTGGGGTCAACTTTCAGCTAAACAATAGACAGGCCTCTAAAATGACTGGAGTCTTGATGTGGCGCTGTGGGTTAATGCGCCAGACTGCAAAGTCGTTTGAACTGCAAGATCGATAGTTCAAGCTCACCAGCTGCTCCTCGGAAACCTTATACAGGGTCTCTATGGGTCAGAACTGACTCAATCACATGAGACCAAAAGGGCAGCAATTTGACACCAAGTTCAGAAGGCAGGAAGGGGTAGAGAAGAAGGGTGAAGGGAAACAGGGAGTCCAAGGAAGAAGTGGGAAGAGTGTTGTTTCAGTGAAGGGATTGCAACCAATATCACAAACCATACATAAATTGCAGAAGGGAAAATTAATTTGATCACCCAAACTATGAAAATTAATAAAAAACAAAACCAACATGAAGTGAGATGCTCAGATCCAGCTAAACTGCACTCATTCAAGCTCCAAAAGTTTTCCTGTCTATAAAAGTTGTCTCCACTTTCTAAGATGTCTTCCTTTTCAGTTCTAATCCTTTTTCTCCCTCCTCATTTACCAAAAAACTTACCACACACAACTAGTGATGAAAACCAGTGTGGTGACTTTTCATTCCCTGCTTTCTCTCTACATTCCCCTTTCTACATAGATTCTTCCTTTTGTCTAACATTTTACCTCAACAATGTCTTCCATTCTTTATGATAGCAAATGCAAAATGAAAAAACAAAACAAAAAAAGCCAACAAGAAACTTCTCACAGAATGTAAAACAACAGTTAGTGCTACTAACCCACCACATGCACAATAAAGACCCAATACATGTTTGCGGTGCACTGAGGGCCTGGGTAAGAGACGGTGGGGGAAGATGCTGATGGATTATATGATTCTTTGGTGAATAATCAATTACAGAGTTAACTGTGATCAGTCAATTCGGCCATCCTGCTGGGTATAAAATGAGCCATCTCAGAAGCAGAAGGCAGATCTCACATAACTTTGGGCTCCAGGATTCCTGTGCATTGAACCTCCTTGGTGCAGGAAGCAAAGCTGTGACACCAAAGGAGCAGCAGAACTAAGAGTCAAAGTATGCGACAGAACGGTGGGCTTCCTGGTCCACAGAGCAAGCTAAGTGCTGTGGGACAGGAGGCTTGCTTGTGGAGTAGGGTGCCTCCAGGCACTTATGGGGGGAGCTATGTTCGCTGACCCACTGAACTAGAGTTGAGCATCTTCAGGTTGAGGTTTCTAGCAGAGTGGGAGTGTCTTTTGGGCACAGATCAGCAGGTGTGAAAGAGCTATGTAACACTGCCAGAGCAGGGCAGAGATCAAGGGGCCCAGGGCTGAGGTGAAGAACCAGAGAGAAGTTTGCCTCAAAGCATGGCAGAGAAGAGGCTGTCCTGATTTAAGATCTGTATCCTGAGCATCTTCTGATGAAGATGAACTGTAATCTATTAAATTCCCCAGTAAACTCCAAAACTGCAAGTATGGTGTGGCCAGTGCGGTGAATTATGAAATCCAGCTGAATAGAACATGCTATGAGAGGGGCAGATGGTGCCATTTTGGGTCAATGTTTCAAGCAAACTGACTTGCAACTTAGGGAACATGTTACTAGAATGTCTTTTCTTTATTGTTGTTGGGGATGGTATGCAATATGCTTTTAACTGGACACATATGAGCTTCCTCAAAAATAACAGACTATGTTTTCTTTTCCATCCAGTTTTGATGTCTTTAGAATGAAAACTTCTTTCAGGATGTAGTGAACATCACTGTTAAGTTTTCAGGGTAATTAGCATACGCCTTGGCATTCTGTGAATGTTCAAAATGTTAGGAAAAGTAGGACTCATATGCAACTAGACAACCCAGTCATCTTTTATTACAGATTTGCAGCTTCACAGAGATAACCTCACTAATTGAAAGTATGACCTTGGTTTACTTCATTACCTGCACTTCTTTAAGCAGCTTGGACACTTGGATGAAATTCAGTCGTGTATCAATGGGGCAGTATATGCATTTCATGGCCAAGGGCTGGTAGGGAGCCAGTGCTTCTAGGTAGGAGAAATCCGGTTCTACAGAACAAAACAAAAACGAGATCTTAAAATGCAGTCAACAGAGGAGCTTCCTGGCAAGAAGGTGGCTGGTGCGATCTGTGCCAGGCAAGGAGGTGGTCAGTGTGACCGGGGCCAGGTAGATGGTCAGTGTGGTGAGGAGAAAGAGCAAATAAGTAAAAACATAGAGAAGAATGGGAGTCAGGTTTCTTAACGTCAGAGGAAAGAGTAACAAATAAGGTAAAACAGGTTAGAATGAACCCTGTGGGATAGAACTGGAATTGAAAGCATTAGTGTGAATTCAAAGTTTTCAACACAGAAAGACCGACAGATAGGAGGAGAGGAGATACATGAAATAAATAAATCTTTACAAGAGAATTTGAACTAACAACTGCAAAACAACGATGAACATCACCATCTGGCAGCCATTATAGTAATTATTTATTCAGACAGAATCTCATTAATATATGGTTAAAAAAAAAAAATTAGAAAAAAATTTGTAGAGACTTCCAGGGCAAGATGATGGAGTAGGCTGATGTACATAGCAGATCCTCTGCAACAAAGACAGGGGAGACCAAGTGAAGCAGATACGGATGGAGATCCTGGAACCCTAAGCTACAGAGGCTGGGACATAGAGGTGGATTGAATGGATGCCAACTGGAAGAGAAAGTGAACAGGAGCAGTGTGAGAGAAGGAAAACGGGTGGCTCATGGGCTGGCTTGGAGTTGTGTGGCCATCTGGAGCTTTTGCAAGTGGAAGCAAACATAAGATATGGCTGGAGGTTGGTAGCGAGGGGGTGCAGTTCCATGCCCTCCTGGTAGCCAGGGCATGGCCAGTCCCCTCCCTCACCAACCCAGCAGTCAGTGGCACCCTTTTCTGCACAGCTGCTGCTCTACCTGGGGTCCAGGAGTACCACCCCTGCTTCTGTAGGTGTGTGAGCCTGCCTGAACTAAACCACACAAACAGCAGAGAACTATTCTCACACCCACCAGGAGACAGGTGGTGAGCTACTAAGAACACACTAATGTACAATCATCAATTAAATACAAACACGACACCACACTGTCTCAGAGAGAATAGACAATCTCAACGTACATGAAGAAACTAAACAGAGTGCCTCTAACAAGTGGTCAAAATACTGAGTTAGAAAATCAGAAATGGTATTAGAACTACTGGAAAGGAATTTAAAAGAATGGCATTTACATACCTTCAATGGATTCAGAGAAAAATCAAAGAAAGCAAGGAGAACACAGAAAAAACTTTAGAAGAATTCAAGAAAACACTACCAGAATAGACTGTCAAAATAAAAGAAAAATTGGAAAACCACACAAAAACAGCAATTAGAAAGCCAGAAGATAAATATTAAGATTTCAGAAACAGATAAATACTCTGAAAGGGAAAAGGAAAAGAATTGTAATCAAGAAGACTGAATTACTGAGATTGATAACAAATCTCTTAATATTCATCTGCTAAAGGAACAATCTGAAAAAAGAATAAAAAAATCCAAAGACAGACTTATATTTACATGGGACACTATATCAAGAGGAATAATTCTAGAACAGGCAGAAACAAACAAACAAAAAAAACCATAAAGAAAATTTTCCAAAAGTTGGAAGGAGCAAAGTAGCCAAGCAGAGAATGAAGAGATACAGATCTTTGTGAAGAACCTGACGGGCAAGACCATCACTCTCGAGGTTGAGCCCAGTGACACCATCAAGAATGTCAAAGCCAAAACTCAAGACAAGGAAAGCATCCCTGTGACCAGCAGCATCTGCTTTTTGGGGGTAAGTAGCTGGAGGACAGCTGCACTCTCAGACTACGACATCCAGAAAGAGTCTACTCTGTACCTCACGCTGCATTTGCGTGATGGCATCATCGAGACTTCTCTGTGCCAGGTCGCCCAGAAGTACCACTGTGGCAAAATGATCTGCCACACGTATGTGCCCATTCACAGGTTAGACAGCCTGGGGAAAGGGAGTAGGCCTGAACACTGACAGCACCTGGTATCCCCCACACTCCTAAAAGTAGCCCCTGTCTTCACAGAGGTGTTAGGTTTTGTCTGCACTGCCGTGCTGTTACCTGTTTCAAGAAGTGAGGCCACACCAGCAACCTATGCCCCAAGACGAAGGTCAAATAAGGGCCTCTCTTTGCTGACTTCCCTGTCTCCCGTTGCTGGGTTCTCCTGAGCCCCATGGTGTTGGGCCCTCAATAAAGTCTCACTTAAATTCAACCGAAAAAAAAAAAAAGAGTTGCTGGAAGAAAATGTCTCCAACATCATGAAAGATAAGGTGCTAGCCATTCAAGAAGTTGAACAAACTCCAAACAGAACAGACCCCAAAAGAAAATCACCAAGACATACTCAAATTTCAAAACCAAAGGCAAGGAAAGAATCCTGAGAGCTGCTCAGGGAAAATGAAAAGTTACTAGCAAATGAGAATTAATAATACTACTAAGCTCTGATTTCTCAACAGAAACCATGCAGGCAAGAAGACAACAGAATGACATGTAAAACTCAGAAAGAAAAAAACTGTCAACCAAGAATCATATACCTACCCAGCAAAGCTGTCTATCAAACACAATGATGATGATAGTGAAATTAGGGCATTTCCAAATAAACAAATTAAAAGAAACTGTAAAAACCCAAACCATCCTTATAAAAAATACTAAAGGGAGTTTTTTGGACGACAACAGCAGGCAACAACCTGAGTCTAACATACATGACAATATTACCCAGAACTCAACACAGATTTAAAGTAAAACAAACCTACAAGACTGCCAACAAAAGAGAACCAGACATACTGTTTGCAACAAAAACCCCCCATAAAGGAAAAAGAGAATAATGTAGCTAGAGAACTTCCAAATGAAGAGGAAACCAAGCAGATTTCAAGAAAAATAAATAAATAAAACTAAACTTAACTGTAACCCTAAAATGAAATCAAGCCTTACATCTAGCCCTAGTCCAACCCTAACCCCTAATATTAACCCTAACTGTAATCCTAACAATGAAACAAAGTCCTAGGCCTAACCTAGATCTAGTTACAATCCTAACCGTTATTCCTTACTCCTATCCTCACAAAATAAATAAACTTAAAAATTGGATGATGAACAGAATATATATATATATTGTTGTTGTTAAGTGCCGTCGAGTCAATTCCGACCCATAGCAACCCTGTATAGGGTTTCCGAGGAGCAGCTGGGGAGCTTGAACCGCCGACCTTGCAGTTCAAATGACTTCACAGTCTGACGCATTAGCCCACAGCGCCACACCAGGACTCTCTCTCTCTCTCTATATATATAAAATAAAGTATCCCTCCAGAAGACACTTACTAAATACAAAGAGTGAAACAGTGGAGAAATCTGGCCTAGGCCACTTTCATTAAGGACTCAAGTTAACACTAAATATGTAATCCTGGTGTGGTGCTTGTAAGATAAGCACTGGATTGCTAGTTGCATGTTGGCAGTTCAAACCCACCAGCCTCTCTTTGGAAACCCTATACAGGGTTGCTATGAGTTGGAGTTGACTCGATGGCACTTAATAACACCAACAACATGAGACAAATTAACGTCTCGGGCCACCTCTTGGATAGAATGCACCTAGAAATAAAGAAACAGACTTTAATGTTGTGGTTACGAGTCAGGCTGCTAACCTCAAAG
This sequence comes from Chrysochloris asiatica, assembly GCF_000296735.1. Lineage (NCBI taxonomy): Eukaryota > Metazoa > Chordata > Mammalia > Afrosoricida > Chrysochloridae > Chrysochloris > Chrysochloris asiatica. The sequence continues at coordinate 5,558,315 of NW_006408582.1, read as the reverse complement.
TCAGCAGTTCTAAACTACCAGCTGTTCAGCAGGAGAAAGATGAGGTTTTCTGCTCCCGTATAGATTCACAGCTCAGAAACCCCATGCAAGGTTGCTATGAGTTGGAACCAACTCCACGGCACACCATCATCACCACCCAGGCAAACAAAATGCTTCTGCTCCTATCAGCAAACCTGAGTATATCACCGGTGCTGGTAATCTGGTGCCACAGTGAGTGTGTTCTCTCCAGAGCCGCTCCACTCTGCTTGGCAGGAACTGTTCAATTCTACCCAAGGAAGCTGTCCACCTTAAGCCGAAACACTAGCTCACTCTTGATGTGATGAATGACACTTTCCAATACAGCTGGTGCCCCAACTAAAATACCACTTCTTATGCACATCATGCTTATATCAACCTCGTATATTTCCATGAGTTTATTACTTACTTAAAATGGTTTTGAATTCCCCTTTTTGAAAATCAATATTTATAACTAATTTATAATACTTATAAGAATTAGTATCTTCACTTGGAAAGTATAATTTCATTTTGGCTTCAAACTTTATCACCTAACTTGATTACTCCATCTTGCTCACCAGACTAAACTACATATATTTTTTTTCAAAATTGCTTTTGATAGTCAAATCCCACCTCAAAGGATGAAGATTTGCCATAGTGGCTATATTCTCGCAGATTGTCGAACGGATTGTTCTAACTCATCTGGGAAATTTAAATAGTTACAGTGCATCATGTTTCCCTAAGAATACCCAGAAACCTCCAAAAATGGGGCAAACAGAGAGTTTAAATGTAAATCCTTTACCCAGAAGAGACATGGACAATCACACAACCCCTGATTTCTCTTAGCAAGGTGCATTAACTGACAGCCCCAGTGAGGGACAGGATTCTGTGCGTTTCCCTGTATTTACCTGTGAATATGACAGTGTTGAGACTAGACTTCCCCCAGAGCTCCATGAAGTGGACCACATCCCCAAAACGGAGAGAAGGATGTCCCGTGAACACCACACACGGCTGTCTGAAATCGTTGCTGAAGTCTCCGTGGATGCTAGGGTAGTGCTTCAGCTTATTGGTCTGAATGAGCTACAACAAAGATGAAGAAACAGATGCAGAGATGTTAGCCTGCCTAGGCTGAAGGAAAAACCAAAGCACGAGAAGGTCAGCAGAACAGAATTGAAAATAAAATAAATCTTATTAAAATTACATAAAGACCCTAGTTTTTTATTTTACCTGTGTGACTCTGAATCAATGGGCAGGTGAAATCCTTTTGGGGATATTAACAAGCTTTTTCAGTGGAAGCTTTCATTCAGGCTGTCATGGCCTGATTTAGTCAACTCTTGTCTATAGCCACCAGTCCTGGAAGTCCTCTTGAGAAGTTACAGCTGTCTAATTTTATGGTATTGCAGCTTCTAAATAAAGGCAAAGACCAAACTGGCTTTCTGAAATTTGGGTGATTTGATGTCCTCATGACACCCAACTCCCTCAAATCAGGTCAGATTCCAACTCACAGGACACAGCAGAACTGCTCCTTAAGGTTTCCTAGACTGGACATCTTTACAGGAGCAGACAGCCTCATCTTTATCCCTTGGAGCAGCTGGTAGGTTGGAACCTGAGATCTCAAGCCTAGCAGCCCAATGTTTACATCACTGTGCCACCAGGTCACCTTCTCGATGACGCCAAAGAGCAGACCATGTGCAACCTCAAACCTTGCTCCCAAACGTATTCTTTGAACCAAAAAGAAGCTCCCCTGCAGCTCAGCACCTGATAATCTTCTTCATGATATCTGAGGCCCATACCATTGTGACACAACTAAGATAACATCTTACAACACTGCTCAGAAACTTCCCAGGGCCCTGCCTGCTGCTGTTACCCCCCTCCCACTCTAGAGTCAGATGATAAGCATCCAGGATTCACAGAACTTCAACATCACAGGGGGTATTACTCTGAGAGGATGTTTGATAGATAAAGAGATAAAGACCTGGTCTATGACACTGAAAAATCCCTTGTTTTCATTGTTGTACTGTTGAGTTGGTTCTGACTCATGGAGACCCCGTGTAGGGTTTCTGGGAGCAGCTGGTGGGTATGAACCACTGACCCTGTAGTTAGCCATCCAGTGCTTATCCCACAGTGCCACACCAAGACTCCGAGGAATCCCTTAGCAACCTATAATACATAAGAGTACTGTCCAATTCAAAACTTAAGTTACCCCAAGCATGAGGATGTGGCCACAGTGGGACAGTCACCCAACGTAAGCCAAGATGTCTTCACTTTGAAGCTTTCACCTTTAATTTAGACAGACTGACTTTTATCAGCAAGACTGCAATACTACCTTGGAGATCTTAATCAGGTCTCATGTGCTTGGAAGGAATATGGAGAGTAAAGATGGAACAAACATCGATTCCCACCTTCCTTCCAAGTCACACAAAAATAAACCTGGTGTTCTTTTTATAATCCATGTGACCAAAATCATTACTTGTTCCAGTTAAGGTGGGTGAGTGGCTGTATAAAGGACTAAGTCTACTGTACCCAGAGATGCCAAGGAGATGAATGGGATTCTAAATATAGCAGGCCTGTGCACACTTACGTCACTGTTAAGCCACTATCTACAGTTTCTGTAGCTGTACTGATCATTGTGTAGAAACGAAGGTAAATCCATCATTTTTGCCCACTGGCTTATGAGGGGGCCTCAAAAAGTTTGTGAAAAAATTCCATTTTTCTGTGAAGTTTTTAAAGTCTCCCTGGACTAGTTTTGACCACACAGAATCACAAGTGCTCGGATTTAAGGCCCAGATCGCCTATGAAATGAAGCTGTTGGTAAGAGCTCTGTACTAGAATTTTTAATGTTTTCTCAGGGGCACTGATAATACTGAAGGCTAGCACCATCATTCCCTCATGATAGTGTGTGCGTTTCAGTGGCCCTGATTGTGCCACTATGGCCTCTTCACAATTGTAACTGAAAATGGAACAGGGGTCATTTGCAACATATGTATGGTAAGAATGTGCTAACACTCTTAAGCTCTGGTGCTGTTAGTTGCTGTCAAGCTGATTCTGACTCATGGGAACCCCATGCGTGCAGAGTAGAATTGCTCCACTGAGCTTTCAAGACTGGGACCTTTCACATGCATATTCCCATAAACACACTGAGAAACAGTGCTCACCAGCTCTGCAGAAGCCCCTTTGGTCCCTGCCAGTCACCATGACCTCACCTCTACCTTTAGGGTAACCACTACAACAGCTTCTAAGACCATGAATTACATTTGTATCTTTTTGAGCTAGTATATAAATGAAATCAGACCATATGTAGTCTTTTACATATTTCTTTCAGTAAACATTTTATCTGTAAAATTAAATGTTATCTACATTGCTACATGTAACTGGTGTTCATTCTCATTGATGTATGGTGTTCCACTGTTTGTAGATGTACCACAAATTATTTCACTCTACTGCTGGTGGTTTTTTGGGTATTATTTCAGTACCATACCAAGAATGCTACATATATTTTTGTGCATGTCTTTCAGTGATATAAGTATGTCTTTCGGTTAGGTATATACTTTAGGAACAAAATTGTTCAGCTTTAGCAGATACCGCCAGTTTTCTACAATGTCTATACCAATTTATTCTTCATCTTTTTTAAAAAGTAACAAAAATTGGGAGTAATTGTCCAATAGCAGAATATTTAACATACCTTATGAACATACCTTAATATATGACATTATATGATAATGGAATATTAAGCACATAGAAAAATGCACATGACATACTATTTCTTGAAAAAGAAAACAAAATCAGAAAGAAAAACTCAGTACATCTCTCTATAAAAGGTATATATATAATTTGTCGGTTATGTGAGGGAGAATTTTCCTGTTTTTAACACCGAAATGTTATTTTCATCATTAAAAATTTATATATATGACTGATGTAACTGAAAATAACAGTGTGGCAATAAATGAATCTAATAACCACAGAAGTTAGTCATGGAAATTAGAATAAAAGTCCTGGTCCGTTAACAGAACAGTGGTAGGCTATGAACTATATAAACATATTGATATTAATCAATGGAGCTCTGGTAGCATAGTGGTTACAAATTGGGCTGCGAACCTTAAGGTCAGCAGTTCGAAACTACCAGCCACTCCGCGGGAGAAAGATGAGGCTTTCTGCTCCCGTAAAGATTTACACCCTCGGAAACCCTGTACAGGGTCGCTATGGGT
>NW_006408582.1:5538067-5554016 GCF_000296735.1 Chrysochloris asiatica | reverse complement strand
TTACTTCATCCATGTCATTATAGTCAACTATACTTGGAGGCTTTCTGCTCCCGTAAAGATTTACACCCTCGGAAACCCTGTACAGGGTCGCTATGGGTCGGAACCGACTCGATGGCATTTAACAACAACAACAACAATTAATCAATATGTGTTAATAATCATTAAAATGAATGGAGCTTTGAGAATATATAACAACGTACTGACTTCTACATTGGAAAACTTCACTACTGTTGTGCATGGGACGCGATGGGATATAGGTTTTCCTAGTAATATTTGTTATCTGATGGACTGCCCTCCTCAGCAACTCTCCATCTAACATCAAGTTACTACATTTCTTTTCTACCCAGACCAAGTAATCCCATTTTCTTACCTCTGCATGAGGAAAAGGAGGTTCTGGGAGATACACTTTAGTCTGTTTGTTGTGACAAAGCCTTTTAAAGAGGAGAAACAAAGCAACAGATTACTTCCACCATTCTGTGGTATTTGTTGCCACCCAGTGGTAGCACTGCAAATACCTAAACACTGAAGAACTTCAGTTTCTCAGAGAATAATCAAAGCCATCTCCTACAGAGCACTCCTGACAAAAGCATCTTGTGAGCCAATTTTTTTAAGCTTTAAAACTTCTCAATACACATTCAAACAAACAAACACAAGAACCCAAATCAGTTGCTGCTGATTTGACCCTGACTCATGTGCATCTGAGTAGAACCATAGGGTTTTCTAGGTCTGGGATATTCTACAAGTACATGGCCAGGCCTTTCTTCTGAGGTACCTTTTGGTGGATATTCAAACAACCAATCTTTGAATTAATGGCTGAGTACATAACACAGTTTACAGAATAGAGTTAGGTAGTAAAGATATCCCATGTATCCTCTACTCAGCTTCCCCTGATGCTAACATCTTATATAACTGTGGTACACAAAAGTAGGACCTTTGTCAAAATTAATGAATTAGCATATTTGTTGTTGTTAAGTTCTATCAAGTTGGGTCAAACTCTTATCGACCCAGTATAGGGTTTCTGAGATGTGGCTAGTGAGTTTGAACCGCCAGGCTTGTTCTTCAAACCGACCTTACAGTTGAGTGCTTATACTACAGTGCCACACCAGGGCTAGCACATTACTATTAACTAAACTGCAGTCTTTATTCATATTTCACCAAATGCCCTTTTTATGTTGCAAGGCTCAATCAAGGATACATTCCATGTAGGTCTTTAATCTTTCTGACAACTTTTAATTTTTATGTATTGATAGTTTTAATAATAATAATAATATTAATATGCCTCATCTCTCGCCCGCAGAGCAGCTTGCTGTTGTTGTTGTTAGATGCCATCGAGTCAGTACCGACTCATAGCGACTTTATGCACAGCAGAACTAAACACTCCTGATCCTGGGCCAACCTCACTACTGTTGCCGCGCTTGAGCCCATTGATGCTGCCACTTTCCCAATCCATCTCGCTGGGGGGGTCTTCCTCTTTTTCTCTGACCCTCCACCTTACCAAACATGATATCCTTCTCTAGAGACTGGTCCCTCCTGACCATATGCCCAAAGTATGAGAGAAGAAGTTTGGCCATCTTGGCCTCCAAGGCGCACTCTGGCTGCACTTCTTACAACACAGATCTACTGGTTCTTTTGGCAGCCCGTGGCACTTTTTAATATTCTCCTCTAACACCATAACTCAAAAACATCAACTCTTCTATGGTCTTCCTTATTCATTGTCCAGCTTTCACACGCATATGAGGTTATTGAAAATACCATGTCTTGGGTAAGGTGCACCTTAGTCCTCAAGCTGACATCTTTGCTCTTCAATACTTTAAAAAGGTCTTGTACAACAGATTTGCCTGATGCAATACATCGTTTGATTTCTTGACTGCTGCTTCCATGAGTGTTGATAGTTGATCCAAGAAGAATGAAGTCCTGAATCTCTGCTCCGTTGATAAGAATGCTGTTTATTGGTCCAGTGGTGAGGATTTTGTTTTCTTGACGTTGAGATGCAATCCATACCAGAGGCTGTGTGCTCTTTGATCATCAGTAACTATTTTAAGTCTTCTTCAATTTCAGCAAGCAAAGTTGTATCATCTGCATACTGCAGGTTGTTAATGAGTCTTCCTCCAATCCTAATGCCACGTTTTTTTTTTTTTCATATAACCCAGTTTCTCGGATTATATGCTCAGTATACACATTGAATAAGTATGGTGAAAGAATACAACTCTGTTGCACAGCTTTCTTAATGGTAAACCATTCAGTGTTCCATGTTCTGCTCGAATAACTGCCTCTTGGTCCATGTACAGATTCCTCATGAGCACAATTAAGTGTTCTGGAATTCTCATACTTAACGCAATGTTGCCCATAGCTTGTCACGATCCGCACAATCAAAAGCCTTTGTGTAGTCAATAAAGCACAAGTAAACATCTTTCTGATATTCTCTGCTTTCAGCCAAGATCCATCAGACATCAGCAATGATATTCCTCATTCCACAGCCTTTTCTGAATCCGGCTTGAACCTCTGGAAGTTCTCTGTCACTGTATGCTTGCAGCCGTTTCTGTATTACCTTTAGTAAAACTGTACTTGCATGGGATATCAAAGATATTGTCTGATGATTTCCGCATTCTGTTGGGTCACCTCTCTTTGGAATGGGCACAGCTAGCATATGATAAAATATTAACTGAAGCAAGAGGAATTAGGGAGCTGCTACTGGTTTTGAATAGTGTTGGAAAATTACATTTCTGCCTTCCAATCCTTATTCCTTTATTACCACTCTTCTACACTCTAGCAGTAAATAGATTTGGCTTTCACTAATGCAGTTACAGATCACAGATACGGCAAAACAACAAAATGAAAGCATCACAGTAGTGTGAGAAGAAGCCAAGATTTGTTTTATTCTTACTGTTTGAATGTATAACCTCTGAATCAAATAGAAGTCATGGAGAAAACCACAGACATACCACTCAGCAAATATCTGGGAAAACTCGAGTGAACTGTTGGCCACAGGGGAGATGAAGTAGAACGGGACACTGGACAGGCCGGCGGAGTCGATGTATTGATACAGGCACTCCAGGAGGTCATAGATCACTCCAGATGGGTAGCAGGGAACCAACACATTGCCTCCATTCCGGACCGTGAGTGCTACACAATGGAAGCCAGACAGGAAAACAAAAGTATCAGAACAACAATTTCATAATAACAGAATTTAACTCTGAAATAAATACCTACATTTCTTCATTTTCCTACTTGAGCACTTACAATTTACTTCACATGTACAGTAATCTGCTTTTCTTCAAGAGTAGCACCAAAGTGGGGGTGGATCTAGAGGTTGATAATTAGCTAATTTTTTATTCGATGTCTAAGTTCCTGAGACTAGGGTATGCAATTAAGAGTTTGGATTTTAAAGGCTACCAGTGGCAGCTGAGCTTCAGGGCAGACCCTCCAAGCTCCTTCTGTTTTGTCATTATTGTTAAGCGCCTTTGATTTGGTTCCGATCGACTCATAGTGACCCTATATAGTGTTTCCAAGGAGCAACTCGTGAGCTTGAACCACAGGTCTTGTGGTTCAAACCAACCTTGCAGTCCAGCGCATTAGCCTGCAGCACCATACCAAGACTCACTCCCCTTCTATTTTGTTGTGTCGTTGAGTTGGTTCCAACTCATAGCAACCCTGTATAGGGTTTGCAAGGAGTGGCTGGTGAGCTTGAACCACCGGCTTTGTGACCTTACAGTTCAAAGTGACTTTACAGTACTGAACATTAACCCACAGTGCCACAAATTATGTGGGACTTGTCTCTGCTTAGCTTCTGACCACTGAATAATCTATAAGAGAATAAGCTAAGTTTTCCATTGGTGTCTTTTTGAGTGGCATTTCTTTCATTATTGTTTTGTCTCTAAGAAAATTCTCTAAACTTTAATACTTAATGAACTGAAACTTTTAAGTTGCAATCATATCAATCATTACAGTTGGCTCAAGCAAACAAACAAACAAAAAAACCACATCAAGTTCTTATTCAAGTTTGTATTTTGTTTGGTTTCTAAAACAAATTGATACAAGCAAATTCAGGGTATAGAACTAGAATTCTTTGTTGGCTCCTATCTACTTGAGCACTGGTTGACTTGCTACCACTAAAGTATGGCACAGTGAAAACACTAAAATCAGTGGCCAGAGGTTGAGAGTCCTGGGCTCCAGTCCTGGCTTTGTCCCAGCTATAGGACTTTAGAGACACCACGTTACCTTTGTAGAGCTTCAGTTTTCTTATCAGTTGAATTACAGAAATGAACAACATGAGTCACTGTGTCAAACTTTAGTTTGCATAAAAATGGCGAGGGAATTTGTTGAAAATGCAACTCTCCCCCCCAACTCCCCTGAGAGTCTGACTTACAAGGGTGCCCAAAGTTGAATTTTTAGATACCTTGTGTTGGTCCTAAGGTCGGTGTTGGAATACCCAACTTTGAGAAGCAGAATTAGAACTAAAGTTCTTTTCAGACCTAAAGTTTGTTGACTCCCTGAGTCTAGATTATAAACCAAACAACCAACTAACCAATGATTGATTCTATTTGAGAGTAGTTTAGTAATTTTTCCAAAAATATATTGTTTGCTTAATATCAACAAAGAACAAAAACATAGACTATGATTAGCATTTGTTGTTGCTGTTAGGTAAAATTTCAAAGGACACTGCCTTTCATGCAAATATAGAAGTTGACCATTTCTTTCCCCTATAATAGATGTCCCATCACTTAAAAGTTGTTAGGGGTAAAAAGGCTGAGTTTATTACCGCCTCTAATATTTTTAAAAGGAAGGTAACAGGATTTCCAGATTTTATTGGTAATTATATCCAAAGAAAATAAATTTTTTCCAGGTAGCAAACATGCCACAAATATCTCAATTTAGTCTTCCCAAAAAGAAGAAAAAAATTATAGTGACCAATTATTGAGAAAAATACATTTATTCAGTGTATCATTGCTATGAATTTAAACTATAATGGTCTTTTCTGTGCTATTATTTGCAAAGCAAAGATGTGATTCTTTCCTTCTTTGACAACTACCACCCTCAGAGCACCCTGTTGTTGTTAAGTGCCATCGAGTAAGAGCACACTACATCCCATTAAAATAAGATTCTCGACATAAATCAAGTGGGAATATATTGTGCATTTTTTGTATAAAATGGTTAAAAATTCGAATTTGCCAATACAACTACTATTCTTATTGCACCTTTAGCTTTAAGTGGCTGAAGATCTGCTTTGGTTGACAACAGCAGCATTTAAAGGATGGGAAGGGAAGCTGTAAATGGGGGGGGGAAAGGGCCCTTAAAGGGGACACCAGAGGATGCAAATGTGAAGGGAAGGGGCCAAAAATACTATAGGAGCAAGGTATCTTGTACCATCCAGTTTGAGATCTGACATGAATACATACCTAGGTTGCTGCAGAACTCTCCTACCATGCCATCTGGGTTTGCGGTTGGGATCTGGGTGAGCCCCGTCAAAATGAGCACATCGCTGTTTTTGAGAGAAGCCTGGTCCATGGGCTGAAAACACCAGAGAGCTAGGCTTAGTAATCTAAGAACAAGCTGTCGACAAATAGTAAAAATAAAAAGAGAATATAGATGCTGTCTCTTCCTGTCCTCTTACTCCCTCCAGTGGAACATGTGGCCGTCGGAGGGGGCTGAGAACTGACTGGAAGGAGACTGGAAGTCACTTTATGGGGTGATGAAAAGTCACAGAATTGTACACTGAAGATCTCTGTGTTTCACTGCATATACATTTACGATTTTTAAAAATCACATTATGTTACATTTCTAGAACACTTAGCTGTTTTCAAAATGCTATTTCACATGATACCAGTGGTTCTCAAGCTTGTACCAAAATCATCTGGAGGGTTTGGTATAACACAGATCACTGGGGCCCACTCCCAGAAATTCTGATTCAGTCTGTCTGGAATGGGGTTTATGAATCTGTATTTGTAACAAGTTGCCAGAAAATGCTCATGTTGCTACTCTGGGGATCATTCCTTGAGAATCCCTGCAAAATATACCCTTCAGACATTTAAACAAATATATATTTTCTGTGTGTTTGGTGTACATAAAGAAAGAGGGGTGTGATTTCGTCCTGTGCAGCTTTCAGTAGCAGCAACCCAATTCTCTCCATCCTTCTTCTCTATCACCTAAGTGTGCACCATCGCCCCCTGGAGGAGTCGATGGATATGGCCATGAGCCCTCTGAAGCCCCAAAACGATCTCTTTGGTTGTGAACTAAAAGCCGATAAAGATTATCACTTTAAGGAGGATATGATGAAAATGAGCACCAGTTATCAATAAGAATGGTCAGTTTAGGGGCTGGTGCCAAGGATGAATTGCACATTGTTGAAGCAGAGGCAATAAATTATGAAGGTAGCCCAATTAAAGTCACACTGGCTACTTTGAAAATGTCTGTACAGTCAATGGTCTCCCTTGGGGGCTTTGAAATAACGCCATCAGTGGTCTTATGGTTGAAGTGTGGCTCAGGGCCTGTGCATATTAGTGGACAGCACTTAGTAGCTGTGGAGGAAGATGCAGAGTCAGATGATGAAGAGGAAGAAGTGAAACTCTTAAGTATGTCAGGAAAGCGGTCTGCCCCTGCAAGTGGTAACAAGGTTCCACAGAAAAAAGTAAAGCTTGCTGCAGATGAAGATGATGATTTTGATGATGATAAAACTGAAGAAAAAATTCCAGTCAAGAAATCTATACGCGAAACGCCAGCTAAAAATGCATAAAAATCAAACCAGAACGGAAAAGATTCAAAACCATCAACACCAAGATCAAAAGGTCAAGAATCCTTCAAAAAACAGGAAAAACACCTAAAACACTGAAAGGACCTAGTTCTGTAGAAAGATATTAAAGCAAAAATGCAAGCAAGTATAGAAAAAGGTGGTTCCCTTCCCAAGGTGGAAGCCAAATTCATCAATTCTGGGAAGAATTGTTTCAGGATGACAGACCAAGAGGCTAGTCAAGATCTCTGGCAGTGGAGGAAGTCTCTTTAAGAAAATAGTTTAAACAGTTTGTTAAAAGTTTCCGTCTTATTTCATTTCTGTAACAGTTGCTATCTGGCTGTCCTGTTTTATAATGCAGAATGAGAACTTTCCCTACCATGTCTGATAAATGTTGTCCAGGTTCCTTTGCCAAGAATGTGTAGTCCAAAATGCCTGTTTAGATTTTAAAGCTGGAACTCCACCCTTTGCTTGGTTCTAAGTATGTATGGAATGTTATGATAGGAATTAGTGGTAGTAGTGGTCAGACACATGGAAATGGTGGGGAGACAAAAATATACACGTGAAATAAACTCAGTATTTTAATAAAGTTAAGAAAAAAAGAAAGAAAGGGGTGTGTGTTAACTGATGGTACATGGAGGGGATTGTAATCATTGCAATTAAATAAAATATGATTGGTTGAATGTAAAACTAATGACCTGTCCTGTTAACTAGCATTCACTTCACATTAAAAGCTTAAATTAAAAAAAAAAATCAAATTATATGAGCTATCATCTCATCCCAGTATTAATAGCTAAGTTAAAAAACAAACAGAAAACAACAAATGCTGATGACGGTGTGGAGAAACTGGGACCCTCTTACACAGCTGGTGGGACTATAAAATGGTGCAACAACTGTGGAAAACAGAAGTACCTTAAACCCCAGAAATCCCTCTACTTGGTATATATCCTCAAGATATAAGAACTGTAATGAGTTGATACATGCTCACCAATGTTTACTGCAGCACTATGTACAAAAGCAAAAAGACGGGAGAGAGCATAAATGCCCATCAGTGGGAGAAAGGATAAAGCAAGTTTGGTTCATACACACAATGGAATGCTAAGCAACATTAATAACAACAAATTTATGAAACACCTCGTAACATGGATGAAGCTGGAGGATAGGACGCTGAGTGAAATTGTTGTTAAATGTTGTCAATTTAGTTCTGAGTCTTAGTGACCCTGTATTGGGTTTCCAAGGAGAGGTTGGTGGGTTTGAACCGCTGACTCTGTGGTTAGCAATCTAGGGCTTATCCCACAGCACCACACCAGGAAATTAGTCAATCACAAAAGGAGAAATAGTATATGAGACTACTATTGTGAAAACTCAAGATTGGGTTTCCATACAAAAAGAAACAGTGTTTGTGTGACTATTCTTTGTGGGCATACTCCTGCTCTTCCACCTATACCCATTCAGTGTATGTGTCCACGTAGAATACTGTTGTTGCAGGGCTGTGTATATAACAGTATTTACCTCTATCTTCACCTGTCTCATCAGAACAAGGTAGATACATAGACAGAGGTACACAGGCTGAATGGGTATGGGAAGGAGAGTGGGAGTATACTAAAACATAAAAGGTTTACAGAGGATATTTGTACATGGGAATTTAACTTTGCTGCAAACACTCCTTGTGGTGGAACAGATAAGGGCAAAATGATGAAAACTTCTTAGATATTATTAAACATCTTAAGGCAATGAGTTGTTTAAGATGTAATATCCCAAATGATAGCATATTTGGGATAAAGTCCCACTATCTGAGGGTCTCAGGACCATAGTCTCCAGGGATACCATGGTCAACTGGCATACCACAGTTCACAAAGACAATGTTCTACTTTGGTGAGTAGCAACTGGGATCTTAAAAGCTGATGAGCGGCCATGTAAGGTACAACTATTGGTCTCTCCATATGTGGAAGAAAGAAGAGTGATGAAAACTTGAAGAGGATTGGAATCAATTAGACCAACGGACCAATGAAACATACGAATATCAGTCAGCACGACGCAGACCAGAAGATCTGGCTACTTCTCACCACCAACTTCTTTGAAAACGATCATGTGAAGGTCCTGGATAGAGTAGGAGAAAATGTGAGACAAAACTCAAATTATATAAAAAACAAGACTCATTGGTTAGAAACACTGGTAGAGCCCAGGACTATGCCCCTTGACCACCCTTCAAGTCTGGAACAGAATTCACCCTTGTAGGTCAATTTTTATCATGGTATGCTCATCATGGAATGCTCACCTATTCAAGATCAAAAGGGCAATGTTTACCTAAGGACAAAGTTGAGACGGAATGTGAAGGAGGGTGGAATGGAAATAAAAGCCACAGGGATGAAGTGGGGTAACTGTTGCTACATGAAGGGGATTGCAGTTATTGAAATGAAACAAAATGTATGATTCATTGAATGCTAAACTGATGATTTTCTCTTAAACCTTTACTTGATTCACAATAAAAAGTTTCAAAAAAGAAAATGAAGTCTTTGACAACCTCAATATTTTTTCCATCTGTAATGATGTTTTTTTATTGGTCCATTTGTAAGGATTTAGTTTTCTTTATATAAAACTGTAGTCTTTGATCTTCATCAGTATTTCCAGTCTTCTTCACTTCCAACATGCAAGATTTGTGTCATCTGCATATTGCAAATTGTTCATGAGTCTTCCTCAAATCCTGATATCACATTCTTTTTCATGTAATCCAGATTATTTGCTCAGCATACAGATTGGATAAGAATGGCAAAAGGATATACCCCTGATGTATACCTTTCTTGATTTTAAACCATTCAGTAGTATCTATTTATTTGCTTTGTTCAAATGACTGCCTTTTGGTACAGGTTCCTCATGAGCATAATTAAGTGTTCTGGAATCCCCATTCCTCACAATGTTATTGTAGTTTGTTATGGTCTATCGAGTTGAATGCCTTTACAAAGTCAATAAAGCACTAAACATTTCTCTGGTATTCTCTGCTTTCAGCCATAATCCATCTGATGTCAGCAATGATATCCCTAGTTCCATGTCCTCTTCTGAATCTGATTCGAATTTCTGGAAGTCCCTGTTGATATAATGTTTGCAACCATTTTCATCTTCAGCAAATTTTACTTGCAAGTGTTATTAATGATATTATTTGATCATTGCCACATTCCGTTGGGCAACTGCTCTTTGGAATGGGTACAAATATATACATCTTCCAACAGGTTAGAAATTTCTTGGCATAGGCTAGTGAACGCCTCCAGCACTGTATCAGTTTGTTGAAACATTTCAGTTGGTTTTCTACCAATTCCTACAGCCTTGTCTTTCACTATGCCTTCAGTGCAGCTTATATGTCTTCCATAAGTTTTTGATCATAATCTATCCCTTGAAATTGCTGATCATCGACCAATTCTTTCCAGTACAGTGATTGTGTGTATCTCTTCCATCTTCTTTTGTCCATTGCTATTGCTGTATGTCCTTAAGCTGGTTCTGACTAATGCGACCTTGTATAAGGTTTCCAAGAGTGGCCAGTGGGTTTGAATTGTTGACCCTGAGGCCACCAGTCCAGTGCTTATATTACAGAACCACACCAGGACTCATAGAATCCTTCAATATTGCAATACCAGGCCTGACTTTTTTCTTCAGTTCTTTCAGCTTGAGAAATGCTATAACTGAAAGTCTTTGCATATTTCTTTATAATACGCGACTGTCTTATAAAGCTGTTCTTTGAAATTTCCTGTACAGCTCTTTTGTACCATCATTTCTTCCAGTTTCTTTAGCTTCCCTATATTCTAGAGCAAGTTTCAGGCCGTCTTCTGACATCCATTTTAGCATTTTCTTTCTTTCCAGTCTTTTTAATGGCCTTTTGCTTTCTACATTTGTGATGTTCTCCACCATCACTTTACACAGATGTAGTCAATTTGATTCCTGCATAGTCCATCTAGTGATGGCCAAGTGTTGTTGAAAAAACATATTAATAATGAATAACACATTGATTTTGCAAAAGTGTATCATTTGATCACCTCATTGTTTCAATCTCTATCCAAATTTTGCATTCCAATCACCAGTCATTTTCAATGCATCTTGATTGCATATTTGATTAATTTCAGACTGATGAAGTTGGTAGAATTTTTCATTATTATCATCACTGGTTTTAGCGGTTGGTAAGATAATTTGAATAGTTGTATTAACTGGTCTTTCTTGTAGGCACATGGATATTAGCCTATCACAGACAGCACGGCGCCTCAAGAGAGATCTTGAAATGAAAGGAAGAGACACTTATATTTAAATCATTGCTAGTTCTTATTTGCACAGAAACACACCAATATGTGCAAGAACTTTTTCTCTGCTTGGAAAGAACTGATCTATTTGTACTTTTCCAATAAATACACACACATGTACTGTTTCAGAAAAAGAAGGAAGGGAAGTAAAGTACAGTGGTTTTTTAGCAGCAGATATGTGGCGAGTCTGGAGATTTTCAGTGTGTGCTCACATCAACTTGAAGGAAATGGGAATAGTGACAAAAAAACCCAAAGCAAAACAAAACAAAAAGGGACCAAGCTTCTATGGGTAGCATTCATTTGGCTTCAAATGGCAACAATTTTATATAGATGTTCTTAGAATAGGCTAATCGTGACTCACAGGGCTAGTGGTGGTGGCGGTGGGCTTTAGAGGACCCAGGAACCACCTGAAATGGTCTATACAATTTTGTGTGTGTATACGTTCACATCCCCACAGATCTAATCAGGCTGTATTATGGGACCATGACCCCATAAAAGGTTAAGAACCACTGATCTAGATGCACACATATAATGGAGCAAACTCGGAACCTGGAAACAACACTATCTATGCCTGAACCTCAGATATCAGCATTGCCTTCCTTGGAGAATTAAATGTTCACAAACAAACAACACTGCAGTATGGTAACACTGCAGTATGGTGAAGCAACGCTGCAGTATGGTAACACTGCAGTATGGTGAAGCAACACTGCAGTATGGTAACACAGCTGTGGAGCAGTTCTAACACACACAATAGGTCATCTAGCAGCCTGTAACAGTGAGACAGCTCTCATTGGGTCCAGTTCTCCTGTAAGCATCAGGAATAAAAGGCTTTCAGGGACATTCTCCAAACCAAGCTGACACCTTGGAAGTCTCCATTTCACCACCGAAGGGCAAATGCATATTACCAGTGTCAACAGTACTCAAGGGGGGGAACATACAAAAAAGCAAAAATCCATCTTGTCCAAACACTGACTAAAAGTACCTTACAAAGTTGACAATCACAATTAAGCATGTGGAATACAATTTTGAGAAACCCTATGCTCAAGTATACTGTGGTCACTGTATTGATCATCTCTTGTAGTTAACTTTTACTGGGTACTCTGTAAAGGGCATATAAGCAATAGAAGACCTAGTCTCTAGGCCCCAAAAGTTTACAGTGTAGTTGAGGAGATAAGATAGATGTATAATCACTGAAAATAGAGCCTTATGAAAAGCCATAGACAATGTAATGCAAATTTTAAGAATTCACACTTATATACAAATACAAAGAGGAATGCAGACTATAGAGCTATGCCGAGTCAGGTGAGGTCAAAATACACGGATTTTTGGCACATGACATTTTGATTCTTGCTTTTGTTTCTTTCTTTTGCTAGGGAACTTCAGACTCAACTTATATATTGCAGGCATCAACCTCTCCCCACACCACATACACCAAAATGTTCCTCCCCAAAGTGCCCCCTGGCATCCAGTGCTGTGTATCCTAGCACTAATCATACTGAACTGTAAGTGGCATTCATCTATTAAGGCATCCTGGTGGCACAGTGGGTTAACTGTTGGGCTGCTAAATGCAAGGTTGGCAGTCCAAACCAAACAGCTGCTCAACAGGAGAAAGATTAGGTTGCCTGCTCTTGTAAAGTCTGATAGCCTAGAAAACCCTCAGGAGCAGTTCTATTCTATACCATAACACCGATATGAGTTGGAATTGACTTAGTGACAATGAGTGGCTGTATGGATTTACCAGTCTTCCTCACATGACTATATGCTATCTATGTAGCTGTATCTCTATTGTCTAGCAAAATAACTAGCAAACCACACTTATACTAAATAATCATTTGTTGAATACAAGAATGCATGAAGAGAACACAGTCTGGTTGGAAACATGAGCACACTCTACACTGGTCAGTTATACACTGGAATATGAAGAAGGTGAAAATAAACATGTTGAATGTGGAAGGAAAGCTGGGAGGGAGAGGCAGGGAAAGGCCACCTAGTGATGCCAAATGAATTTACTTGGCTAGGATTGATTCTATTCTGAATAGAAAAAGAGATTAGCAAACAGAGAGAAGGTATAATTGGTAAAGGGACCAAAAGGATCATTGTAATGCAGAGAGGGCAGTAAAAGGGAGATGCTGTGTGGTTTAAGATCATGAAAGGTGTGTATCAGATGTGTACTGTTTCAACATACTCAATTTGTACACTGAGCAAATAATCAGAGTAGCTAGACTATGTGGAGATTGAAGGAAGCCTCATAGCAACCTTCTATGTGCATATGATACAACTTTATCTGCTGAAGGCAAAAAGAACTTAAAGCACTTACTGATGAAGATCAAATATAGCCTCCAGCATGGATTACAACTCAATATAAAGAAAACAAAAATTTTCAGAAATGGATCAATAAGCAGCCTCATGATTAACAGAAAAAGGATTGACGTTATCAAGGATTTCACTTTACTTGGATCCACAATGCCCATATAGGGTCACTGTAAGTTGGAATTGACTTGACGGTACCTAACAACAACAACACAAGGGAAGTAGAAAATATAGGAAATAGAAGAGAATTACATGACACAGTAAAGAGTTTACCTATTTCCCCCTAGCTTTAAAAATGATACAGCTGGTAAAGATAACTCTGAGGTACGTTTATCCTATAAAATGACAAAACAAAGAATAATAAGAAAAAAAAAAAAAAAGAAACCTAGACTAAAAATAATTTCAACTAGAGATTAAACAGGTCAGGAAATGAGGCAGAATCATCTGAAGACCTTTTTCTATACTTGTTGTTAGTGCTCTTCAATACTTTAAAAAAGTTCCTGTGCAGCAGATTTGCCCAATGCAATACGTCGTCTGATCTCTTGACTGCTGCTTCCGTGAGTATTGATAGTTGATCCAAGAAGAATGTAGTCCTTGACAACCTCAATCTCTTCTCCATTGATAAGAATGCTGTTTATTGGTTCAGTGGTGAGGATTTTTGTTTTCTTTACATTGAGTTGTAATCCATATGTAAGGCTGTGCTCTTTGATCTTCATCAGTAAATATTTTAAGTCCTCTTCACTTTCAGCAAGCAAGTTTGTATCATCTGCATATCTCAGGTTGTTAATAAGCCTTCCTCCAATCCTGATGCCACGTTTTCCTTCATAGAACCCAGCTTCTCGTATTATTTGCTCAGCATACATATTGAACAAGAATGGTGAAAGAACACAACCTTGTCACACACCTTTCCCAATTTTAAAACATTCAGTGTTCCCATGCTCTGTTCAAACAACTGCCTCTTGGTCCAGGTACAGATTTCTCAGAAGTACAATTAAGTGTTCTGGAATACTCATACTTCTCAATGTTGTCCATAGCTTGTCACGATCCACACAATCGAAAGCCTTCGCATAGTCAATAAAGCATAGGTAAACATCCTTCTGATATTCTCTGCTTTCAGCCAAGATCCATCGGACATCTGCAATGATATCTCTCGTTCCACGGCCTCTTCTGAATCCAGCTTGAACCTCTGGAAGTTCTCTGTCAATGTATGATTGTAGCCGTTTCTGTATTACCTTGAGCAAAACTTTACTCGCTTGAGATATCAAAGCGATTGTCTGATGATTTCCACATTCCGTTGGGTCACCTCTCTTTGGAATGGGCACAAATATGGATCTCTTCCAATCAGTCAGCCTGATAGAGGTGATGAAACTGAAGAATTCTATACACATCTTCAGTCTAAAATTGAGCAAACATGCAATCGAGACGTTTTTATAATCACTGGTGGTTGGAATGCAAAAGTTGGAAACAAAAAGTAAGGATTAGTAGTTGGAAAATAAGGCCTTGGTGATAGAAACGATGCTGGAGATCGCATGAGAGAATTTTGCAAGACCAGTGACTTTTTTTTATCGCAAATACCTTTTTAAAACAACATTAAAGATGACCATACACAGGGACCTCACCAGATTGAATACAAAGAAATCAAATGGACTGCATTTGTGGAAAGAGACAGCGGGAAAGCTCCATATCATCAGCCAAAACAAGGCCAGGGGCAGACTATGGAACAGACTATCAATTGCTCATATGCAAATTGAGACTGAAGTTGGAAAAAATTAAACTAGTCCACCAGAGGCAAAGTCAAGAGACCTTGAATATATCCCACCTGAATCTAGAGATCATCTCAAGAATAGATTTGATACATTAGACACTAAAGACTGAAGATCAGAAGAGTTGGGGGATGACATCAAGAGCATCATACAGGAAGAAAGTAAAAGGTCAATAAGAAGACAAGAAAAAAGGAAGAGACCAAAATGGATGTCAGAAGAAACTCTGAAACTTGCTCTCTAGTGTGGTGGTAGTGGTTATGTGCCGTGGAGTAGGTTCTGACTCATAGTGACCCTATGCAGGGTTTCTGAGGCTGTAAATCTTTAAGGGAGCGAAAGCCTCATCTTTCTCCCACGGAACTGGTAGTTTCGAACTGCTGACCCTGAGGTTAGCAGCCTGAGGCTCAAACAAATGGAAGAAATGAGGAGGCACAAGAGCTGAACAGAAAATTTCAAAGGTTAGCTTGAGAAGACGAAGTCAAATATTTTCACAAAATGTGCAAAGATCTGGAGTCAGAAAACCAAAAGCGAAAAATATGCTTAGCATTTCTGCAGGGAACAAAAGGAAAAATTCAAACCTCGACTTGTGGTATTGAAGGACACTTTGGGCAAAATATTGAATGATGCAGAAAGCATCAAAAGAAGATGGCTGGAATACAGAGTCACTGTACCAAAAAGAAATGGTTGATGTAAACCGTTTCAAAGGTAGCATATGGAAGAACAAACAAGATGGTGAATCGGGTGGATGTATACCAGAGAGCTCTACCACCAACAACAAAGAATACCTGAACAAGCAGGCTCAGGGGATGGTCCCAGAACTCTGAACCACATATAAAGGAATACTTAGAAGGTTGGAAGGCTCACAGCTGGGG
>NW_006408582.1:5503494-5534799 GCF_000296735.1 Chrysochloris asiatica | reverse complement strand
GTCCAACATGCATTGAAATCATTGCAAAGAACAAGGTACCAGGAATAGATGAAATACAAATGGAAATCTTTTAACAAACTGATGCGGCACTGGAGACACTCACTTATCTATGCCACAAAATCCGGAAGACAACTACCTGGCCAACTGATTTGAAAAGATCCGTATTTGTGCCCATTCCAAAGAGAGGTGACTCCAGGGAATGCAGAAATAAAAAAATATCAATGATATCCTACACAAGTAAAGTTTAACTAAAGGTAATTTAAAACGGATGCAAACAACATTGACAGAGAACTTCCCGAGGTTCAAGCTGGATTCAGAAGAGGATGTGGAATGAGGGATATCACTCTTGATGTCAGATGGATTTTGGCTGAAAGCAGAGAATACCAGAAAGATGTTTACCTGTGCTTTATTGACTATGCAAAGGCTTTCGATTGTATGGATCATGACAAGCTATGGATAACATTACAAAGTATGAGTATTCAGGAACACTTAATTGTGCTCATGAGGAACCTGTACATAGAACAAGAGATAGCTGTTCGACCAGAACAAGGAAACACTGAATGATTTAAAATTAGGAAAGGTGTGCACCAGGGTTGTATTCTTTCACATTTATTCAATCTACATGCTGAGAAAATAATCTGTGAAGCTGGATTATATGAAGAAAAACATAGCATCAGGATTGAAAGATGACTCATTAACAACCTGTGATATGCAGATGATACAACTTTACTTGCTGAAAGTAAAAAGGACATAAAATACATACGGATAAAGATCAAAGACCACAGCTTTAGGTATTGGTTGCATCTCAGCATGAAAAATAAAACAAAATCCTCATCACTGGACTAATAAACAACATCCACATAAATGGAGAAAAAAATGATGTTGTCTAAGACTTTATTTTGTTCAAATCAACCATCAACACTCATGGAAGCAGCAGTCAAGCAGCAAATCTGCTGCACAAGACCTCTTTAAGTGTTCAAGAGCAAAAATGTCAGTTTAAAGGACTGTGTGCATGATCTAAGCCATGGTATTTTCAATAACCTCACATGCATGTGAAAGTTGGACAGCGAGTAAGGAAGACCATAGAAAAATTGATGTATTTGAGTTATGGTGCTGGAGGAGAATATTTAAAGCACCAAGGACTGTCTAAGGAACAAACAGATCTGTATTGGAAAAAGTACAGCCAACATAGATGACCAGAATTCTGGATGACCAGATTTTTATCTCTTATACTTCGTATATATTATCAGGAGGGAACAGTCACTGGAGAAGGATGTCATGTTTGGTAAACTGGAGGGTCAGAGAAAAAAAAGAAGAGCCCCAACCAGATGGATTGGCACAGTGGCAGCAGCAATGGACCCAGGCGTAGGAACAACTGTGCCAACTTTGTAGTTCAAAATGACTTTGCAGTCCAGTGCATTGGCTCACAGTTTTCTTCAAGAAAGACCAATTGGTAGAAAAGGACATAATGCTTGGTAAGATAAGGTTAGTGAAAATGAGCAAACCCTGTGATGGGACAGATTGACACAATAGCCAGGACAATGGACTAAATTATACCAATGATCATGAAGATGGCTCAGGACCAGGCAACATTTCATTGTTTGATATCCATAGGTGCCCTGAGTCATATCAAACTCAACAATGTCTAACAATTGTTTAATTAAATGTCTCATCTGCTCTGTGTGAACTCCTCAGCCCATGGGCACTAACCTAGCCCCTGAGGACTAGGGCTGAGAGTGAAGGGGTCTGAAGTGCAGGGAGGTGTGTGTGAACTCCCAAACTTGCAGCTAGGACCCATCTGGCATAACTTGGATGGCTAGTTGACCAGAACTTGAACTGAGGAATATAAAGATGTTTGATACTGAGAACAAGTGTAAATTGCCACAATCTGACGAGATACACTGCTACCTATGAATGCAATGACTCAGATTTCCAACTCTAATGAAAGAATTCTTCATGTCAACGAAGAACCTTGTTTCCTCAATGTACTGGATGTATTGTTGTTGTTGTTGAGTGCCGTCGAGCCGATTCTGACCCATAGCGTACTGGATGGATAGAGATGGACTATTTAGACACTGGCTACCATAAATAGGGGGGCTATAAAGGAAGGACTGACTTGACAGCACTTTACAACAACAAACAAAGGCACAAAGTGGCTGATTTACTAGCTTTCATGAGCATGCTTAGTTATAGAATGAGTAGATTCCTTACTGAATAGTTTCCCTCTTTTCCAGATGGATCTGGTGAAAAAGGATGGAGGACGATGGTGACAGAATTTTATGACTCAATTTTGAATAACTGTTAGCAGGATTAATGATGATGTTCACAAGTGTAATTGTAGTAGATGTATAACTCAAAGGGGGGAATAGTTAATCTTTCTTTTTAGGAAAAGATGATCCATACAATCAAGAAGGAAAAGCATGAGTGGAGTGTGAGATTCCTACCTAGAAAAGCAGCGACAGCAAAGACGGTGGCTGTGTGGGCAGGAGGCTGGCAGCAGAATGTGTCCTTTGGACATTTAAATGAATATATATTTTTTTGTTTTGTAAGTGGACATCAAATGTTTTGTCTTATTCATCTGTGAAACATAAGATGTAAACGGGGAGCCACAGGGAAGAAGTGGGATAAATGTAGTTGCAGAGGAGACGGCAATCATTGAGATGAAACAAGGTGAATGGTTTGTTGAATACAGAGCTGACGATCTTGTTTATAAACCTTCGTCCAATTAAAAAATCATCATATTCCAGCCCCCTTCTGAAACAATCTTCTCTTTGTCAAATCTATCGGTGACATTCTTAATGTCATCCAGGCATGAAATTCTCAACTTGTATTTTTCCTTCCCTCCAGGCAATAGGCATTCAATAAATGTTTGTTGAATTAATAATTCTCCAATATTTTCTTAAACTTGTCTCTCCATTCTTACTGCCTCAACCTTGATCCAAAGCCTCATTCTCCTTTGCTTATTAGATCTCTACAATAGCCTGCAAGATTCTTCCTGCCTAATGAGGGTTCCATTTAAGTAAACTAAGGGGTGTCAGCAAATTCCTTTTTTTCTATTAAGAGCTACTTATCTCTGCCATTGTATCAGGAAGGCAAACAAACAATTTATAAAAAAAATGGATGTGGCTATATTCTAACAAAATGCTATTTACAAAATCATGCGGTGAGTCAAATTTGGCTCATGTACCATAGTTTGCTATCTCCTAAAGTAGATAAGCAATATTCTCAAACCAAAACTTTTCTTGTCCCTGCTATTTAAATATAGAACCATTTGGTAAAGAAAAGGCTAATGTTTCCTTTTTTTTTTTTTTTTTTTTCATAAAACACAGGTTGCCAGTTAGAAATAAAGATTAATTACTGAAGGTATGTTGTGCATTACTTTCAAGACCTTATTTTCCCTTTTAATTTATGAACCTTATAGAAATGAGTTACTGGAAATTACATCAGTAGTATTGCTAAGGCTGTGATCTAAGCAGGACAAATTAGAAAAATTGGCAGTCAAGTAATCTTTCTGTCTTTTATGGAAAAATAAATCAGGAATGATAGAAGTTGCCAATAAAAAAAGTTTGATTCAATGAAGTAGAGTAGGATGACACTGATGGGCTTTTGATTTCAGTAAGTGGGAAGGGCCTAGGAATCTGCTAGCTAATGGCAAAAATAAAACAGCTTGTCCCTTCTAGACCTTGAGATGAACTGTTTATAAAAGAAGATATGAAAGAAAATCAAGAGTGGTAGGCAGTTCAGAATCTTTGTATTGTTCTAGACTTCTTCCCATTGTAAAATGGGAGATGGATATATTGATAACTTGAGCCCATATGCCACCTAACTATCTAATCTTCACCTTCCCTCACACCCATATTTCCAAACAAGCATGGGAATGGCCAGAATTTAGTAACTGAACAATATGTTCTTTACAAATCCTAAAAAGGAAGCGTTATTACAT
This sequence comes from Chrysochloris asiatica, assembly GCF_000296735.1. Lineage (NCBI taxonomy): Eukaryota > Metazoa > Chordata > Mammalia > Afrosoricida > Chrysochloridae > Chrysochloris > Chrysochloris asiatica. The sequence goes on along the minus strand of NW_006408582.1, from coordinate 5,530,856 downwards.
TAGAAACAATGCTTATGTGCTTGTTTTTCTGTTGTTGTGTGATGTCAAGTCAGTTCTGACTCATAGCGACCTTGTACAGGATTTCTGAGAATGGCTGGTGGGTTTGAATAACTAATCCTGCAGTTACCAGTCCAGTGTTTACCCTTTAGCACCACACTAGGGTCAATTTATGTGCTTAACTTCTTGTTAAATAGCCTTTTTAAAAAATGAAAAAATTTTTAACAACTTCCTTTTACATACTAAAATAAAATCCAAATTCCTAATCATTATGACCCACAGAGTTCAGCATATATGATATTTCTTGGACATGACAACAGACTGAATGACTATAGGTTTTACTTAAGTGCTGTTGAGTTGGTTGTGCCTCATAGTGACCCTGTACAGGGTTTCAGGGATTGACTGGTGGATTTGAACTGCCAATCTTGTACTCGGCAGTCCAGTGCTTACCCTACAGCACTACACTAGGACTCCCCGCACCAGGACTCCTGTATGACTACAGTCTGTTGCAATCACAATGGTCACTTCTGCTCTCCAAACATAATAAGTTTGTTTTTGTTTTAGGGGCTATTCATCTACTATTTACTCTGTAGTATCTTTACATGCTCATTTCTTCAAATCTCAGTCCAAATGAAACCTCAACAGAGGCCTTCCCTGGCCATGCAACTTAAAATAGTCTCCATCACTATAAATTTGTTGTTGCTAACTGCTGTCGAGTTGGTTCCAACTCAGAGACCCTGTATAAGGTTTCTAAGGAGTTGGTGAACGTGAACCACCGACCATGCAGTTCAAACTGACCTTCCGGTCCAGTGCATTATCCCACAGTACCACACCAGGACTCCATCACTATAAATTACCTTGTTTTATTGTTTTCCAGTACTTATACCACAATATGAAATTGCATCGCTCATTTATTTATTTTCTACATGCTTTCTCCAAATATATATGAGACACTGTGCCTGTTGGTACCACTGAATCTCTCACACCTAGTAGGCATGAGAGATTCAGCACATAGTAGGAGCTGTAGGATAAGCATTGGACTGCTAACTGCAAACTTGGTGGTTCAAACCCACTAGCCACTCACTGGGAACTCTATACAGGGTCACGATGAATCAGAACTGATTCAATGGCACTAAACAACAATAACAACAGGCACTCAGTAAATTAAATATTAAGTAATAAATATTTGATTCATATTGTTGTTATGTGCTGTGGAGTCGGTTCCGACTCATAGCGACCCTGTACAGGGTTTCCGAGGCTGTAAATCTTTACGGGAGCAGAACGCCTCATCTTTCTCCTGCTGAACAGCTGGTAGTTTCAAACTGCTGACCTTACGGCTCGCAGCCCAATTCATAACCACTAAGCTACCAGAGCTCCTTCTGATTCATATTAGGCTGTGCTTTGTGAAACTGTAGAAAAATCTTAAGACTCCTCAAGGTGGCTGTAAAGACAATAGGATTCTTATAGAGGAACCTGTAATCCTACATGTTGAAACGAACAGTCTAATTTTTATAGAGTATCTATAGAATAATAATAATAATAAAAAAGAGGAATATTTAAATATAGCTGTGGATTCATTCAGAATTTGGGTTAAATAACAAAAAAATAGAGCTGTTAAAAGAGAACTTAAACTCACCTGAGGGTGTGTCGTGAGCAGGGAGGATCCAGAGACATATGACACTTTCTCATAATGAGACTGGATAATCCAGTTGGAGCTCCCAAGGGCATAGCCAGAGCTTAGAGGAGTCACCTGCACCGCACCAAAAAGCTCCTGAAAAAAAGAGCCAGTTGCAAAGTGACAACACTGTTTCAATGTAATCAGGTTGGTTTATTAATTGTTATTACTCTGATGAAAGGACTATCTGCAGATCTACAAAAATATTGTTCACACTCATAGGAATGAAATTTGTGTAAAGCAGAGTTGAAAATGCATGTAAAAAGCAGTTAAGTATTTTCTTCTTATAATATGGACTTAGCAATTCTTTTTGTAAGGTAAATTAAAAGGTATTATTATGGGGGGAAAATTTTAAACACTCCCACAGAAAGGTGGTATGATGAGGATTAAGTGAGGTAGTCATACCAGATATGTTTGTAGGAAAAAACAACACAAAAATAGGTTTCTCAGTAGCAGATACAGAAAGCAAGCCTATAATTTTTCCATATCACCGTCAGAGTTTACACGCCCCCTTCAAGTCACTAGGCACTCAGGACTAACTCACTGAAGGTAGAGACAATGTATTCTACCTTCAAATAGACCAAAGAACCAAATACTTTGGCTTGCCCTTTTCATTTCAGGCTAAGTGTTAGGCTCTTCGTATTTTTTTTTTTTTTTTTTTAAAGGTTTTTATTGCGGATTGAGTGAAAGTTTACAGGGCAGATCATCAGTTTTACATTCAACAAATCATACACCTTTTGTTTCATTATAATCCCCTCCATGTACTATCAGTTAACACTATCATCATCTATTCACTTCAGCTCTCTCTCCCTTTTTTTTTTTCTAAACACTCAGGCATATAAAATAATTTGCACCACCTAAGGGCACATTCTGCAAGTCTGCCTCCTGGCTGCCAGCTCTCAAGTCCTTCTCTTCCCATGAATCTAGAGTCTTCAGCTGCTCTCCGATTCATGAGCCCATCTCTGCCTCCATCTCTGGTGTCGCTGCTTCTCTGGATAAAGTCCCACATTCCACTTGTGTTCTTCTCCCGTGATGATCCTAGGGTCCTCTGTTTCTGGACTCTACACTCTCCTGTTTTTGTTACATAACTTCTACCTTTACAACCGTGACAGTCATAATTAGTCATGATAACAATTACTCACTATAGAATCATAAAAGTCTTATCCCCATCTCCTTTCACCAGACCCATCTAGACAAGATGAAAAGTATTCAGCGGGGACTCTTTCTTTCCCCACATACTATTAAACTAAGCTTCCCCTTGAAACCCTGTAAGCCAGTCACTTCGTGCATTCATTGCCCCCTCATTTTAGGTAGCCAATATCTAAGTCGCCCATCCCTATGTACCCTGTGTACAGAGAGGATAGCATTGATACCTGATGTGAAGACTCCTTCCCTCTCTGTTGGTATTTAGAGTTACTTTCTCCATGAGTACAGGTCAAATTCCTTATATTGTAGCAATTTACCCTCATTTCCTTTATCAAAAATGGTTTTATTCTTTTGTTTTTATCTTCCTCTAGTCAAGTTCTGATTATCAAGCCATCGAGGCTAGGTCAAATGGATACTATCTGCAAGTTTGGGTGTTCTTGTGCCTCTCTTCACTTCATATCAGCCGGATGCTTCACTCTCAGTTCTAGCTCTCTGTGGCTATGTCCTTGTTCATGGGCTCAAGTGTCCCCAGCTCTCACCACACCTGGGCCAACTAGCCCTTTCTCTTCTCTCTCTCATCTCCAGGTTAGCGGGAGTCTGTGGAACATGGTTGAACTCAGCCCATTTCTTTATTGCTGCCTTTTCCCTCACCAGTAGACCAACATAGACACCAGCAAGTTTACATGTCAGCTCATGTGTTCCCTTTCAGTTTCAGTCTTAGAGGGGGGTTTGTCCTGAAGAAACTTGATTGCTTGCCTAGGCTCTTGGTTTTTCTGTTCTAAATGATTCTGGGCACAAATTAACAGAAATGGGAACTTTTATGATTTAGGTACTTTCCAGAATGCTTTGGAGTCCTGGTGTGGTGCTGTGGGTTAATGCGCTGGACTACAAAGTCAGTTTGCGCTGCAAGATCGGAGACTCAAGCTCTCTAGCCATTCCTTGGAAACCCTATACAGGGTCGCTATGAGTCGGAACTGATGTGACGACACTTAACAACAGATTGCTTTATCATCTTTTTATACTCTCCATTTCCTAATTTCTTGTCTAAAATCTGGGAAGTAGTGCCCACTGCTCTACTGTGAATAGGGTGACATGCTTTTCTCCTGACTCATTATATGCTAGCTAGGTATACAGAATATGAGGGTTAGGAAAGAGTACCAATAAAAATCTTCTGAGCTTAGCCCTGAGAGAAACGTAGAAAATCACAGGTGATTTTTTTTTTTTTTTTTTGCTGGTAAGTGTGTTACTACTGTCTTTTCATATTATACCAGTAACAAGATCCATAGGCTGAGTGGATTAAAAAAAGGAAGCTACAGGCATCTTTCAATGAACAACAATAACATTTAAAGCATCTCTGAATCACTTGGGTCATGTCAACACTCACTATTTTCTGGGAATATCCCACCAGCTGGATTTTACTAAGGGCCGAGTTCACCTCCTGCATCGTATAACATCTTCTCCAAGTTGATACTTCCACTGCATCCTTTAGGGGAGAAGGCAGCAGCCTGAGAATGCAGAACAATGCCAGTTACTAGCTGGACATTTCTTTATCTTACAGAGCGTTTCTTTAGAGTAATTTGTACATTCCATCTAAATTGTCCAACTTATTAGTAGCATTTCTATATGACATGTCCCATTTTCTTGCTTGTTTATAAAAGATAAATGAAATAAACTTTACTGATAGATCTGAAAAACTATCAAAAAAGAAATAGTTGAACATACACAGGGCTAGGCATAATAAAGACCAATGCATGATTTGGGTTCATTGAGACCAGCATCAGGGTGTGTATCCCTTAAAACAAACAAATAAATAAACAAAAATATATCATCAGATGATCAGAGCTCAACTAGAAGAAGAAAGAAGAGGAAAAAAAGAGTAATCTGATACAATCTGATGAACTTGGCTTACACTTATGGATGCAGTAGCTCAAAAGAGGGAACAAATCTTTATAGCAAGGATCATTCCCACCCCCTCCATCCACAGAGTAGCCAAGGATGGGCAACTTGGACATTGGCTACCTAAAAAGGAGGGGTTACAAAGGCAAGAAGTGACTGGCTTATAAGCTTTCAAGAGGAAGCCTAGATCCAGAGGACATGGAGGAAGGTAGAATATCTCCACTGAGTAGTATCCAATCTATCTGGGCGGGACTGATGAAAGAAGATGCAGACAGGTCTCTTGTGATACAATAGTGAATAATAGTTATGAGTACTGATTGTGAGAATTGGAAATGTAAAAGTAGACTTTTAAAGGTAGACGTTTTGTAGCAAAAGGAGGGGAGTGATTGACTTTGCAGTCTAGCTGTGGAGGTCCCTGAGACCATCAAGGGAAAAGAGCAGAGTGCGAGACCCTACCCAGAGAAGTAGAGACGCCAGAGATGGAGGCAGAGACAATGACGTGGAGAGATGGAGCAGCTGGGGGCTCTAGACCCAGAGAGGGATAGGGGCTGTGTGCTGACGACTGGGGCACAGGCTTGCAGGATATACCCTTTGGTTGGTTGATGATTCATGGAGGGGATTATAACCATGGCAAGGAAATGATATACGATAGGATGAAATGTAAAGCTAATGTTCACCCATGTAAGCTATCACATAATTCACAATAAAACATTTATATATATATATATATATCATCAGAAAAATATTTTATCATTTGTTCCAACAAAATCAGAAATAGGCGTGGAAATGGTGACCTCCCTCCCTCACATTCACTGTACAATGGAGATCAAGGCACTTCCAATGAACTGAATGCATACATTAGCCCTGGCTCGCAATAATGAAATACCATGGAACAAGTGCAATGGGCTTCACATACACGCAGACATACACACTTCAAGATAAAGACAGTGAGAAAAGAGACAACAGCAAGAACACTTTAGAAAGTGGAAAGTAGACAGACAAATGACTTAGCAGACCCAGGAAAGTTCAATTTAAGTAATTTAGTTGCACAATCTATAAAAAGCTCAGAAACTGGAAACAATAATTATGTCTGGAAGTGAGGTTAACATTGGGCCTAAAAACAAAGAGGATTTTTAAAAAATGTGATTAAGAAGTTTGTAGTTAAAGTGGCATTGATTCGGTTCCGACCCATAACAACCCTTTATAGGGTTTCCAAGAAGTGGCTGGTGATCTTGAACCATCGATCTTGTGGTTCAAACTGACTTTGCAGTCCAGTGCTTTAATCCACAGCACCATACTAGGGCACTGATTAAGAAATAGAGCCTTCCAAACGTCCTCACCCATTACATACAGCTTAGCAACCATCCTTCTCCTCATAAGTATGCCACCAGTGAGTATTCTCTGGAGATAGTAAGAATGAGAATCTGGACTAAGGGTAACAACAGAGGTAGCCTTCTTAACCCTTTCAAGACTGAATTATTTTCTGCTTTGAATTTTTTGTTGCTACCATGTGTTTTTGTTTTCAATAATGGAAGGTATGTTGAAATCAAGCAAAAAACCCCACAAATATTGTCTTTTGTTGTAATGTGGATTTTGACATAATTATATGGGACACATACATCCCAAGTGGACTCCAATGATAGGATTGGTGGGATGAGGCATGGTTTTTCAGATTCATGCAATTATATAGGAGCCTGCCCAGTGGCAGTATGCACTAAACTGGGATAGCAGCTTCCCAAGAAACCTAAGAGGCTGAAAATGTTGGTGGGTGATACACATTGGAAGGGCCGTGAAGGAAAGCTACACTTTAAGTGCTGAGGACAGCTTTTTTTCTTCTACTAATGGCTCCCAGTACACTGACATCTGTGTTTATACTCTCCAGGACAGGAAACTGGAAAAGGCTTCTCTGAAGAATTCGGTCAGCCCCAAAGCAAAATATAAGCTAAAAGATACTGGCACTCAGAGTTGAAAAATAAATGGCCCAATCCACAGACCTTATCATGAAGTCTAGTATTAAACAAGCTCTACACATGGTGGTGGTAGTGATTGTGTGCTGTGGAGTTGATTCCAACTCATAGTGACCCTGTATAGGATTTCCAAGGCTGTAAATCTTTATGGGAGCAGAAAGCTTCATCTTTCTCCCACGGAAAGGCTGGCAGTTTCAAACTGCTGACCTTGAGGTTAGCAGCCCGACTAGTAACCACTACGCTACCAGAGCTCCTTCTACTCATGGTATAGTGTTTTAGATATGGGCCAGTGACCAATGAATGGAAAGTTTCTAAAATGGAAAAGACCAAAACAAATGAGGAAGAAGAGAATAAGAGGAAAAAGGCAAGTAGAAGAAAACTTAAAACAAGGAAACACAAAACTACTATTGTTCTTATATCTAATAAATGAGAAGCGACTACTAGTTAAAAAAGAGAATAAAAAAGAGATCTTGGAATTTAAATATAATAACATATAAACAATAAAAGGAGTCCTGGTGTGGCGCTGTGGATTAATGCACCAGATTGCAAACCTGTTTGAACTGCAAGGTCGGAGGTTCAAGCTCACCAGCTACTCCTTGGAAACCCTGTACAGGGTCGCTATGGGTCGGAATCGACTCGACGGCACTTGACAACAAAATACAATAAACGTATACCAACAACCCCTGTTGACCTGGAGATGAGAGAGAGAAGAGGAAGGGCTGGTTGGTCCAAAGTATGATGAGACCTGGGGACTCCTGAGCCCATGGACAACGACATAGATAGGGCCAGAGCTGAGAGTGAAGCATCCAGCTGATAGAAGTGAGGGGAGACGCACAAGAATGCCCAAACTTGTAGCTAGTACTCATTTGACCTAGCTTCAATGGCTGGATGATCAGAATCGACTAGAGGAAGATAAAAAAACAACTTTTTGATAAAGGAAACAAATATAAATTGCTACAATTTGATAAACTTGATTTATATTTATATATTATATATAAATATTTATATAGTAGCTGAAAATACCAACTGAAAGGGAAGGAGTCTTCACATCAAGTATCAATCCTATCCCCTCCTTATACTGGGTAGATAAGGATGGGCAACTTAGACACTGGCTACCTAAAATGGGGGGCCTATAAAGGCATGAAGTGATTGGCTTACAAGTTTTCAAGAGGGAGGTTAGTTTCTGAGTGTGCGGGGGGAAGATAAAATCTGACTGAATAGTTTCATGTTGTCTAGATGGGTATGGTGAAAGGCGATGGGGATAAGATTCATTTTATTCAACACTGAGTAATTGTTATCATGACATATTGTGACTATCACAACTGTAAAGGTAGAAGTTTTGTAACAAAAAGGGGAGAGTAGTTAATCTTACATTCCAGGAACAGAAAACCCTAGGACCATCAAGAGAGTAGAACAAGAGTGGAATGTGGGACCCTATCCAGAGAAGCATCGACACCATGAGATGGAGAGATAGAGCAGCTGAGGACTCTAGGCTCATGTAAAGAAAAAAGCTGCATGCTGGCAGCCAGAAGGCAGGCTTGCAGAATGTGCCCTTTGGTTGTTTAAATGATTATATATTCCAGAGTGCTTCTGCGTACATTCCCACCCCCACCCCCACCACCCCAAACAAAAAAAACCCCAGAGAGAATAGAAACAAATACTATTGAGTGATGCTGCATGGAGGGGACGGTAATCACTGCAATGAAATGAAGTATAATAGGATGTAACACTGGTGTTCTCCCATGTAAACTATCACTTAATTCACAATAAAAACTTAAATAAAAAAAAAGTACACTAACAAAACATATAAAAATTTCAAAAGTTAAAAACATAAGCATTAAAAATATACAAGACATGGAAAAAAACCAAAAATTATAAAAGCTATAAATGAAGCAAGATAATTTAAGAAAGAATTAAAAAGAAAAGAATGCATCATTTCAGAAATGAAGACTAAACCAAAATAAACACAAGGATGCATTAAAATAACAAATAATATTGTGGTAAAAATAGAAAGAAAATTAAAAATAAAGAAGAAATGAAGAGCTCCAAAGAAAGTAGCAAAACTAAAGATCGGCAAAAAAGATCAAGTAACTCACAAATAATAAACCCAGTGTACTGAGTCAATTGCACCTCATAGTGACCTATAAAACGGAGTAAAACTGTTCCAGAGGGTTTATGAATCTATAAATATTTACAGAAGCACACTGCCTCATCCAACTCCCCCTAGGTGGGTGGTACATTCGAACTATCAACCTTCTGGTTGTGCCACAAGGACTCCTGTACAAACAACAGGTACACTTGTGGGCACTGTGGGTTAATGAGCTGGACTGCAAAATTGATTTGAACCACAAGATCGGAGGTTCAAGCTAACTGGCCGCTCATCAGAAACCCTATCCAAAGTCACTATGAGTCGGAACCAATTAGATAATCTTTAAAAACAACAACCACAGAACCTAAGGGGGGAAAACAACCCAATCAGAACATAGGCTAAAAATTTTAAGTAAACTGCGATGAAATATAAAGCGATCTCAAATTATACATTGAAAGAATATATTGTACCTGAGGATATTAACCTAGAACAACTAACACCAGACATTCTAGGAATATGCCTAGACTACTGTGGTGAGGTGATTTACTTGATATGGCTCTTCTAGCAGAACATTGTCAGGTATAGTGCCAGAAGATGAGTCCCTTGGACTGGAAGGCACTCAAAATACGACAGCGAAAGAGATACCTACTTAAAGCAGAGATGACCTAAATGACATGTGTGGACAAAGTTTTCAGGACCTTCATTCGCTAATGATGAACAACTCAAAATGAGAAGAAACAGTGACAAGCAAGCATCCATTGAAAATTACGAAGTATGAATCTAGAAAACTTGAAATTAGTAAAAATGAAATGAAACCCATAGAGATTGATATGCTAGGAATTAGTGAGTTGAAATGGACTGGTACTGGCCATTTTGAATCCAACAATCATATGGTTTACTGTGCTGGGAACAACAAATTTAAGAGGAATGGTGTCACATTCATCATCTAAAAGAGCACTTTAAGATTTACCTTGAAGTACAATGTTATTTGTGATAGGATAACATCAATATACTTAAGAAGGAACACCAGTTAATACAATGATTACTCAAATTTACGCACCAATCACTAAAGCCAGTAGATGATGAAATGGAAGAATTCTAACAACTTATTCAGTTTGAAATTAATGAAACATGCAATCAAGATGCACTGATAATTACTGGTGACTAGAATGTGAAAGTTGGGAACAAAGAGGAAGAATCAGTAGTTGGAAAACGTGGCCTTGATGATTGAAATGATTAAGAGATAGCATAACAGAATTTTTTAAGACCAGTGACTTACTCATTGCAAATGTCTTTTCTCAACAACATAAACAGTGACTATACATATGGATCTTACCAGATGGAATATACAGGAATCAAACTGACTTCATCTGTGGGAAGAGATGATACAGAAGTTCAATATCACCAGCCAAAACAAGGCTGGGTTGACAGTGGAACACACAATCAGTTGATTTTATGTAAGTTCAGGCTAAAGCTGAGCAAAAAATTAAAAGCCCACAAGAACCAAAATATGATCTTCAACATATGCAACCTGAATTTAGAGACCATCTCAAAAAAATTTTGAGGCATTAGACACGAATAACCAAAGATCAGAATCGCTGTGGGATGACATCAAGAACATCCATGAAGAAAGTAAAAGGTCATTGAAAAGCAGGAAATAAAGACCAAAATATATGTCAGAAGACACTCTGAAACTTCTCGAGTGTAGAGAAACTAAAGCAATTGGAAGAAATGAGAAAGAAAAAGATCTGAACAGGACATTTCAAACGGCAGCTTGAAAAGACAAAGTAAAGTATTATAATGAAATGTGCAAAGACCAAGAGTTAAAGAAACCAAAAGGGAAGAAGATGCTATTAAGCTGAAAGAACTGAAGAAAAATTCAAGCCTCGACTTGCAATATTGAAAGACTATGGTAAAATATTGAATGATGTAGGATGCATCAAAGAAGATGAAAGGAATAGAGTCACTGGGCCAAAAAGAATTGGTCAATGTTCAACCATTTTTAAAAAGGCATATCATCAAGAACCAATGGTACTTCAATGACTGGATGATCAGAACTCAACTAGAATAAAGAAGAGGAAAAAAAGAGTAATCTGATACAATTTGATGAACTTGACCTACACCTATGGATGCAGTAGCTCAAAAGAGGGAACAAATCTTTACAGCGAGGATCATTCCTATCCCCTCCATACATAGAGTAGGCAGGGATGGGCAACTTAGACATTGGCTACCCAAAATGGGGGTGGGGGGTGGGGTGGTCCACAGGCAAAAAGTGACTGGCTTACAAGCTTTCAAGAGGGAGCCTAGATCCAGAGGGCGCAGAGGAAGGTAGAATCTCTACTGAGTAGTAGCCAATCTGTTTGGGTGGGATTAATGAAAGGAGATGGGGATAGGTCCCTTGTGGTACAATGGTGAATAATTGTTATCAGGACTGACTGTGAAGACTGGAAATGTAAAGGTAGACATCTTGTAGCAAAAGGAAGGGAAGTGACTGACTTTGCAGTCCAGGAGTGGAGGTCCCTACCCAGAGAAGCAGTGGTGCCAGGGATGGAGGCAGAGATGATGACATGGAGAGATGGAACAGCTGGGGACTCTAGACCCAGAGAGGAACAGGGGCAGTGTGCTAATGACCAGGGGAGGGGGGAGCAGACTTGCAGGGTATATCCTTTGGTTGGTTGATGATGCATGGAGGGGACTGTAACCATGGCAATGAAACAAAATACAATAGGACGAATGTAAAGCTAATTTTCTCCCATGTAAACTATCACATAATTCACAATAAACATTTTAAAAAAAAACAAAAAACAAAAAAACCCAATGGTACTGAATGAAGAAGGCCAAGCTACACTGAAGGCACTGATGAAAAAGAAGGCTCCAGGAATTGATGGAATATAAATGGAAATATTTCCACAAACTGATACAAAATTGGAGACACTCACATGTCTATGCCAAGAAATTTGGAAGAAAGCTACCTGACCAATCAATTGCAAGAGATCCATTTGTGACTAGTCTAAAGAAACATAAAACAACAATGTGGAAATCATCAAACAGTATCATTAACATCATATGCAAGCAAAATTTTGCTGAAGATAATTCAAACACAGTTGCAGCAGTACGTTGAAGGGAGCTGCCAGAAATTCAAACCGGATTTAGAAGAGGATGTGGAATTAGGAGTATTACTGGAGACATCAGATGATTTTTGGCTGAAAGCAGAGAAAACCTGAAAGATGTTTACTTGTGCTTTATTGACTATGAAAAGGCATTAGACTGTAAGGATATGGATAACATTGAGAAGAATGGGGAATCCAGAACACTTAATTGTGTTCATGACGAACCTGTACATAAACCCAGAGGCAGTCATTCTAACAGAACGGTTTACAATCAGAATAACTGTACGTAAGAGTTGTATCCTTTTACCATACTTAATCTGTACGCTAAGCAAATAATCCAAGAAGCTGGATTATATGGAGAACATGACATCAGGATTGTAGGAAGTTTCATTAACAACTGTGATACACAGAGGACACAACCTTGCTTTGTGAAAGCGAAGAGGACTTAAAAAGATTGAAGTTGTCAAAGACGTTTTTGTGTGAATCCACAAACAACTCTCATGGAAGCAATAGTCAAGAAGTCAAAGAATCTATTGCATTAGGTAAATCTGCTGCACAAGACCTCTTTAAAGTGTTAAAAATGTCAATTTGAGGATGAAGGTATGCCTCATCCAAATCATGGTATCTTACATAGTCTTATATGCATGCCAAAGTTGGACAGTGAATAAGGAAGACCGTACAAGAATTGATGCACTTGAATTATAGTGTTGGAGAAGACAGCATTATAGACTGCCAGAAGAACCAACAAATCTGTCTTGAAAGAAGTACAGCTAGAATGTTCCTTAGAAGTGAGGATGGCGAGACTTTCTTGTTCTTCGGTCATATTGTCAGAAGGGATCAGTCCCCAGAGAAGATCATCATGCTTGGTAAAGTGAAGAGTCAACAAAAAAGAGGAAGACCTTCAGGTGGGATGGGTGGACATAGTTATAGCAGCAATAGGTTCAAATGTAATAACAATTGTGAAGATGGCAAAAGCCAGGACAGTGTTTCATTCTGTTGTGCTATGAGGTGGAACTGACTTGACAACACCTAACAACAACAACAGGAAACAGTCTTCCAAACAGAATGAAGAGACAAATAAATCTTAAGGATAATGCTGAAGAAAAATCTTACGCTGACAGCTATGCAGCAAGCTTACAAAGAAACTGAAGTCAGATGGTAGGAGAACATTTTTCTGGGAGAGGATTTCTCAAGAAGTTGCAATTGTTAGAGCACTTGGGACTGAACATATTGAAGAGAGACATATCAATGGGCAGAGGTTAAAGGTTAATTAGTAAGTACATATAAAATTAAGCAAATAAGAAAGAAAGATAATTATTAACTCAAGGGGGAAAAAAAAGTTGCACAAGATAGGAAAAACAATCCTGATAATGTTATCTGGACAGTAAACTGCATTGTTGGAGTTAAAAGAACATAATCACCAAATACAGATTTAGTCAACATACCACACAGCTCAAGTTCTTGTACTTCTCTATCAAATAGCAGTGATCTGTTTATTGTCTGCATAAACAACACATAAAGATTTTCTTATTTAACTTATTTGTACCATGTATATCAAACTGCTTTAGGTTTTTCAATATTTAGTCAGTGAATGAATAATTACTTAGCACTGACCATGGAATATAGCAGGGCACAACAGAGAGACTCTACGAAACATTTAATGGTACAGGAATATAAAACAGATGTCAAAAGCCAGCAGTCATCCTTGACTCTATGCTTTCCTTCCTTCACACAACAGCCTGACATATTAGAAATCTAAAGTGATATATTAGAAAAGTGAATCTCATTGACACACACACATCCCTTGACCAAAATAACTTTAGTAGCAAACCATTACATTCATGACAAGATGTGAGGCTCTTATTAAGACTTCACTAGGGCCTTCTTCATCCAGGTCCTGCAACAGTTGATAGTCTATATACCGAGCTACATATAAAACACACACATAGAGTTCTTCCAATGCCAGGCTCCTTCATGTCTAAAGGGGCTGTAAACTACCTCCTCACCTCATGAGGCTTTTTCTTGTATATTTTGTGTGAACACTTAAACACACTTGAAAATCTAAACCATTTCACTTTTTTCAGATCTTGTGACACCAGCTTAAGTCAAGTGCACACCTGAATGTGCAGTTTGGGAGACTGCTTGCCCCTATGTGCTAGAGTACAAGGATGAGGTATAGAATCACCTGCTGGATAAGGCTACTGAAAGGAGCAGGTGCTGCCTGATTCTCTCTCCCGCTCCATCCCTGTAACTCACTGTCAACTACTCTTAGGAAGACAGGATCTATCTCACAGGCACTGTGGTATGATGGAAAACTATAAGGTTGAGATTGAAGTCAAGCCTGGATTTAAATCCCAAAATTACTTCAACTGAGTCTCAGTTTCCTCATTTTTCAAATGAGAGAAAATAATGCTTTCCTTGTAAAGAGATGAAATTATATAAAGTGCCTGGCACACAACATATGCTGAACAAAGGTTCGTCAGCCTCAGGGACATACACATCAACAATCTTGCAGTGAATTTCAAGCCCGCCCCCGCCCCAAAACAAAAGTAAAACCCACTGCCTTCAATTTGATTTGGACTTATAGGGATCCTATGTAGGGTTTCCGATATTATATATCTTTACAGGAGCACAGACAGCCTTGTTGTTCTCCTGTGGAGCAGCTGGTGAGTTTGAATCGCCAACCTTTTGGTTGGCAAGCCAATGTTTCTATTACAGCAACACCAGGGCTCCTTGAACTTCAGCCTAAGAGTGAGTGAGTTATTTTGACTCTAAAACTGAGTGGCCCAGTCCATTGCTACTAGAGGGCCTCAAGAATGAACACAAGCTACTACCTTTTTTTTTTTTTTTTTAATTGTGAGCTTAGTGATAGTTTACATGGCAGAATATCAGCTTCACACCACTGCAGCATTGCAATCTCCTCCACGCATCATCATTCAACAGTATTTGCTTCCATTCCCTCTTATATATATATATATATATTTTTGGTGGGGTGGTAGGGAGGTATACACAAAAACACTCAAGAATAATTTAAATAACCAAAAGGCATATTCAGCAAGCCTGCCTCCAGGCCGCCAACACTCAGTCCCTCTTTTTCCATGAATCTAGTCCTCATCTCTGGTGTCACTGCTTCTCTGGATAGGGTCCCACACATTGCGCTTGTGCTCTTCTCCCTTGATGGTCCTAGGGTCCTCTGTTTCTGGATTGTAAGATTAACTACGCCCCATTTTTGTTATAAATCTCCTAACTTTACAGTTGTGACAATTGCTACTACCTACTTTTGTTGTTGTTAAGTGCCGTCCAGTTGGTTCCGACCCATAGTGACCCTGTACAGGGTTTCCAAGGTGTAGGTAGTGAGCCTGAACCACCGACCTTGAGATTCAAAGCCATTTTGCAGTCAGTCCATTAACCCACAGCGTCACACCACTACTTACTTTAGTCCTCCATTTAAATTGATCAGAATCAGAGCTTATGTCTTGACTCTCCTAGGACTGCCCTTTCTTGCTTTGGCCTGAGTGGGAGCAGAAGGGTTTCTACGTCTTCATGCCAGAGGTACAGAGCTGTCATGGAAGTGGCTAGAGAGTAGGAGAAAGCTGCCCAACCCCATCATCTCAACTCAACTGAATATGTTTTGCATGGCCCTCAGCTTTTTCAGAACTCTGCAATTGAGGTGTACCTCTTAGAAGTTGTGACAAAAGACCAGCACAAGGTATAGAATTATACCTAGTTTTTTTCTCCATCACTTAGTGACTACAGCTGCCATTACCCCCAACACCATTTGAGCTTTACTATTTTGCTAAGTCTATTTTTACCTTGATATTCCTTCCCAGTACATTCTACTCCTTTTATCTAGGGCAATGTTCTATGAACATTGTTTTTGTTGTTAAGTGCCATCAAGTAGGTTCCAATTCATAGCAACCATATACGGGGTTTCTGAGGAGCGGCTGGCAAGTTTGAACCACTGACCCTGTGGTTCAAACCAACCTTGCAGTTTATTGCATTATCCTGCAGCGCCATACTATGAACAATCATTCTCAAAGATGAGGCATATGATCCCTTTAGTGTTCCCATTCTCTGCTGGACAGTATTCATTCTACAGAGTAAGCAAATGCTCTGAAGCTGTAATAAGAGAAATTGGGAAGCACAAAGATACAAAAGATTTACTACTTTTGCTTTTCATGGCCCAAACTTATTCCTACTTTCAGATGAAGAAACAATTTACTTTAGAAGTGTAAAAAATTCAGCTATATTCACATTGAATCTTTTCCCATCTTACTCCTCAGAAGTAATATCAAAACATTCAATAAAAATGAGGTTTTGAAAAACAACTCAGTAAGGCAATGCTAGAAGTGGGAGAACAGGCTTGCTAAATATGCATTTTTCTTTCTTTTTTAAACAGTACCATTTGCTGTTGTTGTTAGGTGCCATGGAGTAGGTACCAATTCATAGCGACCATACGTACAACAGAACAAAACACTGCGTGGTCCTGGGCCAATCTCACAATTGTTGCCATGCTTGAGCCCACTGATGATGCTGGCATAATAATTTTTAATTCTATCACATCGTAAGATATTATTGGCACAGTAACATCTTTTTTTTTTTTTTGTAGCCTCAGCACAAAGCCCAATTTAACACTTAAAAGAAAAACAAAAAGAAGTCTGTCCAGTTGTTACCCTAGGAAAAGTAAGAATCATCAAGTCAATTATTAACTAGTCCTGTCTGAATGGTACCAGCAAGTCTGAGTAAAGGTCAGCTCTACAACAGTGTGAGAGACGGTGAAAAAGTTAAAAAGGAACTGAACAGTGAACCAGCAGTTTCCCAGCTACTCTGGTCTTCAGCATGACCTTCTCAATTTAAAGTTTTGTGGTAGGCACCTTCTGATATGGTATTCACACCTTTGGGTAATCCTCACCTTTTAGTGTGGGCTAGACCTGGTAACTTACTTCTAATGATGAAAGGACACCAAAGGCGATGTGATGTCATTTCCGTGATTGCTGTTGTTAGGTGACATCGAGTTGGTACTGACTCATAGCGACGCTATGTACAACAGAACTAAACACTGCCCGATCCTGGGCCAATCTCACTATTGCTGCCACACTTGAGTCCATAGATGCTGCTACTTGGCCAATCCATCTTGTTGGGGGTATTCCTCCTGACAATATGTCTGAAATATGAGAAATGAAATTTGGCCATCCTGGCCTCCAAGGAGCACTCTGGTTGCACTTCTTCAAAAATGGTTCTGTTGGTTCTTTTGGCAGCCCATGGTACTTTCAATATTCTCCTCCAACACCATAACTCAAATGCGTCAATTCTTCTATGGTCTTCCTTATTTACTGTCCAGCTTTCACATGCATATGAGGTTATTGAAAATACCATGGCCAGGCACACTTCAAGTTGACATCTTTGCTATTCAACACTTTAAAAAAAGGTCTTGTGCAGCAGATTTGCCTAATGCAATATGTCGTTTGATTTCTTGCCTGCTGCTTCCATGAGTGTTGATAGTGATCCAAGATTAGACTACATAAAAACCTTGTCTTCTGTCTTGTTAGCACTTCCTCTATTTCTCTCTTGCTCTGTCAGGTCTCTGATGGGTCAGCTGCCATGTTGTAAGATGCTCCATGGAGAGGCCCCCACATGGCTTGAATGAGGCTTCACTCCAACAACCCTGAGGAACTGATCCTGCAAACAGTTGTATGAGTGAACTAACAAGGGAATCCTCCCAGTTGATCCTTGAGATAACTGCAGTCCTGAGAGAAACCCAAAGTTAGAGGAGCTAGTGACATTAATAAATTGTAAGTTTTGCAGGCTATGTGATCTGGTACAGAGGCAATGTTTTAGTACCTTGATTACATTTGGGCTTTCCTCAGCATATTTTGACAAACTCTAACTGTACAAAACTTTTGTAGAAGGCTGTGTTTTCATATTCAATGAACTTTGATATTTGCTTATTTTAGCTGTAGTATGTGGCACTGTATGTGCACCAGACTGCAAAGCCATTTGAACTGCAAGGTCGGCAGTTCAAGTTCACCAGCTACTTCTAGGAAACCCTATGCAGGGTTGCCATGGGTCGGAATCGACTCGACGGCACTTAACAACAACGCTGAACAATTTTAACCTGTCTCCACTCCTTCCTGCCCATATTTCTACATTAAGTATAAAATTCCTCCTTCACATATTGTGAAGCAAATACAAGGGTAAGTTAAAAAGTATTGTTACAAAATCACAGAAGCCTTTATTAAACAAAAATATCAAAATGTGAAACTCTCGCTTCTCAATATATCCTCCATCTAGGTCTATACACTTCTGAAGGTGATGTTTCCATCTCCAGAACCATTTCCCCAGAGAATCATGTGCTTTTCAATTTATTGTTCTTATAAAGTGCCAATGAGTCAATTCTGACTCATAGCAACCCTGTTAAGTTTCCAAGGAGCAGCTGGGGGGTTTGAACTGCCAACCTTGCAGTTAGCAGTCCAGTGCTTACCCCTCAGTGCCACACCAGAACTCCACTCTTTAATTTATACCATATTAAAATGGTCGTTTTGGGCATCCTCAAGGGGCTCAAATTGTACACCTCTGAAACATTCTTTAAGTTTTCAGAACAAAAAGAAAGGGGCAAGATCAGGGCAGTAGGGTACAATGGGTTGGATTTCCCAATAAAATTCTCCCAGGGCGCACTTTCGATAAGCAAGTACATTGTCATGATGGAAAAAATTCCTCAGTGCAATTTTCCTGGCCTTTTTCTCACCAATGTAGTTTTAAGTTTTCTTAAACTTCTTATAAGTCACTAGGGTCATCCTATGCCCTCCAAGAAAATCTGCCAAGATTTTAGATATAATTATATATAATTATAAATATATAGATTATAAGTTATCATAATCTTCTGTGCTTGCCTCCTGCCTTGAACTTAACTGTTCCAGCAGGTCCCCTTGGAAGTCACTGTTTTGATTGGATTTCATTTTTGAAGGTACCCTAACAAGACTAAGACAAGAATATTACCGAGAGAACTTGTCTGCAGTCAGCCCACTGATCACAGAGACATATTTAAAGACATTTTTGTTGTTGTTGGAATAAACCCATGCATGTATGACCTGGAACCCCAATAGTAATACATTTTTGACTTACCCTAACACAGATATGTAAGTCTTTCCCTTCCTTCCTCTTTCTGATACTCAATAAATATCAAATTCTTGGGGTTGCCTGGGGTAGTTTCTGGTCCCTTAATAGTGACTACACCTTTACGTCAAAAACATTCCAATTATTTGCGATTTCTCTATTCAGAACTGTCTAGTGGCTTCCTTTTCATATAGCTCTGGTGATTATATTTTTCCAAACTAAGAATTTGAGTTACTTAAAATAAGGACTGGCTTTTCCAAAAGAAGGAAGCTTCATTATTATTTATGTTGCACAACATTAAGACTTACCTTTCCATTCTGTTCTCTCACTTCCAGTTACACTGGGCTGCCTGTAACTAACTCAGTCACTTCACATCATTCTACGTTGCCATGTTTTTGCTTATACTGCTCCCTTGCTTTGGAATGGCCTCTTTTCCCTCACTCAAATCCTACTTAATCTGCAAAGCTCCCATCATCAGTCTTGCCACTTGTATATAATCTTTGCCTGACAACCTCTTGAAGTACAAGGACTATGTCTTAAAACTTTTTGTTTTTTGTATCCTGGTGTGGTGCTGTAGTATATGTACCTCAGAGTTGGCAGTTCAAACCCAACAATGACTCCTCAGAAACGCTATACAGGATTACTATGAATTGGAACCAAGCTGATGGCACTTAATGCAACAGGGACTTGATAGTAACTCAACAAATAATTTCTGAGATCCTTAAAATTCCATATTTATAACCACAAAATCCTTTTGCTAATCTGACTCTTTCTAAATACTTAGACACTTTGTCATCCCTTCCTTCTATCACTTAACATCTATCTTGTCTAATTTGACTTTCCCTGAAACTCTCCTTATGCTTATTGAGGCCATAATTATACAGAGGCATTTCCAGAACCATCTGAAGCCACTGGGATCATTGGCTGATTAAATATAAGTCAGATAAGGGAAACCCAGTGGGACTTAGCTAGTTTGCTTTTTTTCTGGCTTTCTAATTTATCAAAGTCAAATTCTCAGAGTAAATGTTCCACAAGTACCTTCTAAAAGATTTCACTGTTTTGTTGTTCTGTTATCACGCTTGAGTGACTAGAGAAGTTCTTTCACAGTGCTCTGATGTTATGACAGAGGTCTGTTGCCTCTTCCTCCATCCTAGCAGCAGAACAGGCAGCACAAGACCATACCTTTTTGTTAAAGTAAGACTTTTAAGCTAGAATGCTTCTTAGAAGCCATGAGATCCAGACTTTCTCCCTCATATTTCAGACATGTTATCAGGAGGGACCAGTCCTTGGAAAGTACAACATGCTTGGTAAAGTGTAGGGTTAGCGAAAAGGAGAAAGATCCCCTTCCCAACAAAATGGACTGACACAGTGGCAGCAGCAATTGGTTCAAGCATAACAGCGATTGTTTGGATGGCGCAGGACTGGGCAGTACTTTGTTCTGTTGTGCTTAGGATTGCTATGAGTCAGAACTAACTCGACGGTACCAGAAAACAACAACAATAAGACTTTTAAGTTGACAGAGACCACTTGAAGGCGAAGTATCAAACACAGGTTAGACTTAACTCAATGGTACTGGACAACAACTACAATAACAAGACTTTCAAGCTGACAAGGACCATTTGAAGGCGGAGATATCAAACACAGCTTAGACTTTTTGTTGAAAGGATGAGCGAGTGAATAAAAAAAACAAATTGTGCATTTGAGCAGGATGCAAAGAATACTAGAAGCAGAAAAGGTTTTTTCCCTCATTCCAGCAACGGGAATCTTACACACAAGGAATGGGAAGGTGGGGTGGGGTGTGCTAGTACAGTAGTGAACTAAATGGAATTGACCTAAAATGGAACCTCAAAATCAAGCATTAATTATTAACTTGAAACTTGATTATACTCCCTATTTGTTTTAGATGAAATTATTCCTAAACTAGACAAAGGAAATGGTTAGACTACCAAAGCATTATAGAAACATCTCTTGAAGGTATCTAACTATCTCTGCTTTAATTCTGTACTAAAAGAAAAAAACAAAAAACAAAAAACAAATAACAACAACAAAAAACACCTCTTCTCTATAATTTGGTATCTTAAATGGAATTTTCCAGAACAGAGTGCCTTAAGTAGATGAAACATTCCAATCTGGAGCCAGGCAAATGTTTCAGCATATTGTGATTGTTGTTAAATACCACTGAGTTGATTCTGGCTCACAGTGACCCTGCATAGGGTTGCTGAGGAGTGACTGGTGGGTCTGAACCGCCATACCAGGACTCCAGTATATGAGGGTAAATCCAAAAAATAATGTTATAAAGTTCTAGAAATCTTTCTGAAACTGAAATATCAAAATGTGAAGCTATTTTTTCTTGACATTCCTCTATCTACATCTCTACACTTCTGTAGGTGGTGGATTTCCATCTCTTTAACTTTCCCCAAAGAATTCTGTGCTCTTCAATTTACAGCACATCAAAATGGTAGTTTGGGCATCCCTGAGGGACTAAATCGCATTCCTTTTAAATGTTCTTTGAGTTTTAGAAACAAAAAGGTGACTGAAGAGGTAAGATCAGGGCTGTAGATTAGATGGGGTAAGGTTTCCAAACAAAATTCTAGTAAGATCACCCTCTCTACCTTGACGAACGAGCAGGTGAGTTTTCATGATGGAAAAAAATTCCTCAGTGCCATTTTTCACCAAAATGCAGTTTTAATTTGCTTCAAATTTCTTACTACTAAGCTACTGTGAGTATCCTGTGTCCTTCAAGAAAATCTATCAAGATTACTCTCTTTGTAATCTCCCCCCCAAATAGTCACAACAACCTTTTGAGCTAATCTCTCGTCTTTAAATGTAGCTGGGTTAGCAGATTCCCTTGGAAGCCACTGTTTTGGTTGGACTTTTTTTTTTTTTGAAGGTAACCTAAGGAGACCAAGGCGAGTGAATTACTGAGAATACTTATTTACAACCACCCACTGATCACAGAAACATGTTCAAAACATTTAGTTTGGAGTCAAACTGCATGTATGAGGGTAAATGTGATATTAAGGTTTTGTGTCAACTTGACTGGGTCAGGATTCTCAGTGGTTTAGCAGCTGAGGTGTAGTTATTCCCATAATGAAATCTAATATAATGTAATTAACTCTATGATCAGGTCCAGCCAGTCAATTCAAAGGGTATGGCCCATTTCTAATATACTAAGACATTCAAGTAATGCTTACTTACTTTCTCCTGGGTCTGGATCTTACATCTGGCTCACCCTCCGACTGGTTCTTTGGACTTGAACCAGTGACCTGCTCTGCTGCCTGCCTGCCATTTGACCTGTTGATCTTGGATCATCTGACCTGGACTTGGGACTCTCCCACCTCTACAACTGTGTGAGCCATTTCCTTGATATAAACTTCTCTTTATAACTACATAGAAAAAAGTTTCATTGGTTTTGTTTCTCAAGAGAACCCAGCCTAAGAAAACCATTTAAAAACTATATTGCCACTAGGGTTCTAGTTTATACATGCACATAGTTTCACATTTTGATACTTCTATTTAATAAAGATGACTATAACTTTATAGCAATACTTTTTGACTAATCCTCCTATTACTAATTTAATCCTTGAAACCCTGTTAAGTTGCTAACCCTACTAGTTTATAAATGAGAAAACTGAGCCTAGAAAAAATAAAATGCTACAGCTATTAAGAAGCAGATCTGATAATCAAACATCAATTTACTTGATCACCAAGTCCATAGTGATTCATTCCTAATACAAAGCTGAATTTGATTAATTCCTTAAGTAGTGTCAGAGACGAGGAACTCAACTACAGTATGCTTTTCTTCTGGTCTTCTAGAAGGTATGAACCCACATTTTAAGCTAGGTATGCTAAATCTCAACACAGCAACTACTCACCTAGGGATATACTTGTGTTGATTTATAATTTCGCAATGCTTGTGAGTTGTGAGGGTATTATCATATTGTTGTTGTTCTGTTGTTCCAACTCATAGCGGCCCTGAATAGGGTTTCCAAGGCTTTTTAAAACTTTGTGGGAGCAGAAAGCCTCATTTTTCTTCTGAGGAGCAGCTGCGGGCTTGAACTGCGGACCTTGTGGTTCGCAGTTCAGTACTTATCCTATGGAGCCTTCCTAATCTTATTCCAAAAATAAAATATCCAACCTTCCTAAAAAACAAAGAACCAGTAGCTACATTAGTCTCATAAATGCAATATTTTTCTGTAAATTTCCCATAAAAACCTAAACTGTGAAGTAAGTGTGGGAAAGTCAAAGACTCAAGTTTTTATTACAAGGTAGTCTTCATCTCCTGCCCTTCAAAATCCACCTCTTCTACAAGAGTAAAACAAAATGTCAAAATTGGGAAGAAGGATCACTAACTTCTAAATAAATCTCAAGGCGTAGCGTCAACTGTGGC
Source organism: Chrysochloris asiatica (assembly GCF_000296735.1). Taxonomy (NCBI): domain Eukaryota; kingdom Metazoa; phylum Chordata; class Mammalia; order Afrosoricida; family Chrysochloridae; genus Chrysochloris; species Chrysochloris asiatica. Next base: position 5,507,473 of record NW_006408582.1, on the reverse strand, counting down.
ATGAACTCAGACAGCTGCCAAAAAACTAAGAGTAATGTTTTTCTGGAATACATATTAATACTAAATCAAATGCTAATTCAAACTAACTACAAAGGATTTAGGGAAATTTGCCAGACTCCTAATGACCAATGAGTTTTAAAGATTTTAATTTACTGTTTTCCTTAGTTGATGGTCTTAATAGTAACTTGTAAGTTAATAAGATTCATTAATTCTAGGTAGTTAACCAAGTCAAAAACTGGGAGCTTAAGCCTCAAATTCAGCCCACAGAGATGTTCTGCTTGGGCCATACAGCATTTGTTTTTGGTTTTTTTAATTTGAGAGCCAACATTTAAACATACACACTCAAAATTACAAAATTACTTGAAATACATCCATATTTTGAACTTCTCTTTGAGAAAAGGAAAGGAGTACTTGGCAGCAATGGCCTTGCAACTCCACACGGCCAGTCTGTTCCAGCTACGTAACAGCTGCTCCTTTCCAGGGCATGGGCTCACTACCTATCAGTTTTCATCCATCTACTTTACCCCTTCCTTATTTATTTAAGTTTTTATTGTGAATTATGTGGGTTTACATGGGAGAACATCAGTTTTACATTGTATTTCGTTTCATTGCAATGATTACAATCTCCTTCATGCATCATCAAATAACCAAGGGTAAACCCCACAGGCCCACTCCGGCCCCCTGGCCATCAGTACATAGCCCCTCTCCCTCCCTGAGTCCAAAGTCAACAGCCGCTCCATCTGTCCATGTCATCGCCTCTGTCTCCATCCCTGGCGTCACTGCCACTCTGGGTAGGGTCACGCTCTCTACTCTTATCACTTGATGGTCCCAGGGACCTCTTTGGTAAGTTTTCATTGTGAATTATGTGATAGTTTACATGGGAGAACATTAGCTTTACATTCATCCTATCGTATATCATTTCATTGCCATGGTTACAATTCCCTCCATGCATCAGCAACCCCCCAAAGGGTATATCCTGCACGCCTGCTCCCTGGCCGTCAGCACACAGCTCTTCTCCCTCCCTGAGTCTAAAGTCCCCAGCCACTCCATCTCTCCACGTCATCATCTCTGCCTCCATACCTGGCATCACTGCTTTTCTGGATAGAGTCCTGCACTTCACTTTTCTCCCATGATGGTTCCAGGGACCTCTGCTCCTGGACTGCAAAATCAACCACTCCCCTTCTTTTGTTATAAAACATCTACTTTTACCTTTCCAACACTGACAGTCAGTCTTGATATCAATTATTCACTATGGAACCACAAGAGTCTTATCCCCATCATCTTTCATCAGCCCTGTCCAGACAGGTTGGAAATCAGTCAGTGGAGATTCTACCTTCCCCTACACCATCTGGGACTAGGTTCCCTATTGAAAACTTGTAAGCCAGTCACTTCTTGTCTTTGACTGGAAAATGAGTCACAAAGATGAGTTTAGTTCTAGGGCTTAAGGGTGGCTAAGGGTCCTCGTCTCAGGGGTTCTTCCAGTCAATAAATAAGCCTAGTGTTTTACGATTTTGAGTTTGCCTTCACATTTTTCTCCTAATCTCTCCAGGACATTCTAATGTGATCCTTTTCAGAGTGGTTGGTAGTGGTAGCCAGGTACCATCTTCCCGTCTTAGGGTCATGAAACTGAGGTTTCCATGGACCCTTAGTCCATTGGACTAATGTTTCCATGCATCTTTAATTTTTTTCACTCTTCTTTATACCGGATAGGGAGACACCAATAGTTGCACCTTACATGGTCGTTGGCAAGCTTTTAAGAACCCAGTTGCTACTCACCAAAGTAAAAATTTATCTTTGTGGACTATATTATGCTGTTTAACCTTGGTTGTCCCTGATGCTATGGTCCTGAACATCCAAGCCCAGTGACTCATTCCCTCAAGGTGTTTGGTAATGACTAAAACGTTTTCGTTAACTTTGCCCCCTGTATGCTCTACTGTATTCATGGATCTATATATATGCATATGCACAAATATCCTCTGTACACCTATATATATTCATGGGAAAAATCCCATTCACCTTCCTACACACGTTTAGTTTACACATCTGTCTATGCATCCACTCACAGATTATTGGCATTGTAGGACTGTGTATAAAAGAATATTTCCCTTTGTTGTCTTTCACTCTTGTATTCCTCCCAGTGTCTTCCTTTGTCTATATCATTTTTGCTGATCTCCCTCTTACTATTATGGACTTCTAGTGTGGCACTGTAGGATCAGCACTGGACAGTGAACCACAAGGTCAGCAGTTCAAGCCCCCCAGCTGCTCCTCGGAAACCCTGTACAATGTCACTATGAATTAAAACCAACTCAATGGCACTTAACAACAACCCTTATTATCTGCTGCCTTCCCCTGATATGTGTCTACCCTCTAGTTAGATTTCACTCCTTTATGTTATCTGCCCCATCCCTATAGACACCTGAGTTGGTGGCCCTACTTTAGAAGCAATGGACAAGGAGATTCAGGAACTGAAAATAAAACAGGAGAGAACAAACAAAATGGTGGATGGGGTGGAAGTGCAGTAAGGAGCTCTATCAGCAACAACACAGAATACAGGACCAAGTAGGCTCAGGGGATGGTCCTAGAACTCTGAACCACATATAAAGGAATATTTAGAAGGTTGGAAGGCTTACAGCTAGGGGAATCTGTAGCAGAAGCAAGCAATCCATTGCTTTCTAATTCAAGACGTTCAGCTGCTCCAGGAGCTACCATCTTGGGTGAGACCAAGCGGGGGAAGAATCTGAGCGGCCACAGACACCTAACAGAATCGCAGAGATAAAGGTGTGGACATTCTTTCCTTTTGGTACATGTTCACTGCTCGCTTGATGTCTGCGCACCTCCATTATGGTGACTATAGGGGTGCCTGAGTTAGTGGACACCCCAGCCCTACCCTCGGAGGGTTCTACTACACATGTGCACATATCTTGAAATTTAAAGAGACAGTTTCCACTTAAAACCAAACGGCCACAGCCGGCCCCAAACTGTTTATAACGAGAAATAAAGGCCTGAACAGGGATTGTGGAGTGGGACAAGCAGACAAAAATGGAAATAGGCCAAAAATTAAATCCTAAGTTATATCACAATGATCAACAGTAGCATCTTGAAAGTTCCTAGTAAGAGTGAAAAGGGAAGCCCATTTCCTGATCACATCTACGTAGAGGCAATCAGAAAGTATAAAAAATGCCAAAATACATACCCATTAAGTATTAAGGCCACAGATAACCCCTGAATATACCAAAAAAACAGAAGCAGATGACCATGTCTGCACATGTCCAGAAACAAGATAAAGTGACTGAGGCAAATGAGCTGGAAGTAGACCTACACTCCATACTGGAAGATGGGCAGGCTTTGGAAATGCCGGAGAAGGAATTCAGAAAAATGATTATAAAATTTATCAAAACACTCTTATAATGGAGTTGAGAAAAATAAGGAAGAAGTCAGGAAAGCATTACAGGAACAATCAAATAAGATAAATACAGCATTGGAAACAATTCAAAACCTACACAAAGAGGTCCAAACGATTAATAATAGAATATCAGAAATGGAAAATACACTGAAAGGGCAAAGTAGTAGAATTGAAGAGATAGAAGCCAGAACTAGTGAGCTAGAAGATAAATCTCTCAACACTACTAAGATAGAAGAACAAATACAAAAAAAGGATAAAAAAATCTGAAGAAGGCCTAAGATTCATGTTGGATAACATGAAGAGGAATAACATAAGAATTATTGGCATTCCAGAACAGGAACAATCACACAAGTCAACAGAGGAGATAGCTGAAGAGCTTCTGGAAGAACATTTTCCTAACATCATTAAAAGTGAAAAGATAAGCATTTAAGAAGCTCAACGAACCCAAGGATGGATAGACCCTAAAAGACATATAATAATCAAGCTCTCCAAAATCAAAGATAAAGACAGGATCTTGAAAGCAGCTAGGGAAAAGAGAAATATAACATACAAAGGCAAGCAAATCAGATTAAGCTC
>NW_006408582.1:5479661-5503195 GCF_000296735.1 Chrysochloris asiatica | reverse complement strand
AGGTCAGTCTATGATCAAAACAATTACAATGTGAAAGAAGGTAAACACAGAGGAACAGAGATCCAGGTAGTGGGAAGGTCAGGACAATGGGGTTGGGGTGGGGGATTTAGTTTGGGTGTTGGGGAGGGCAATACAAGAAGTGGGGAGGAATCCGCTTCTTGAAGACCCTACGCAGGGTCGCTGTGGGTCAGAGCCGACTTGATGGCACTTAACAACAACAACAACACAGAACAATTTAAAATCTAAACATACCTAAAAATATATCCTCAAAATATCTATAACTGTTTGTTCATCTATTTTTATATATGAACAGATCTGTAAGAAGAGAAAGATCAGATTCAAGACACCTAATGAATGCTAAAAAGAATAAAGGCATTTTTTTTCATATCAATCTCAAAACTCTTTTTTGCCTTAAGGTTACATTATAATATTATAACAGAAAATCAACTACACAGACAAAGCCATAAGGAAAGCCACAGAAAAAAGATTATTATAAAGGAATGGCAGGCGGCATGACTCAGAGTTCACAATAGCAATAATAACAGAAACCTGGAGATAAGAGACACTGTAAATACTGAAAGAAAATAACTTGTAACTTAGAAAAAAATATGGTGAAAATATTTCTGAAGAATAAGATTGAAACAATTTTTTTAAAAAATTAGGGACATAATAATGAGAATTATTTTTACCTAGCAAACCATTCCTAAAGGACATTCAGAGGGCATATGAGCTCAACATGAGTGGTCTGAAATATGGATAGGATGAACAGCAAGTGAAGTAATGGAAATATGGACAAATATAAGTGAATATCAATCATTTACAATAGTAATAGAAGTGACTAATAATGGTAAAAGAAAAGATATGAAAAGACATGTGACTGCACAAGAACCCCGACACTTGCAGATACTACCCACTTGACCTGGTTTCAACGGCTAGATGATCAGAGCTCAAACAGAAGAAAGAAGAGGGAAAAAGAAGAATCTGACATAATTTGAAGAACTTGACACACACCTATGGAAGCAGTAGCTCAAAAGAGTGAACAAATCTTCACAGCGAGGATCATTCCTGCCTCCACCACACACGGAGAGGACAGGGATGGACAACTTGGACATTGGCTACCCAGAATGAGGGGCTACAGAGGCGAGAAGTGACTGGCTTACAAGCTTTTAAGAGGGAACCTAGATTCAGAGGGTGTGGAGCAAGGTGGAATCTCCACTGAGTGGTATCCATTCTGCCTAGTCAGGGCTGATAAAAGGAGATGCAGATAGGTCCCTTGCAATACAATAGCAAATAATTGTTATCAGGACTGATTGTAAGGGCTGGAAATGTAAAGGTGGATGTTTTGTGGCAAAGGGAGGGGAATGATTAACCTTACAGTCTAGGAACGGCGGTCCCTGAGACCATCAAAGGAGAAGAGCAGAGAGCGGCACCCTACCCAGAGAAGCAGTGATGCCAGAGACGATGACATGGAGAGATGGAGTGGCTAGGGACTTTGGGCCTGGATAGAGAGGGGGGCGGTATGCAGACAACGGTGGGGGCAGGCTTGTGGGGTAAACCCTTTGGTTGGTGGATGATGCATGGAAGGGATTATAACTATAGCAAAGAAACGATATATGACGGGATCAATGTGAAGCTGATGTCCTCCCATGTAAACTATCACATAATTCACAATAAAGCATTAAAAGAAAAAAGAAGTGAGGAGGAGGCAGAAGGAAGGACAAGATAAATAGGGGAACACAGAGACAGGTTTGCATGGCCTAGTGGGACAGAGGTAAATAGTGAGTGATGCATACTCAATCTTGGAACAACAGAGCTCTGGGATAATGGGATCTAAGTATAGCTTGAAGAGGGTAAACAAAACTAAAATCCTTGACTGCCTTATGAATATTAGTTTCCCTGGCCTACTATTATAAAATAGACACTTGAGTGGGATAGAAAGGAATGCTGGGAAACATGATCAGAGAAAACTTGTAAGCCCATTTTCAGCCTATAACTGATTGGAATACCTAAAAGGGGTTCTACAACTTGCCCAGTGAAATAGGCCTCGTGCAAAGCCTTTACAGAGTATAGGACCTTAGGTGGAATTCTGAATCCCATCCAGAACCTTATGAGGTGGGACATTCCCACTAGGAAGGACAAGCAGACTGGAACAGCCACAGTGTTAGAAGATACATTTTCATGATGAACCTGACCTATACTCAGACTAAATACCAACAAAGAGGGAAAGAGTCTTCACATCAAGTATCAATGCTATCTGCTCTGTACACAGGGTAGATAGGGACGGGCAATTTAGATATTGGCTACCTAAAATGAGGGGACAATAAAGGCACAAAGTGACTGGCTTACAAGGTTTCAAGAAGAAGTTTAGTTTAAGAGTATGGGGGGAAAGAAAGAGTCCCCACTGAATATCTGTCATCTTATCTAGATGGGTCTGGTGAAAAGAGATGGGGATAAGATTCGTAAGATTCAACAGAGAATAAGTGTTATCATGACTAATCACGACTATCACATTATAAACGCAGAAGTTTTGTAACAAAAAAAGGGGAGTGGTTAATCTTACAGTCTAGAAACCAGAGGACCCTAGGACCGTCAAGAGAGATATGCACAAGCAGAATGTGGGACTTATCCAGAGAAGCAGCAGCGCCAAAGATGGAGGCAGAGATGGGGGCATGGAAAGGGAGAGTGGCTGAGGACTCTAGATTCATGTACTAAGAAGAGAAGGACTAAGAACTGGTGGCCAGGAGGCAGATTTGCAGAATGTGCCCTTTGGAGATGTAAATTATTATATATGCCTGAGTGGTTCTTTTGTTTTTTAAAAAGCTAAAGTGGATAGAGAGAAATACTGTTAACTGATGGTACATGGAGGAGATTATAATCATTGTAATGAAACAAGGTGTATGGTTTATTGAATGTAAAACTGATGATATGCCCTGTAAACTTTCACTCAATCCACAATAAAAACCTTAAAAAATAAAACAAAAAAACCAAAACAAAATCACAACAAAAAGCTAAATAAAGGTTGTTGTTGTTGTTAAGTGCCATCGAGTCGGTTCCGACCCATAGCGACCCTGTACAGGGTTTCCGAGGGTGTAAATCTTTACGGGAGTAGAAAGCCTCATCTTTCTCCCGCGGAGCGTCTGGTAGTTTCGAACCGCTGACCTTAAGGTTCACAGCCCGATTCGTAACCACTACGCTACCAGAGCTCCTTCAAATCACTTGGGAAAAATGTCAATGAAGTTGATGGCAAAGAACAGTGTTTCTCAGTGTAGTATGTGATGGTAGTTTGGGGTACTAGGTATCAATTGGTTTGTGACAGAGAGAAATTTAAAAGTAATTTAAATCTTTTAAGTGCAAACATTGTCCAAATTATGTACAAGCGTTCTGGCACAAGTCTAAATTCTTTCATATCTGAGGTCAGTTATAAATAGCTCTTCAAATTCTTCTACCATGTCAAATAATTACACTAAATTTATCTATAAGTAAAGAGGACACATCTTTCTGGATTTGTCTCACTAATACCGCAGCATATGCTTTCCAATAATTAGATTAACTACGGCCCATCTCATGTCATAATACTTGACCAGAGTCAGAATGAAGTTTGTTCTTCTATTCTTTACTTTTTCCTTAAGTTTTTATTGTGAATTATGCGTTAGTTTACATGGGAGAACACTATCTTTACATTCATCCTATCATATTTCACTTCATTGCAATGATTACAATCCCCTGCATGCATCATCAAACAACCAAAGGGTACAACCTGCACGCCTGCCCCTGGCCGCCAGCACACAGACCCTCTCCCTCCCTGAGACTAGAGTCCCCAGTTCCCTCTGTCCACGTCATCATCTCTGCCTCCATCCCTGGCGTCACTGCTTCCCCAGAGAGTCCTCCACTTTGCTTTTTTCTCCTTTGATGGTTCCAGGGACCTCTGCTCCTGGACTGCAAAATTGGCCACTCCCCTCCTTTTGTTACAATATGTGTTTCCAACACTCACAGTCAAACCTGATAGAAATCATTCCCTAGTGAACCACAGGTCTTCTATTCTTCAAGTAATTTTTCTTGCTTCTTTACCAAGCTGGGATCCTGGTGTGGCACTGTAGGATAAGCACTGGACTAGTAAATGCAAGGTCAGTGGTGGAAACCCACCAGCCACTTTCAGAAACTCTTTTCAGGGTCGTATGAGTCAGAACCTACTCGAAGGCACTTAACCAACAATTACCACCTTTACACCAAGCTAGCATTCAACAATTTCTGATTTTTGTCCACCAGGAGGTGACATAGCAAATTTAAGGCTTTGTTTTAATTAGCAATTTTTTATTTTTAAAGAAAGATTGCCTAAGCATTGTACGAAATAACATTTTAGGGACCTTCCCTAACCTTCTCCTTTTTCAAGCTAGTCACCCTTCCGCTGAACACATGACGGCACTTCTTTTTTGAGCTGGTTATTTTGTTGTATTTTACAAAGAATGGGAGGGAAAGGAAGATTGCCAAGGACTTTATCCAAGGTCCCAAAAGGCAAAATAAGAACTTGGGACTTCCTGAGACTTGGTCTACAGAAGTCAGGAAATACTGACCTTTGAACACCTTTTCTGATGTGCCAAAATTATTTGTGGCAGAATGTTATGAAAGCTATAAATTTAAAAGATGAAGCAGGGGAAGTCAAAGCATACGTGTTCCACAGGGGAAAGAAAGTAAAGTCCTAAGGTTTCTAAGAAACAAGATACATAGCACTGGGAGTTGGTACAGTCCAGTTAGGACACAGAACCAAGAGAGAAAAGGGGAAGATGGTATAGCAATGGATACAAGAAAAAAGAGCAGAAAATGAGAACACAAATAAAGAGGGGAGGGGACCAAGTACTATAGCTGAGAGAATGAAGTCAGATATACACCGTATCCCCAAACAAGAACTTAGAAATATAAGTAAGATCTACAAAACAAAGGGGAAAATGTACACAGATAAAGACACTCCTCCCATCACGTCAGGAGGCCCACGCACATGCTAGAAAAGGTGTGTGCACAAGATGGGGTCCAATATAGGCTAGCCAGGACTTCTGGATTTGAATCCAGATCCTGTCACTTACTAATTGTGTAGACTTGTTACTTAACCTTCTTATATGCCTTTTTTCTCTTCTATAAAATGGGAACATTAAAGGACTGTTAAAGGATTTAAAAACCCACTCAAACCCACTGCCACTGAGTCGATTCTGACTTGCAGCAAAACTAGAGTGGGATTGCTTAATTGGGCTTCTGAGGCTGTAGAAGGAGCAGAGAGCCTTATAGCTCTCCTGAGGAAAGGCTGGTGGATTTGAACTGCTAGCCTTGACACTTAAGAATAGTACCTGGCTTCCAGTGAGTGCCACGAGTTAAACAAAATAAATGACATATTTTCAAAGGAGTGCATATAAGGAGACGCATATGCTTACCTCACAACTGTGAAATGTTCACAGCAAAACAAAACAAACACCCATGTTCTCCTAGCTATATCAACATAACCTTGAAGATTCCAAAGGTCTGAGACATTCTAAAGTTTCAATAAGAAGATGGTTAATTCATCACTGATCTGGTGGGGGAAGAGTGGTCAGTGACAAGAAAGCTGGAAAAACTTGGACTTGGGTAGGAGTGTATGGACCATAAACAAACTGAGAAGTCAAAGGGTGTTTTTACTCCAGACTCCCAGTGCTAAAACTTGAAGGCTAGGACTACTGGGATGACTGGGAGGTGAAAACAGAAGTTGCTAAGGGTATAGAGACCCCAGTATATTAACAAGGAGTAGTGTTCTAATTTACCAATTTAAATAAGAAAGCATGGAAGTGGAATTAAGCTGTCTGTAATTCTATCTACTTTGTCTCTTACAAACTGGTTTCTGGTCCTGGCACTCCACTGAAATGGATCTCTGGGATTGGTAAAGATACCTTAATTCACATAGCCAAGGGTCTAATCTCTATCTTACCTGATACTTCCACAGCATTTGATACCAGTGACTATCCTAAATTCCCTTGTTACCATACTCAACTCTCCTTTCATCTTTCTAATTACTTCTTTCCTAGACTCATTTTACAATTCTTACCAATTGTTTTTTAACTTAAATGTATGTACATTTATTTTTAAATATGGACAAACACTAAAAGAACGTGAAGTCAGTCACTTCTACCATCAATTAGTAATTTTAATATGTATCCTGAAGAAGAGAAAGTGCCTTCTTCAATCTGTCTGAATGACGATGGCAAACAGGAATAACTATGGTAAAAATTTTGGTCTGTATGCTTCCAGATATTTCCCTATGCTCATACAGATATATCTATTTACACACACACATAAATACACACCCCAAACACACTGCCATGGAGTCCAGTCTAACTCATAGCGACCCTCTATAGGGTTTCAAAGGCTGTAAATCTTTATGAGAGCTGACAGCTTCATCTGTATCCCATGGAGCAAGATGGTTTTGAATGGCTGAACTTTCAGTTAGCAGTCAGTGTTTATCCTACAGTTCCACCAGGGCTCCACATTCTTTTTTTTTTCCCTTCTTTAGTCTGAAATTCATTAGACATATAATCAAGATATACTGATCATTACAGTTACCAATTCTTTTTAATTCACTCTTACAAATTTCTTGTAATTTACTCCTCCCAGGCTCGCTGCTACTGCTTTAGCTCAGGCCTTTGTGATCTCCTCTGGGATCTGGAAATGGACCCTCGGCAATTCTTCCTGCCCCCTACCAATCCATTCATCCATCCTCACAAGCTGCTTCCAAAGGTACCTTCTCCAAAACAAACATGACTCTGTCATTCTCCTCCTTATAAACCTTTAATGAAGGGCTTCCCTCTAAAAAAATTATAAAATTCTAATTTCACATATGAGAGTCTTTATTATCTCATTCCAACTTAGCTCTTAAATTTGTCCTATGATGCTGTGCCTAGACCATTTTTTCTCCATTTCTCTTTTTTTCTTTTGAAACCTGGAAAAATCTTTTCCTTTCTCCAAGACCAACCCTAATTATCATTTCCTAATAAATGTATACCTCAGCTTCCCTTCAGTAGGGAAAATTATTCATTTTTTGAATGATTGCAGCACTCTAGTCAGACACCTCTTATTATACATGCCACGTGGAATTGTAATTTACCTATTAAATAATCTGATTTTCCATTGAACTTTGAATAACTCAAAGGCAAACCCAAATGGAACTAGGGATATCATTGCTGACATCAGATGGATCTTGGCTGAAAGCAGAGAATATCAGAAAGATGTGTGTTGCTGTTAAGTGCCATTAAGTTGGTTCTGATGCATAGCAACCCGGTATAGGGTTTCCAAGGAACAGCTAGTGGGTTTGAACTGCCAAGCTTGCAGTCAGCAGTCCAGTGCTTGTCCTCCACCACAGAAGATGTGCATTTGTGCTTTACTGACTATGCAAATGATTTCAACTTTGTGGATTATGACAAACTATGAACAAAACTGTGAAGACTGGGTATTCCAGAACACTTAATTGTGCTCATAAAGAATCAAGAGGTACTTGTTGGAACAGAACAAGGGGAGACTGAATGGTTTAAAATCAGGAAAGATGTTTGCCATGGTTGCATCCTTTCACCATGTTTATTCAATCTGCATGCTGAGCAAATAATCCAAGCACTGGATTATCTGAAGAAGAATGTGTCATTAGGATTGGCAGAAGATTCATTTACAACTACAATATGCAGATAATGCAATTATGCTAACTGGAAGCAAAGAGAACTTGAAATATTTACCAATGAAGATCAAAGACCACAATCTTCAGTATGGATTGCAACTCAATGTAAAAAAACAAAAATCCTCAAAACTGGACCAGTAAATTGTTGTTGTTGTTGTTAAGTGCGTCGAGTTGGTACATCATGATATATAAAGAAAAGACTGAAGTTGTCAAAGACTTCATTTTGCTTGGATACTCATGGAAGCAGCAGTCAAGAAATCAAACAATGTATTGCATTAGGCAAATCTGCTGCACAAAACCTCTAAAGTATTCAAGTGTAAAGATGTCAGTGTGAGGACTAAGGTGCGCCTGACCTAAGCCATGGCATTTTCAATAACCTAATATGCATGTGGAAGTTGGATAAGGGAGACCACAGAAGAATTGATGCATTTGAATTCTGGTGTTGGAGAAAAATATTAAAAGTATCATGGACTGCCAGAAGAACAACCAAATCTGTATTGGAAGAAATACAGCCAGAATGTTTCCTAGAAGCCAAGATGGAGACAATTCATCTTTCACATTTTTGGACATAATATTAGGAGGGATCAGGACCCTGAAGAAGGGCATCATGCTTGGTAAAGTAAAAAGTAAGGGAAAAAGACCTCTAACAAGATGGAATGACACAGTGGCAGCAGCAATGAACTAATATGTAACAATTCTGAGGATGGTACAGAATCCAGCATTGTTCTGTTCTGTTGTGTATAGGGTCACTGTGCATCAGAACTGCCTCAACAGCACACCAATCCCCAGTATGCTGCATAAATCAAATGTAAGCCTTTCTTGACATAAGGAAAAGAAAACCTTTAGTTTTAACAGTGTAACTCTGTAAATAAGAAATAAGAAAACAAAAGGCTACTTTGGAAATCAAATGGCTCTGTATTAACAGAGAGATAGAAGAATATTCCTCACCGTTGTATATCCTTATTCTTCCACAAGGAGGCAGACTGAGCCTTTGGCACTCTTTCAATAAAATTCACCAGCTCTTCCATGAGGAGCCTGAGTATAAACCAAAGTGATAAATACACATAAAAATATTGGAAAATTACCATACTCTACAGCTTCATTCAGGAGACTGCACGTTCCTTTTTCCTCTGTTTCATTTTACCCAAAATTACATAAAAACCTAGACTTTTTATTGAATTTCCATGTTAAAAATTCCAAACTTAAATGATTAAAATTCACCTTTAAAACAAGTCTGGTGTGTTTCTTGTCTCTAAACACTGAAACATAAAAGCCTGTTGTATAACACTCACAGACTTCTGTTTTTGTTACTAAAAATCCAAAAGGAGAAAATGTTAAATGACTGATATACTTGATTTTGGTAGTGGTAGCAGGAGTAGTGGCTGTCTTTTTAAATGACAATATTAAATGAGTATTTTAAATTGATAAAATACATGTTCTTGACATGCTTCAGGAATTAGAAAAATTCTACGTGGAAGAATACTCTTAGGACTAATTCTAAGCATTTAACTAAAGGATGGGCTCTGAAGATTCCAGATGAATTAACTATGGAACCACAGTGTAGAAACAGAAGAAACACCTCATTATGCTGGATCAATGGTATACATGATATGAGAAATACATGGGACAGAGAACTGTTATAAATTCTTGATGGCTAGAGAGAGGATGGCCAAAACCTAGAAACAGAATTTTATATTGAATTCTCTTTCATAATCTAGTATAGATAATCCATATTGACTTAAATCATCTCATAGTCAACATACACATATGGCAGGCCATAAGTTTATTACCACTTGAATACTGAACAACTTCATTTTTTCCATTTATTTATTTACTTCTAATATTAGCTCCTACACTTCAATCATGAAGGCGCAATGCCTGTTCTAAAATTCCAAGAACTGGGATCCAAGCTCACTTTCATTCTGATTGGAGCTTTTATAAGAACGTCCACCTTCATGCTTTAAAATTTTCAGACTAAAATCTAATGTTTTTTGTTCATCCTTTCATTGAAATGGATGCATTTTATTTGCCTATAACGGTCTTCCTCAGAAGCCTGATGTTTCTGTACGCACTGCAGGTAATGTTGCTTGAAACAAAAACAAGTAAACATTTTATTTCATTTCTATTAATTCTATCTTGCTAGATGTGGGAGACACTAGAACCCAAACTCAGGATTCCTAACTTCCATATTTGTTTCATCTTGTCAATTTACTTCAAAACAATTCTTTTTCCTTGGGTGATTTTCTTCATGTGATATTTTTCTCTCACTACATGATGGTATAGCTACTTGCAGCAAATTTCTGACAGCTTGGTAGGAGCTGAGAAAGAGATGGCAAAGAACTCTCAAAGGCAAAGAAAATCGTGCAACTTTTATTCCTTAGAGTCCTGAGTTTCACTTTATATCAACAGTAGCTGTTGATATAACACAAAAGGAGACATTCTGCAAGCAAAGCAGTGCGATTTCTCTTTTCCTCAATATGCTAGGTTCCTTTTCCCTGCTATGCATTGGTGTGGCCTCCCCTAATTGGAATCATTTGCACGGGCAAGTTATCACTGGGAATTTCTTCTCCAGTTTATGTTAAAAAAAAAAAAAAAAAGACTAAGAGTAGGAAATTCCAACAGCATTTCTTAATCCTGAAAGGTGCCTGTCCCTATTCTTTGGGTCAGTTGGAAATGATCAGTCTTGGCATAACATCCTGCTAAATAGCCACCAATGAATGAAAGGAGCTTTCTAGCTACATTCTAATGGCCAAGAATAAATACTCTCACCTGCCGATCTGAACTGTGGGTTCTGTAGCATATACGGTTCCTGTGAAACCAGTGCGCTCAGTGATGTAGGGCAGTGCCATCATGCAATGATAGTTAGAGATGAGGATCACATCGACTGTAGACAGATCTATTAACTCGGTCTGAAAAGAAAGGGGAGGGAATGATACATATCTGTTCAGGGCACATAGATCAACATGATGTGACTGAAAAATGATGTTGTCAGATGCAGAGAAGCAGTTTTTGTACTACAGAATAATGATGCCTTTCCTGCAATACTTTTATTCTCTCATTTTAGGATACTTTGGAATACTGACATATTAAGTACGAGACAGGATTGTGAGCCATGAGAATGCAGCCAGTCCACAAGCAGCACTCTGGTTTTCCTAGGGCATAGTTCTTCTGAGTCAGACACATGAGGGTAGATGATGGCAGGCTGTCTCAGCAACTGCTGCTTGGCATATGAAGCTAGGTAAGCTGAAGCAGAGAGAGAACAATATAAGCTACAAGGATGTACTTGAATGTAATGCACCACTGCTATTAATGAGAAACATGGAGAGCAGTACACAAACCAGCTCTTCAAATATCAAATGTGGGAGACAACTTTTGACTACTAGCATTGGATACAGAGTGAGTACACATGTTTGAGTGTGTGCATCCACACACATGTACGCACATGTATACAGGGGCAGTGTCATGAAAGGAAACGATACTCTCACATTCTAGCCTCATTTTAACCCAGGTCCACGTTCTCACTCCACACATTATTTAGGTAATGGGATAAGGAAAAAATACAGGTTAGCAGTCAAGAGTGACAGTGCTCAGGAGGCTGGCTAGCAAAATGTGTCCTCGGGACATTTAAATGAAAATCTATGCTTTGTTTTGTATGTGTGCCTCCTTTTGCTTTGTTCATTTGTGAAATGTAAGATGTAAATGGAAACCACAGGGAAGAAGTAAGGAAACTCATTGCAGAGAGGGGATTGTAATCTTTGAGATGTGTGATTTGTTGAATATATAAAGCTGATGGTCTTGTCTGTAAACCTTCACTCAATTTACAAAAAAAAAGAAAGAAAAGAAGACAATGCTACTCATGTTGGGTAAATTTTATGAAAACTTTTATTGCTGAGTTAAGAGAATGGAATTATTTCCCCAACATATTTAAGTCTCACCTGTCTTTTAAGGGAGTGTGGTAGCTCTGAGCAATAAGCACTGGACTACCAACCATGTCAGTGGTTGGAGCCTACCAACTACTCGATGGGAGAAAAATAAGGCTTGCTATGAATATGTCCTCAGAAAATTGGTCAGCATGAGTCAGCGCTGACTCAACATCACTTAACAACAACAACAACCTGTCTTTTAAGGATCAATTCAAATATCATTTTTCCACTAAGTCTTCCTGATTTGCACAGATGAAAGAAACCACTTCCTCCTCAGGACTATGAAACCACTTTTTGTATATTTCTCTGATGGCATTCTTCATTTTGCACAACTACATCTCAGAGTATTACCTGGTCCTTCGATAACTAAACCACTCTGAGGTCAAGAATCCTGTTGGACTCTTCTCTGCCCCTACCAGGCTTGAATGCCCTTTTGTTAAGGCGATGCATCTTTAAAAACAGCATCCTCTGTGGGCAAAGGTGAGATACTATGGTTCGATATCATATTAATCACCGAGGTTTACCTTGTGGAAGAGTTAAACCTGGGAAATTACACTAAGTACCAGTACACTAAGGGACAAGCATAAGGTAAAATCAAGAAGTGATTTTTAGTTAGAATAGGTCGTTAGGCTAACGTTTACGCCACATAGAAAAAGAAAAAAGATCTCTGTGACATAAGCAAAGCACTGTGCCATTTTGAATGTGGGCATTTCCTGAATGACTTTACATATAAATTAAGCTAATAAAATAAACTTTCCACAGCATTATATGCTTCTGAGGACAACATGGAGATTAGAGGTCATAAACTACTCACAGTTAGGACAATGACAACCTATGTGAGTAAAATACTTAATGACAACAACAATTTACACCACTCTTAACTCCATGACAAGCATCCTTCCAAGACAATATCTTATTTACCATTATGACAACCATCTAACACTTCAATGCTCTACAATTTTACCTATCTCTCTAAAGCCATTTCTAATCAAATAAAGAAATTAAGCAGTAGCACTGACAGATCCAGAATGAAAGTATGGACATGGCAGTCTAAGCAATGACAAAACTTAAATGCATCAACTTCTTTTCTCTTAAGAACAAAACCCAGTAAGAGTATTTGCCATTTCTCCTTAATATACAAAAATCATCCCACAGAGTCTAGAACTATGAGACATTTGGTAACAACAGATGGAAACATATATGAGCATATACCAGGAGGCAATCGTTTGAACACAAGTGAATACTGAGTGGTTTAAAATCAAGAAAACTGTACAACAGAGATGCATGCATTCACCATGCTTATTCAATCTAAAATGTTGAGCAAATAATCAGAGAAGCTGGATTATACAAATAAGAATGTAGCATCAGGATAGGAGGAAAACTCATGAAAACCCTGCACTATGCAGACGACACAATTTGTTTGCTGAATGTAGACAGGACTTGGAAGTACTTACTGATGAAGATCAAAGATTATACAGCCTTCAGTATGAATTATACCTCAACATAAGGGAAAAAAGCAGTATCTTAATAAATGGAGAAAAGATTAAAGTTGTCACAACATTTTCGTTTTACTTGGATCCATAATCAACACTCATGGAAGCTGTAGTCAAGAAATCAAATGACACTGCACTGGGCAACCCTGCAAAAGACATCTTTAAAATATCAAAAAGCAAAGATACGGAGTCTGGGGCAAGACGGTGAAGTAACCAGATACACTAAGACGACCCTCTGCAACAAAGGCATGAGAGACTGAATGAAACAGATACCCCTGGAACCCCTGAGCATTAGAGTATACAACAGAGAAGTGGGCTGAGTGTCCACTAGAAGAGGAAGCCGAGCAGGAGCAGTGAGAAAGAAAAATGGGCGGACAGTAAGCTGGCGTGCTGTGGCATGATGTGGTGTAGTCTTTTTGGGCTTTTGGGAGTTGTTGATACAGTGGACTGTAGGCAAAGGGCATGGCTAGAAGTTGGTGGAAAGGGAGTGTAATTCTCTCTTATTCCAGTGCCCTCCTGGCAGTCGGGCAGATGGCCAGTCCCCGTCCTTGCCAACCCAGTGATTAGCAGCACCTCCTCTTGCATAGCCTCTGCTCTGCCTGGGGTCTGACTCCTGGCAGAGCATCCCTGCTTCTGAAGGAGGTGAGTGAACCTGCCCTGAACTATGCTACACAAACAGTGAACAGAGAACTAAGTGTGTTCACACTACCTATCTCTACCACATCCACCAGGAAATAGGTGGTGAGTGTCTGAGAATATACCAATATATGATCATCAATTTAATACAAATACAGTATCAAAATGTTTCAAAGAAAACAGACAATTTCAGATTACGCAAAAAACAAGATAGAGTGCCTCAAGCAAGTCACCACAATACAGAGCCAGAAAATAAACAACAGCCATGGTATTAGAACTACCTGATAGGGATTTTAAAAGAATGCCAATTTGGCAACTTCAATAAATTGAAAGAAAAACTGAAAAATCTACAGATGGAATCAAGGAAAACACAGGCAAAACTAAGGAAAAATTCAGATAACAAATGGACAAAATAATTTGGAAAAAAAAAAAAAAAAAAAGAACCATGTAAAAACAATTAGAAAGCCAGAAAGAAGAGCAACACTAAGATTTCAGAAATAGATAATGCACAAAAAGGGCAAAGAAATAGAATTGAACCAATGGAAAGCTGAATTACTGAGCTCAGAAAAATCCCTCAATATTCATCTGCCAGAGGAACAATCAGAAGAAAAAAAAAAAGTCAAAGTAAGCCAAAGATTTATGTGAGTCACTAGCAAGAGGATTAACTTTTGTTTTATAGGAATTCCAAAAGAGAAAGAAACAAACAACCCTTAAAGAATATTGTCTAAGAGTGCCTATAAGAAAACTTGCCCTAAGAGCATGAAAGATGAGAAGATAACCATTCAAGAAGCTGAACAAACTCTAAACAGTACAGATCCCAAAAGAAAAACATCAAGATACATTATAATCGAATTTTTCAAAACCAAAGACAAGGAAAGCATCCCGAGAGCAATTTAGGAAAAACAAAAAGTTACCTACAAAGGAAAACTATTAAGATTTCTCATCAGAAACCAGGCAGACATGAAGACAATGGAATAACGTATATAAAACTCTGAAAGAAACAAACTGCCAACTAAGAATCACATATCCAGAAAAATTTTCCATCAAATATGATAGTGAAATTAGGTCATTTTCAGACAAACAGAAATCAAAAGAATTCATAAAAATCAGACCAACCTAACAAAAAATACTAAAGGGAGTTCTCTGGGTAGGGAACCAACAGCAGACAACAACCTGACACTAAGATACTTGACAGTATCACGGAGACTAAACGTAGATACAGAAGTAGTAGTAGCCAAGTCTGAAAGGCATCAGAATACACATTCAAAAATTATATGTTTTTGCCCATAAACTGTAGGTTGCCGTATTCAGTGCCATATGTGGTGAACTGAAAATTAATACAGCATATGGGATTAGGAATCTTTGAGAGGCGGGGAACTGTCCCACCAATTCCAAAATAGTAAGTGAGGATGACAAAAAGATTCAAAAGAGAGAGTGCAGGATTCTTTATAACTCTCTACCTTCACTCTTCTTATTACGGTATCTCAAAGTGCCACCTTCAGTTACCAAGTCCTTCACTTTTTCTACCTCTTTTTCCCCTCTGGTATCCCAAAAGGGCACATGGCACATACAAGGGGACATGCAACAGTTCGTGGAAAAATGGAATGAAAAGCTAATGGATTTTTTCCCATGAATTTTTTGAAGCCCACTTGTACTATGAAAAGAGAACAAAAAGTTTACAGGGAGAATGAAAAGTAAGGCAAACTGCATTCCAAATTTTCTTTAAAACTGTGGAAATATTTTCCATAAACATTGTAATCCACTGGGCAGCAGCTTCTCATTGATTTCCTCAGGAACCCTGGACTAGCCCACTAGCTTCCTTACACTGACTCTATCTTTTGAAAACCCTCTGGGAAATACTCCTGTCAGCTCAGACAGATTGGTTTCCTTTAAAAAATACTGGAACCTAACTTCGTTTTCCTTTAAAACTATGAAACTGGCTGCAAAGTCTTACAACCATTACAACAAGTCTCATTGTGATAGTAATATTTAGTGACAGATATCCATAATTACAGTCCAGAATCCAAACAATATTTAATATATTCAAAGTCAGCAAGAAATTTTACATTTTACTGGATAATATCAACTCTCAATTACTCATTGTAAGCAAGATTAGGGGGAAAAGTATGGTTAATCCAAGCACATAGGCATTATTATAAACCTGAAAAATGTGAGCTATTTCCTTACTTTGCTTAAAACTATATTCAATGGAAGTGTTAATAAGGATTTATAGTCAGGAGTGGTAAGAAGGGAATGACTTAAATTATTTATAAACAATATAAAAAAGTTTCTAATGATCATTTTTAGCTGTATAACTATATGCATAGAAGAACAGATTTATTTCACGTTGAAAACTGGAAGCTAAGCACCTTTAAATTATTTCTAGATTTCATTTGGAGAGATTTCAGGATATGCTTTGTTTCTAAAATAAGATTAACTTAAATCTTACCTCTGGTAAGCAGAATTCAGGCACAGAATCCACAAATACATGACCTGAGCACTCCTTTAGCTCCTAAAAGAAATGAAAAGGAAAAATATCAATGGGAAGAGATATCCAATAGACACAATACTAGAGATTTATAATCTAAAGAACCAACTTTTCATGGAAATCACAGACTGCTACAGCTAGAGGGAAGTAGAAAGGTTATTTAAGTTAATTGTTGCATTTAGGCTCCAGAGGTTACAGTTCTTATTTGGGGATACTCACTGGCAGACTCAAGATTAGAAGAGCCATTACTTGATACCTCTTCAGGGAAGCCACACATGGGTACATGCTGCTCCTACAACCCATTTCTAGTGGTTTCCAAATGATGTTTATGTAGAACATTCTAGCAATATCAGAATTATCTGGAGACTCTGGTATGGTGCTGTAGGGTAAGCACTGGACTGCTAACTGAAAGACTGGCAGTTCAAACCCATCAGCTGCTCCTCATAAACCATATGTAGGGTCACTATGAGTCAGATATGACTAGACAGCACGTAACAACAAGTCATTAAAATAAAGGTTTCTGGGCCCTATCTAAGGCCTCAGGAATCAGCAACATTGGGGACGCAACCATGGAGTCTGTTTTTATAACTAGCATCTCTAGTGATTCTGTTATGCAATCAGGTAAGGAGTCATTGCCTCAGAAATTACTTTTAGCTTCCTTCTCCTCCTACCAGTTGGAAGAAAGGGTCAAGTAAGGAGGAGGGTGAAGAGCGGACAGTGGGAATGAAATCACCACCACCACTACCTCCACCTATAGCAGGAGAACCCTTTGCCCTTTTGTTGCTGGTTCTGACTCACAACGACCCTATATAAGATTTCTTAAAGAGTGGCTGGTTGGTCTGAACCACGGACCTTGCAGCTAAAAGTCCAGTGCTTATCCCACAGCACCCCATCAGGACTCCTTGCCCATCTAGAACATATAATTCATTTGGGACTATAAACCAAATGTATTCAATCAAAAGAAATCCAACATAGTGCAACTTCCTATCCCACCCATGCTTGTTGTAGATTAAGGAGTCCTGGTGTGGCACTGTAGGATAAGCACTGGACCACAAGGTCAGCTTAAACCAAAAGGTCAACGGTTCAAACCTACCAGCTGCTCCTTGGAAACCCTAGACAGGGTCACTATGAGTCAGAATCAACTCGACAGCAATTAACAACAGCATCAGAGTACAAAGAAGCCCTGGTGGCACCATGTGTTAAGTGTCACACTGTAAACTAAAAGGTCAGTGATTTCTTGACTATTGCTTCCATGAGTGTTGATTGCAGATCCAAGTAAAATGAAGTTTTGGACAACTTCAAAAACAAAACAAAACAAAAAAATTATACATCTCAAAGTTATGTTGTTAAGTGCTGTCAAGCCATAGTGAGTCTGTAGAGGGTTTCCGAGGAGCGACTGATAGGTTTGAACCGACAACCTTAAGGTTAGCAGTGCAGTGAATATCCTATAGCACCATATCAAGATTTCTACAGAGGGAAAAGGATCTGAGGTATTTATGTAACAATTCCTATATTTTGTGGAGCTTTAGGAGAAAACTCCCAGGCAAAGTGAAACAGTTATTGGCAGCTGGAATTCTGACAGAGCACAATGAAATAAGAAAACCCCAGAGACAGGAGTGGGCCACCAACTACAACGCCTCCAGAAGGCCAGGAGAGTTGTTTTATTTTTTCATTGACACTTTAAACTCATTTACAGAGAATCTCAAAAAAAAAATAAATTATTTTGCTGTTCTTGAGAACATACACAGCAAAACATACTTTTCTACCTGTACAATTCAGTGACACTGATCACATTCTTCAAGTTTTCCCTCAACTGTCCCTTCCCAACTAACACAAAGTAACTTGGTACCATGACGGCCAAAGCAATCTATGACAGTACAATGACACCATTTATTGTTAAGTGCCACTGAGGTGGTTCTGACTCATAGTGACCCTGCATAGGGTTTCCAAGGCTTTAAATCTTTGCATGAGCAAAAAGCCTCACCTTTCTCCCTCAGAGGGGCTGGTGGGCTCAAGCTGCCAATCTTGTGGTTCATAGTACAGTGCTTATTCTATGGAGCCATTGTGCTTTAATGACATGAGTAAAAGATATGAATTGGTTGACAACGCGTTTTGCGTTTTTTAGAAAAAGAAAGATATTTACATCTGTGTTTAATATTATTTCCATTAGTCATTAAAATGTACATTTATATATGTTTACACACAGTAGTTATGAATCAGGCTGCGAACCACAAGGTCAGCAGTTTGAAACTACCAGCTGTTCCATGGGAGAAAGATGAGGCTTTCTGCTCCCATAAAGATTTACAGCCTCGGAAACCCTGTACAGGGTCGCTATGAGTCGGAACCGACTCCACAGCACATAACCAACCAACCAACACATACACAGACACACACTAATATTTACATATGAGTCTGAATGACTTCACTCTCAATCTTCATCTAAAAACCAGATGTTAACTATACGTTGACATTCAACTATGTGAGTGGACCACAAAAACTTATGGATAACATTGTGAAGAATGGGTATTCCATTCTTAATTGTGCTCATGCAGAACCTGTGCATAGACCACGAGGCAGTCATTCAAATACAATAAGAGAATACCACTTAATTTAAAACCAGGAAAGGGGAGTATCAGGGTCCTATCCTTGCTTCGATGATAACCTTATTAAATCTGCATGTTAAGCAAATAATCTGATAAATTGAACTTATGAAGAATTGGAGGAAAAAATGGCATCAGAGATGGCATAAGGAAGAAAGACTTAGCAACAACCTGCGACATGCAGATAATACAACCTTGCTTGCTGAAAGAGAAGAGGACTTGAAACAGTTACTGATGAAGATCCTTCAATATGGATTATAACTCAATGTACACAATATAAACATCCTCCCAACTGGTCCAATAAGAAGCATCATAATATAGAGAAAAGACTTAAAACCGTCAAATATTTCATTTTACTTGGATCAACAATCAATGCCCAGAAGCAGTAGTAAAGAAATCAAAAAACGTATTTATTTCATTTATTGTAAAAGACCTCTTTAAAATGTTAAAAAGCATGTCACTGTGAGGACTAAATTGTGCCTGATCATAGTCATGACATTTTCAATTGCCTCATATGCATGGAAAAGTTGGGCAATGATTAAAGAAGACCAAGGAAGAATTGATGCTGCTGAATTATAGTGTTGCTGAAGAATACTGGATATACCATGGACTATCAGCAAGAACAAGACTCTCCTGGAAAGAAGCCCATGCAGAAGGCTCTTTAGAAGTGAGGATGGTGCTACTTTATCTCATGTACTTTGGGCATGTAATCAAGAGGTACCAATCCCTGGAGCGGGAGATCATGTTTTGCAAAGTAGAGGGTCAGTGAAGAGAGGAAGGCCCTTAATGAGATGGACTGATAGAGTTTCTGCAACAAGGTCAAACACAGGAATGATGGTGAGGATGGTGGAGGACTGGGCAGTGATTTGATTGGTTGTACATAGAGCTGCTATGACTTGGAACTGACTTGAAAGTATCTTACAAGAAGTCTCAACCAATGCCATGAAACCTAAAAAAATCCAAACAAAATGTTATTTTCCTTTTGAATTTTATATTCCTTTGTGAGCTTCATAATCAGAGCACTGCTAGAGTATTTCCTGTCAACTCTGGTTCCTCTCCTTACATGAGTACTGAACCAGCCTTCCACGACCTCTCATGAACGCTAAGCTCAACTATCTCACCCGATTGAAAACAGTACTCAATTACAATGTACATATAAACTAAAATTAAACGAGCAACTATGTATAACAGACTAATTTTTAACTCCCAGTTCCCAGAGATTTAAAATGGCTAAAAACAAATCATGGCAAATTTCAAAGCTTTGTCTAGTCTTAAATTGGCTATGTAATTTTCTTCCCCATAATAAATACTACATCAGGGCATGTCTACCTTCTATGATAAAATCTCTTCTTTTGACTCTCATCCTTCCTGGCTTGGAGAAACATATTTGCCATTCCAAACACTTACAATGTCACTGTATTTTATTCATCACTCCCTACTAATGAAATACTCCCACATACACATGCAAGTCATTTCGCTCACAATGCACTTGGTAATGGGATGCTTCTGAACCTTTCTCAGAGAACAATGATTTATAGCTAGCAGGAGAGTTAAGCTGAAATCAGGTGCATAAGTTCCTGAATGTCACATAATTTTATAGTAAGTTACAAGGGAAATCTGGTTTTAAATTGCATCTGGCTTATACTTTAAGTTGGGGTGCAGTTATAGGAATTAATTCAGTTAAAAGAACACCTCTTTATTTAACTATATCTATTACAAGAACGAGGCAATGATTCAGATGAATCATTTTAAGAATCTTCAAATTCCTTATTTAGTTTTCCAATTGTGAAATTTATGAGAAAAAGAATGATTTAAAGGACTAAGTGGATTTGATGAGCTTTAGCTTTACAGTTCTTAACCCTCTTCTGCCCTGCTTTTTTTTTTTAGTATAAAATTGATTCTCAACATTTCTGTAGCTTTGGTCCCTAAGTTAACTGTCTAAGTACCGATCTGAGAAAAGAATTACTTTGGAGATTGTTGATGTTAAGTGTTGTCGAGTCAGTTCCGACTCATAGCAACCCTGTATAGGGTTTTCCAAGGAGCAGCTGGTGAATTTTAACCGCCAATCTTGTGGTTGAAACTGCCCTAGTGGTCTAAGGCTTTATCTCACACACTAGATATAGCCTAATGTAAAAATAAAAACAAAAACAAAAAAAAACTGTAATAGCATTAAAACAGAAAACTAATCTAAGTCATTTATTTTATGTCTAGTCAATCAATGATTAAAGTCATATAATAGGACTTTATATTATAAATATAATATAAAGCCCTAATTACTAGAACTGTGCTCTTTTTTTCAAAAACCATTCTAGACTTACCAAGAAAAGGCTGGAAAAGAATTACAGGTCATAGTCTGGAAGGTGCTCTAGTCCAATTTAAGACTGGGTGCCTCTTCCACCTCCCAAGAGGCTTTTAAAAGTTAAACCTCTGGCTCCTCAGTCTATTATTCTCCACAGAATGGCCAGAGTGTTCCAATCAAATGATGACAGCCAGTTTCCATCACCAGCCCTGTCAACCTTCCAGGACTTCTAATGAACTCAAAGCTCAAATATCTTACCTGATCTGACTCACAATAGACACAGGGATCTATGAGAGGATTTAAAAAAGTTTGTGGATACATAGAATTAAAAGAAAATGGAATTTTTTTCATGAATGTTCTCAAAGACCCCTTGGGATAACTCATGTGCTTGAGTATTTAAGTATTTGAAAGTCCTGGTGTGGTGCCAGGATAAGCACTCAACCTCAAGGCCAGTTCGAACTGCAAGGTTGGCTGTTCAAACTCACCAGCTGCAACTCGGAAACCAAATACAGGGTTGCTATGAGTTGGAACTGGCTCGATGGCAGTTAATAACAACAAAATAATAAGAATAAATCAAAGACTCATTATCCAGTCATAGTCAGTACAGCCTCAAAATGATCTGAACAGAACTAATAAGCATCACATTTGAAACCATCCTCACCATTCTAACAGTAACAATTTTATTTCCGTGGTGATGAAATGTATTTGCAGCAGAAGTACTTATTAGATTTGTACACATGAGCAAATTGGATTTGAATCTGAACACCAAGATTTCCAAAAAAGCTCTTAAAAGCAATCATTACCACGTACTGATGACCCTAGGACGGATCTTGGGATTTTCCAGGAAGACTACATATGAAAAGAAATGAGGCCTTCAGTCATCTTACTATAAGGTGGCTTCAGTAATGACAAGACATGGTTTCCACTAGAGGGTAGATATCATTACCTTTTCCAAGAAAGCATTTCCATCCTTTAGGGACCAGCCAGGAAGATTAGACAGCCTGAGACTGAAAAACAAAAGATTAAATTACCCCAAGAAAAATGAAAATACTCAGTGAATTCATGGTGACTGTACTATCACCATAAAGTTGAAATTAGTTTGAAATTACTGGCAGCAATGCTCACCCAAAATCATGATAAAAAAGATTTAAAATTACTATGAGTCCTGGTGTGGTGCTGTAGGGTTAGCACAAGGTTGGCAGCTCAAACCCACTAGCCACTCCTCAGAAACCCTTTACAGGGTCGCTATGAGTTGGAAGTGACTTGACAGCACATAAAATCAACAACAAGCTTAAGAATTATGTGGCAATTGGAATATTAAAAGGTCAAACACATTAACAATGAATAGGGAAAATAAATGGAACATTATGCAGAGTATTAGAGAAAAAAGACAAATAAGATGCTACAGTTTATGGAAGCAAGATGGCTCTGTAGGACAAGCAATGAGCTGCTAACTACAGGTTGGTGGTTCTAGTCCACCAGCCATCCTAAAGGAGAACGATGAGGCTTTCTGCTCCCGTAATTGTTTAAAGCTTCAGAAACCCTATACAAGGTTACTGAGTCAGAACTGACTTGATAGCACTTAACAATAACAACAACAGAACAGCTTATGGTTTTCTAACCACTGCCTATGACTTATATGATAACAACTCTGAAGAGTGGGAAGAATGGGTATCATCATATGTAGATGAGAAAACAGACTGTGAAAGGTTAGGTGCTCTGACACCTATCTAATAAGAAACTCATCTATCAGTCAGAATTCACTGAAAATAAATATATCTTAAATGTCTACATTTTGGTAATCAAGATTTGTTGTTGTTGCTAAGTGCTGTTGAGCTGGTTCCGACTTGTAGCAACCCTGCATAGGGTTTCTAAGTAGCGGCTGGTGAGTCTGAACCATCGACCTTGTGGTTCAAACCGACCTTATGGTCCAGTGCATTATCCTGAAGTGCAACATCAGGATTTAACTGTGTATTACTATTGTTGTTAGGAGCCATCCAATCAGTTCAAACTCATTGTGACCCTATGCACAACAGAACAAAACACTTTCTGATCCTGCATCATCCCCACAATCGTTGTTATGCTTGAACCCATTATGGCTGCCACTGTTGTCAATCCATCTCACTGGGGGCCTTCCTCTTCTTCACTGACTCTCCACTTTACCAAGCTTGATGTCCTTCTCCAAGGATTGATCCCACCTAACAACATGTCCAAAGTATGGATGACAAAGTCTCGCCATCTTTGCTTCTAAAGAGCATTCTGTCTTGGTCTCCCTTACCTACCATTGTGAAATAGATACTTGAGGGGGGTGGGGACAGCCAGAAACATCACAACAGAAAACAGGTGGGCCTGTATCCAGCCAATAACTAACCGGAATACCTTGGGGTGGGGGGCGGGCTGGAAACTGGCCAGAC
>NW_006408582.1:5427911-5479530 GCF_000296735.1 Chrysochloris asiatica | reverse complement strand
ATCCTTTGGTTATCCTTTGGTTATTTGATGATGCACGGAGGGGATTTTAATCATTGCAATAAAATGAAATACGATAGGATGAATGTGAAGCTGAAGTGGGACAGATGCAAATAATGGTGTATGCAAAACCTTGGAACAACAGGGCTCTGAGATAGAGATTGAGACATGGTTTGAATGGGGAGAAGGGGGGAAATAACGTTAAGATGCTTGGTTCCCCTGGCATACCACTATATAGTAGACACTGGAGAGGGAGACAAAGGAATAGTCAGAAATATCACCATAGAAAGCTTTTAAGTCCATCTTCTGCCTATAACTGATTGGAATACCTAAAATGGGGATACAACATGCTCAGTGTAGGAGGCTTCCTATGGAGCCTCTGCATTACACAAGACCATGAGTGGAATCTTGAACAGCATCCAGAATCTTCTGAGGGAAAACTTCCACTTGAAAGGACAAGCAGACCAGCTGGAGTGGCCAGAAGAACAGAAGATACTTCCTGAAAGAAAGACTGACAGGAAAAATACAAAACAATATAGGCAGGCTGACTGATTACTATAAGAACAAACAAGTGGCCAGGGCAAACCCCCTTCTAAAACTAAGGCTCAAAGGGAATGAATGCATGCTCTGATTGGTGACCACATTCATCACCGATAAGGGGAAGTGAGGGAAAAACAGCAATGAAGCAGCGAGCTAAGCCCTACAACGCTCAATAGACTCCTGTGAACCTGGATGGAGACCTGGTTGACTAGCAGTGTGCCAAGTCCAGGGGACACTTGGACCCAGAGTCAGCGACATAGCCACAGAGAACTAGAGTGGAGAGTGAAGTGTCCAGCTAATAAGAAGAGAGGGCATATGCATAAGTACATCCACAATTGTAGATAATACCCACTTGACCTGGCTTCAATGGCTGGATGATCAGAGCTCAAACAGCAGAAGACAGAAGAGGGAAACAAGAATAATCTGATAAAATTTGATGAACTTGACATACACCTATGGAAGCAGCAGCTCAAAAGAGGGAACAAATGTTCACAGCAATGTTCATTCCCACCTCCTCTGCACACAGAGATGACAGGGATGGGCAACTCGGACATTGGCTACCCAGAATGGGGGGCTACAGATGCAAGAAGTGACTGGCTTACAAGCTTTCAAGAGGGAACCTAGATCCAGAGGTCATGGAGCAAGGTAGAGTCTCCACTGAGTAGTATCCATTCTGCCTAGTCAGGGCTGATGAAAGGAGATGCGGATAGGTCTCTTGTGATACAATAGCGAATAATTGTTATCAGGAATGATTGCAAGGGCTGGAAATGTAAAGGTAGACTTTTGGGGGCAAAAGGAGGGGAGTGATTAACCTTGCAGACTAGGAGCGGAGGTCCTTGGGACCATCAAAGGAGAAGAGTGGAAAACAGTACCCTACCCAGAGAAGCAGCGATGCCAGGGATGGAGGCAGAGATGATGACATGGGGAGATGGAGTGGCTAGAGACTTTGGACCCGGAAAGGGAGAGGGGTGGTATGCGGATGACAGGGGGGCAGGCTTGGCGGGTATACCCTTTGGTTGATGGATGATGCATGGAAGGGATTGTAACCATGGCAAGGAAACAATATACGACAGGATCAATGTAAAGCTAATGTCCTCCCATGTAAACTACCATATAATTCACAATAAAGCATTAAAAATATAAATAAATAAAGAGCATTCTGGCTTCATACAACTCATGGTACTTTCAATATTCCACTCCAACACCATAATTCAAATGCATCGACTCTTCTAAGGTTTTCCTTATTCATTGTCCAACTTTCACACACATATGCTCTGGTAGCGTAGTGGTTACGAATCGGGCTGCGAACCTTAAGGTCAGTGGTTCGAAACTACCAGCCGCTCCGCGGGAGAAAGATGAGGCTTTCTACTCCCGTAAGGATTTACACCCTCGGAAACCCTGTACAGGGTCGCTATGGGTCGGCTCCGACTCGAAGGCACTTAACAACAACAACAATGCTCTTGTTGTAATTAAATGTCATCGAATTGATTCCAACTCATAGTGACACTGTATGAGGTTTCTGAGGCTTTAAAACTTCATGAGAACAGAAAGTCTCATCTTTCTCCAGTGGTGCAGCTCGTGGGCTCAAATTATAAACCCTGTGGTTTGCAGTCTAATATTTATCTTATGGAGCCATCACACTCCACATGCACATGAGGTCATGGAAAATACCATGGATTGGGTCAGGAGGACCTTAGTCCTCAAACTGACATCTTTGTTCTTGAACACTAAAGAGGTTTGCAACTGATTTGCCTAATGCTAAACTTCATTTGATTTCTTGACTACCACTTCCATGAGCACTGATTGTGGATCCAAGTAAAGTGAAGTCTTTGACTGCTTCAATCCATTTATCATAATGTTATTAATGGGTCCATTTGTGAGGATTTTTTGTATTTCTTTCCATTGAGGTGCAATCCATACTGACGGTTGTAGTCTTTGATCTTCATCTTTAAGTATTTCAAGACATCATTGATCTGCTTCATTAACGAACTGTAATAAGCAAGGTTGTGTCATCTATATATTATAGGTTGCTAATAAGTCTTGTTCCATTCCTGATGCCATGTTTTTCATATAATCCAGTTTCTCAAATTATTTGCTTAGCATACAGACTGAAAAAGGTGAAAGACTAAAACCCTGACACACACCTTTCCTGACATCAAACCATTCAACAATATCCACTTATTTTGTTTTAACAAACAAGTCTATGTACAGGTTCCTCATGAGCACAAGTAAGTGTTCTGGACTATCCATTCTTTGCACTGTTATCCATAGTTTGTTATGATCCTCTCAGTTGAATGTCTTCGAATAGTTAATAAACCACAAGCAAACAACTTTCTAGTATTGTCTGCTTTTGGCTAAGATATATCTGATGTCAGCAATGATATCCCTCATTCCAAGTCTTTGTCTGAATCTAGCTTGCACTTCTGGCAGCCCCCTGTACATGTACTGCAACAATCAGCTTTGGATTATCTTCAGTAAAAATTTTTTTGCATGTGATATTAATGAGATTGCTCAATGATTTTTGCATTCCATTTGATTACCTTTCTTTGGAATGGGCACAAATATGAATCTCTTACAATCAGTTGGTCAGATAGTTGTCTTCCAAATTTACTGGCATACAGAAGTGATTGCTTCCAGTGTTGAATCAATTTGTTGAAAAACTTCAATTCGTATTCTGTTAATTACTAGAACCTTGCTTTTCTATGTGTATTATTTTGTTGTTGTTGAATGCTGTGGAGTCAGTTCCGATTCATAGTGACCCTGTATAGGGTTTCCGAGGAAAGGCTGGTTAAGTTTAAACCAAAGACCTTGTGGTTCAAATCGAATGTGTGGTCCAGTGCATTAACCCAGAATGCCACACAAAGATTCCTGAGTATTATTAGTGGGTCAGATTATATTGGAGGCAGAAAATGTAAAAAATCCATCTGTGAATAAAAATGTATTATTACAAAAAGCATAAAGACCAAGGAGGTATGTGAAGAAGTAAAAATTGAACGGTAAAAAGACTTCAGAACTTTACAACAAAACTAAAGTCTGTGAAAAAAAGTTAATGACAAAAAAAGACTCTATAATCACAAACCAAATATTAGTTTGTTACCAAAATAATTTTATCAAATTCTGACTTTGTAATTAGGTGAAAAATCTGTAAGTCAAACAAAAGCATAAATATGTAAATATTAGTCAATCTTCTAACCTGAAGAAAATAAAAACATATCTAATTTCAGAGAACATTACATTTTGACATATTCCAAACTATATAGTTGTAAAAGTACATGAGCTATCATAGATTCACCAACTATTAATACATTGCTTTTGCTAATCAAGATGTGATAATTTTAACTTTTATATCCAAGATTAAAAATCAATACTAGGAAAAATAAATTTGGTTTGTTTCAATTATTATCTAATACTTATATTATATTAGTTATGATGGTGGTGGTCATAGAGACCCTGATAGAGTTTCTGAAGCTGTAAATCTTTACGGGAGCAAAAAACATCATGTTTCTCCTGCGAAGAGACTGGTAGATTTGAACTGTTTACTGCGGTTAGCAGCCCTGCTTGCAATCCAGTAAACTACCAAGGCTCATATATATGTGTGTGTGTATTTGTTAATTATCATTCTTTTATTTGTTGGTTTAAATTATACGCTTATGTTGTTGCTGTTATGTGCTGTCAAGTTAGTTCCAACTGACATTGACCCTGTATAGGGTTTCATTTCATGGACACATATATGTCTTTACTTTTCAGACATCTTACTCTTAAAAAAATATACTTACTGTCAAATCAGATATAAAACTCAAGCAATCTAATAAAAGTGTAATGACAAGTCAATGTGGGAAGTGTCTCAATTCATGCATGTTAACTCTTTAAAATATGGTTGCAAATATCCCACTTTCCTTTACATAGAGAATGAGATCAAAGGACATGCATTCTGTCTGTTTTCCATCAGACTCACAAATTAGCCTTCAAAATACAGTTGACTGATTTAGTTGTCTTCAACAAATGATTAGAAATTACTGCTTACCAGAAAATTTTTTAAATACAAAAGTTTTAGTTATTAAGGTTTAAACCCTTGAAAACCACTAGAACATCAAAGCCTTCTATTAAATAAATACCTATTGTTATTTTGGATTTAAGAAATACTTAGTAGATAGTACTAAATATCAAAGGGGAGCATGACCAAATAATAATGGCAAAGATGAGTGCAATAAAAATATGTCATCAAGTGGTAAACGGTTGCTGATGAACATAAATTCCATTGAGTTAATAACTAAACCATGAAGAGCAAACTTGAAGCTATTATTATTATTCTGCTCTTATTGACTATAAAAGTTGACTTTATAAACAAGACGACAGAAGGTCCCTCCACAAAAATCTATTTTAAATAAAAT
Organism: Chrysochloris asiatica; assembly: GCF_000296735.1. Taxonomy (NCBI): domain Eukaryota; kingdom Metazoa; phylum Chordata; class Mammalia; order Afrosoricida; family Chrysochloridae; genus Chrysochloris; species Chrysochloris asiatica. The sequence goes on along the minus strand of NW_006408582.1, from coordinate 5,474,602 downwards.
CTAGAGATGGAAATATTTTTCAAATTATGATTTTAGATGAGCACATCTTTCAATCTACTATTTAAACAATCATTTTTTAAATTAAAATATATATGTTGTTGTTGTTAAGTGCCATCGAGTCGGTTCCGACCCATAGCGACCCTGTACAGGGTTTCCGAGGGTGTAAATCCTTACGGGAGTAGAAAGCCTCATCTTTCTCCCGCGGTGCGGCTGGTAGTTTCGAACCGCTGACCTTAAGGTTCGCAGCCCGATTCGTAACCACTACGCTACCAGAGCTCCTTAAAATATATATATATCATTTAAAATTTTTGTGTTCCAGAAAAACACCAACTATATAAGATCTGTTTGGTGTTTATTTTTTAAATAGGTAAATTAGTCCATGGTTCAAAAATAAGTAAACAAACAAGTAGATAATCTGAGGCATTTTCAAAGTAATCTATCAATTAGAGGTAGAATGAACAAGATCAAATGTAACTGAGTTTTTTCTTCATATATTTTCCTGTTTCCAGCTTTGAAACGTATTTTTTTTTTTTTTTTTTTTGAAATGTATTACTTTTATAATAAAAATAAATAAATAAATACAAAGCTTCGAGTATACTTGATTCATTTAAAAAATATTCATCAAATGCTTACCCTGCACAAAGTGTGCAAACTGCTGAGATATTGTTAAAAACAAAAACAATCCCTGCCTAATAGTAGTGTGAGTCTAGGATGGGGAGCTAGTTAAGAGCCGTATCAATAGAGTAAAATAAATGCTCTGACACGGGTAAGCTTAAGGTGCTACAGATTCACAGAGAAAGAAAGGGCACTTATGACAGTAAGAGGAAGGAGTATAAGTTAGGAAGAGGTCTTTCCAGAAAGAGGCAATGGGAAACAGCTTCATCATTTGGCATGATATTGTAGGGAATGAGGCGTTCATCTTCACGAATTCTTTTGTGAATCTTTATTTATTTATGTGTCAAGCACTCAACTAGGCTGGTGGTATGAGAGCTAGCAAAACATACCTGTCCCTTGAGGAGGTAAGAAAGAAAGACAAATCAAGTAATCACATATCCAGAGTCAGTGACGTAGCCACAGAGCACTAGAGTGGAGAGTGAAGCGTCCAGCTGGTAAGAAGAGAGGGCATATGCATAAGAACACCCACACTTGCAGATAATATCCACTTACCCTGGCTTCAGTGACTGGATGATCAGAGCTCAACCAGAAGTAAAAAGAAAAGGAAAAAAAAAAAAAAAGTATTCTCAAGTAATCACACAAATAAGTAGAGAAGCCGTTAAAAATAATGAAGCAGTATAATATAAGTACCACAGAAGTCCCATAATGAGGACTAGTCTAAGCAGCACCCAAAAGACTTCTATGAGGATCTGATGAGACAGCTGAGATCTGGAGAGCAGGAGAATCAAAGGGTAACTCTAGTGAAAGGACAGGATTTGGAATGAATAGAGAAAGCAGACAACTACAAGTCATACTAATTTACTTCAGTTACTTTCACCATTGTCAGGAAAAGTTATTTAAATGAAACTTTAAGAAGAGTCCCCTATTGACAACAAAAATAAAAAACAATAACGGCAGTCCGACTGACTACTACAAGAACAAGTAAGTTGCTCACCCAGGAGACATCAAGGCAAGTGGTCGATCCCCTCAGGGCAAATCCCCTTCCAAGACTAAGACTCAAGGGAAATACATGAGCAGACATGCGCTCTGACGGGTGACCACATTAGTCACTGATAAGGGGAAGTGAGGTAAAAATAGCAATGAAGCTGCGAGCTAAGTCCTACCACGTTCAATAGACTCCTGTGAACCCGGGTTGAGACCTGGTTGGCCAGCTGTTTGGCAAGACCTGGAGACTCCTGAGCCCAGAGTCATAATCACAGAGGACTAGAGTGAACAATGAAGAGTCCAGTTGATAAGAAGAGAGGGTACATGCATAACAACACCCACACTTGCAGATAATACCCACTTGATCTGGCTTCAAAGGCTGGATAATCAGAATTCAACTAGAAGAAAGAAAAGGAAAAAAAAGAGTAATGTGATACAATTTGATAACCTTGACCTACACCTATGGATGCAGTAGCTCAAAAAAGGGAACAAATCTTTACCATGAGGATCATTCCCACCCCCTTGATACAAAGAGTAGATAGGGATGGGCAATTTGGACATTGTCTAATCAAAATGTGGGAGCTACAAAGACAAGCAGTGACTGGCTTGCAAGCTTTCAAGAGGGAGTCTAGATCCAGAGGGCGCAGAGGAAGGTAGAATCTCCACTGAGTAGTATCCAAACTGTTTGGGCGAGGCTGATGAAAGGAGATGGGGATAGGGCTCTTATGGCTCAATAGTGAATAATTGCTGTCAGGACTGACTGTGAGGGTTGGAAACGTAAAGGTAGATGTTCTGTAGCAAAAGGAGGGGAGTGATTGACTTTGTAGTCCAGGAGCGGTGGTCCCTGTGACCATTAAGGGAGAAGAGCGGAGTACGGGAGTACGGGACCCTACCCAGAGAAGCAGTGACGCCAGAGATGGAGACAGTGACATGGAGAGATGGAGCAGCTGGGAACTGTAGACCCAGAGGGGTAGAGGAGCTGTGTGCTGACAACCAGGGGGCAGGCTTGCGGGGTATACCCCTTGGTTGGTTGATGATGCATGGAGGGAATTGAAATCATGGCAATGAAACATATACAATAGGATGAATGTAAAGTTAATGTTCTCCCATGTAAACTATCACATAATTCACAATAAAACATTAAAAACAAAACAAAACAAAAGAAGAGTCCCATAGACTTAGTCCCCAGGCCCAACCAATACAAACAGACTGCCACCTATTTAGAAATTGTGGAGTCATAAGTTGATCTGGGGGATGAGCTCTTCCTAAATAGGTTAAGTAGAATGAGGGTGGGGAAGAGGGAGAAAAGGCATCCAGGTTGAAGTAACAACATGTGTGATGGCTCTGAGATAAGAGCTAACAGGATGTGAGTGTCTGAAAGTATACAAAGAGTACAAAGAAAATACTAGAGAAGTAAGCATAACAACTACTGTAAAAAGATTATGAGTCGGATGTTTACCCTAAGAGCGGTAAAAAAATCACTGAGAGGTTTTTAACAGGTGAAAGATAAGATTAGATATGCATTCCTAAAACATTAATTCTGGGGAAAATCAACATTATATACTTTGTGATATTACATTTACACATTATTTGTGTGACAGTCCAACCAAAAATAATAAGCCCAACCAAGTCCTGGTGTGGCGCTGTGATTAATGCACCAGACTGCAAAGCTGCTTGAACTGCAAGGTTGGTGGTTTAAGCTCACCAGCTGCTCCTTGGAAACCCTATACAGGGTCGCTATAGGTCAGGGTTGACTCAGTAATTAACAACAACAGCTTCCATAAGTCTTGATGGTTGATCCGAGGAAATTTAAGTCTTTGACGACTTCAATCTTTTCTCCACTTACTTTGATGTTATTTATTGGTCCAATGGTGAAGATTTTTGTTTTATTTACATTGAGATACAACCCATACTGAAGGCTGTGGTCTTTGATCTTCATTAGTAAGTATTTCAAGTCCTCTTGGTTTTCAGTAAGCAAGGTTGTATCATCTGCATATTGCAGGCTGCTAATGAGTCTTCCTCCAATCCTGATGCCACGTTCTTCATCAGATAATCTGGTTTATTTGCTCAGTATACAGATTGAATCAGCATGGTGAAAGAATACAACCCTCACACACATCTTTCCTGATTTTGAACCTTTCAGTGTCCCTTTGTTCTGTTCACTTAACTGCTTCTTGATCTAGGTTCAGCTTCCTTCATGAGCACAATTAAGTGCTCCGGAATACTTTTTTCCTTAGTGTTGTCCATAGCTTGTCTCGATCCACACAGTCAAAAGCCTTTGAATAGTCAATAAAGCATGATTTATGATTGTTGTTGTTGTTAAGTGCCATCGAGTAAATTTCGCCCCATAGTGACCCTGTATAGGGTTTCCAAGGAGCAACTGGTGATTGTTGTTGTTAAGTGCCGTCGAGTCCGTTCCGACCCATAGTGACCCTGTATAGGGTTTCCAAGGAGCAGCCACACTTATGGAAGCAGCAGTCAATAAATCAAATGACATAGACCGCATTACACGAATCTGGTGCACAAGATCTCTTTAAGGTGTTCAAGAGCAAGATGCCAATTTGAGGACTAAGGCATGCCTGACTCAAGCCATGTGAAAGTTGGACAATGAAAAAAGAAGACCATAGAAGAACTGATGCATTTGAGTTATGGTGTTCGTTGTTGTTAACTCTCATTGAGTTGGTTCTGACCCATAGTGATCCTGTGCAGGGTTTCTAAGGAGCAGGTGGTGAGCTTGAACCACCAACCTTGTGGTTCAAACCAACTTTGCAGTAGAGCACATTAGCCCACAGAGCCACACCAGGTGTTAGAGGATATTAAAAATACCACAGACTGCCAAAAGAACAAACAAATCTGTGTTGGAAGAAATACAGCTAGAATGCTCGTTAGAAGCCAAAATGGCCAGACTTTGTTGCTCATACTTTTGACATGTTATCAGGATGGACCTGTCCCTGGAGAAGGACACCATGCCTGGTAAAGTGGAAGATCAGCAAAAAAGAGGAAGAACCCCAAAAAAGATGGACTGGCACAGTGGCAGCAGCAGTGGACTCAAGTGTAGCAATGATTGTGAGGTTGGCCCAGGACCAAGCAGCGTTTCATCTGGTTGTCCCTAAGATCATGATGAGCTGGTACTGACTCGATGGCACCCAACAACAACAATCATGAGGAAGGAGATCTTGGAGTCCACTCAGAGATGACCTGGAAGAAAGGCCTGGAGATCTAGTCCTGAAAAATCAACCACTGAAAACACTATGGAATGCAATTCTCCTCTGACACATTTGGGATTGCCATGAATTGGGACTGACTTGATGAAAATTGAGGGGCATAATATAACTGGCTTGCATTCTTACAAATGTGAGGGTCATAAAAGACAGACAGATGGAGGAAAAATTCCAGATTAAAGGAGACTAAAGCTCTGGGAGTGTAGTGGTTACAAGTCAGGCTGCTATCTTCAAGGGCAGCAGTTTGAAACTACTAGCAGTTCCATCCTGAGAGAAAGATGAGGTTTTCTGCTCCCTTAAAGATTTACAGCCTTGGAATCTCCACGCAGGGTGGTTATGAGTTAGAACTGACTTCCCAGCACACCACTACTACCACCACTACCATCATCACCACCAAAGATAACTAATACCAATGATAGATCTGGATTGGATTCCAGATCAGAAACCATTAGATTTTTTTCAAATGACATTATAGCGGTAGGTGGTGCACTATAAATAAGGTGATGAGATATAGTGATGTAATATCAATGCTCAATTCCTGATTTTGGTAACTGTACTTTTGGTTATGTAAAAGAAGTGTTCACATTAGGAAAAGTACACTCAAGTATAAGTTTACTATGAAGGCAGAATCAACTCAATGGCAAACAACAACAATAAATCAGGAGCATCACTTCTGCATCTCACTCTCAAATGGTTCAGAAAAAAAAAGCTACATGCCGAAACATAAAGCAAATCTGGTGAAATGTGAACAACAGGAGAGGGTAACAGGGAGCTATATGTACTATTCTTTCAAATTTATTGTAAATATGAAGTTCTTTCAAAATAATAAGCTACACAAAAATTCAAGGATGACTTTGGATTCAGAGAAAGAGCAGAAAGAGAATCAGAAAAACCAGTTAGAAGACCTTTGTAGTTATTATCTAGAAAATATGACAAGACTATAGAAGAACTGAAGAGCACAGACTAGATTCTAGTCATCTGGAAGGTAAATATGACAGGGCTTAGCAACAGATGGGATACAGGGGAAGTGGGAAGGAGGGTGTAACTAAGTTAACCACCAGTTTTTTAGCAGGATTAATTGTGATTGTCACAACTATAATTCTTAGGAGATGTGTAACTAAACGGGGGGGAGTAAGCTTTCATTTCATGAACAGAGGACTCCAGGACCACCAAGAAGGAAGAACATGAATGGAACGTGAGATCCTGCCTAGAACAGAGTTGACAGTAGAGAAAGTAGCAGAGGCGATGGCATGGAGAGATCAAGCAGTTGTGGACTCTAGGCTGATGGACTGAGAATGCTGTGTGCCTGTGGGCAGAAGGCATGTTTGCAAAATGTGCCCTTTGGACATTTAAATGAATACATATTTTTTGCTTTGCATGTGTACTTCAAATATTTTTGCTTTGTTGATTTGTGAAAAATAAGAAGTAAAAGGAAAGCCACAGGGAGTAAGCATGATAACTGTTGTTGCAGGGAGGACATTGTAATCATTGAGATGAAGCAAAACATATGATTTATTGAGGGTAAAGCTGATGATGTTGTCTGCAACCTTCACTCAATTCACAATAAAACTTTTTTTTTTTTAAAGATGTAATAATAATTACTGGTGATTGTAATGCAAAAGTTGAAAACAAAGAGGAAAGATCAATAGTTGGAAAATATGGCTTTGCTGATAAAAGTAAGCCGGATATAGCATAACAGAATTTTGCAAGTTCAATCACTTTTTTTTTTTTTTTTTGCAAATGCCTTTTTAAACAACATAGAAAAAGAATTATGTACGTGGGTCTCACATTTGAAATACATAGAAATCAAATTGACTACAAATGTAGAAAGAAATGGTAGAAAAGCTCCATATCATCAGCCAAAACAGGGTCAAGGAGAGACTGTGGTACAAACCATCACAATTGCTTGTATGCAAGTTCAGGCGGAATCTGAGGAATAAAAACAAGTTGTTGTTGCTGGTTTTAGGTGCCATCGAGTCGGTACCGACTCATAGTGACTCTATATACAACAGAGTGAAATACTGTCCGGTCCTGGGCTAACCTCACAATTGTTGCCACGCTTGAGCCCATTGATTTAGGAGAGCCTAAATATGACTTTGAACATATCCCACTCAAATTTAGAGAACATCTCAAGAACAGATTTGATGTATTAGACAGTAATGACCGAAAACCAGAAGAGTTGTGAGATGACATCAAGAACATCAACCAGGAAGAAAGCAAAAGGTCATTAAGAAGGCAAAAAAGAAGGAAAAGACCAAAATGGATGTCAGAAGAGACTCTGAAACTTGCTCTTCAGCATAGAAAAGCTAAAGCAAATGGAAGAGATGATGAAGTAAGAGAGAGCTGAACAGAAAATTTCACAGGGCAACTCGAAAAAACAAAGAATACTAATAATGAAATATACAACCTGGAGTCAGAAAACCAAAAGGCTCAGCATTTCTCAAGCTGAAGGAAAAAATTCAAGCCTGGACATTCAATAGTGAAGGATTACAATAGTAATGAATTCTGTGGGCAAAATATTAAGTGACACAGAAAGCATCAAAAGAAGATGGAAGGAATACAGTCACTGTACCAAAAATAAAAGGTTGATATCCAACCATTTCAAGAGATAACAAATGAACAAGAGCAATGGTACCAAAGGAAGAAGTCTAAGGTGCATTGAAGACACACACAAAGAACTAGACTCCAAGAATTGATGGTATACCAACTGAAATCTCACAACAAACTGATGCAGCACCAAAGACACTCACTCACCTATTCTAAGAAATTTGGAAGACAGCTAGCTACTAGGCCAACTGATTGGAACCATATCTGTGCCCATTCCAATGAGAGGTGACCCAACATCATTAATTTCACATGCAAGTAAAATTTTGCTAAAGATAAATTTAAAAAAAGGCTGCAACAGTACATTGATACGGAACTGCCAGAGGTTCAAGCTGGATTCAGATGATGACGTGGAATGAGGGACATCATTACTGACATCAAATGGATCTTGGTTGAAAGCAGAGAACACTAGAAAAACAATACCTGTGCTGTATTGACTATGCAGAGGTATTTGACCGTGTGGATCATGACAAGCCATGGATAACAGATCCATGGACAGCACTGTAGAGAATGAGTATTTAAGAACACTTAATTGTGCTCATGAAGGAGCTCTGGTAGCATAGTGGTTACGAATTGGGCTGCGAACCGCAGGGTCAGCAGTTTGAAACTACCAGATGTTCCGCAGGAGAAAGCTAAGGCTTTCTGCTCCCGTAAAGATTTACAACCTCGGAAACCCTGTACAGGGTCACTATGAGTCCGAACCTACACCACGGCACATAACAACAATAGTGCTCATGAGGTGAGCATAATTAAGAACCTATACATAGACCAAGAACCAGTCATTCAAATACAACAAGGGTTGTTGACCGACCATCTGTTGACCATTTCTCAGCTCTCAGAGGAACTGGCAAGAAAGATGAAATATATACGACCTCAATTAAACAAAGCAGTTGCAGGAACACTTTATAGAAATTCAGACTAAGTTATAAAAAAGAAGTCAATTGTTTACAATCAGAAAAGGTGTGTGCCAGGTGTGTATTCTTTCACCATACTTATTCAATCTGCATGTTGAGCAAATAAGGGGAGAAGCCCAATTATATGAAAAGAATGTGGCATCAGGATTAAAGGAAGACTCATTAACAACCTGAGATATGCAGGTGAAAAGACTTCCCTCTGAGAGTAAAACATATCAAATGGAAGAGAGTGGAAGTAGATTCCAGTACTGAGGCATGTCTGTAAGAATACAGAAAACAGGCAAAGAATGAACAGGAAACAAAAAGATGTAGCTGGGATTGTCTATCCAATTCATATTTTGAACACCTAGAAAATCCATAATTCCACAGAGCAAGTTAGGCCTCTTTTGACTACTCTCACAGTATCTTGTATTTTACTTTCTAAACATAGTGGCTATGAATAAGGCTGTGAACCACAAGGTCAGCAGTTCGAAACTACCAGCTGTTCCACGGGAGAAAGATGAGGCTTTCTGCTCTGTAAAGATTCGCTATGTACAGTGTCGCTATGAGTTGGAACGGACTCCACGGCACATAACAACAACAACAACAATAATTATATCAAGTATATAGTTTTATTCTTATCACAAGTATAATCAGATTTTCAATTGTGTAATGCCCTTCCCATGAGGGAAGGAAAGTTGCCTTGTGAATGTTTGAATACCCTGGTTCAGCATAGTATAGACTCTTAACAAGTATCAAGTGAAGGAATATTCTAATCTTCGAGAGGAAGAAGTCAATAACAGTATGTTATTTTAATTAGAATTTTTTTCCAATGTTTGTGATTCTACAGTTCTTGAATGATGGTAAAGTTATTATTTTTACTTTTTTATATAATATGTGCAAATGAAAAATGTTTAAGTACTAGGTTTGAATTTAATATCATCAGCTTTGCATAAAATGTAATCTGGAATGATCTCTGACCTTTTCTCTATCACCTTATAACCTTCCTCATCGCAGGGAAATCAATGGTTGATTTTAATAATTTCTCAAGATGGTCCACAGGATTATCATTATGAATAATCATTGCATAAAGTGCTATCTTCAGGAGTGGCTTGGCTACATTAGATAGTTTATCCAGCTTGCTATGCTTTTGAGCTCTTAAATCTGGTTTAGATAATTTTCCTACGATCTACTTTTGAATGTGATATCACATTTTGTTACTATGAGTTTCCTTCTAAAAGTTAACCACTCCTCTTATAAACTGCAGCTTCTACATAGCAGGAAGCTGGGGAACTGATTTCATAATATTTAATAAGAGCAAACAGTGCTGATTATAGGTCTAGGGTAATCTGTCTATGCAAAGTCATGGACTTTAGCTACATGTATGTCTATGCTATCTAAACTAGACTACTACAAAGATAATGCAAAGATAACTATCAAAAAGAATTGTCAGACTCTATGATGTCAAATCTCTGCAAAAGCAGTTACATGATTCTAAAATTCAATTCTTGGGTTCATCTGTTGACCATTTATCAGCTCTTAGAGGAATTGGCAAGAAAGATGAAATATACATGACCTCAATTATACTAAGCAGTTGCAGGAACACTTTATAGAAGCTCAGAATAAGTTATAATAAAGAAGTCAATCAATAAATCAATAGAACACTTTCCATCAACTCAGCCAAAGGAAATTATTTTGATAAAGAACATTTTTAAGGGAACAAAGTATACTATGACAACACATAAGGTACTAGTAATCTTTATATTAATGGGTATCATTTTCAGCAAATTAAAGTTTATTTTGTCCTGGGATGCATCAGTACATACCTTTGAACAAGTGGCAAAGGAAGGAAATTGAGGGTGGAAGTCATGTCTAGTCCACAGTCCAGCATAATGGTAGTTGATTTGAATTTGAGTACATTGCATGGTAAAGTTGGGTGCCCAGACAGGCAATACTGAAAAAAAAAAAAAAAAAAAAAAGTCAAATAATTACAGAAAAAATGTAAGGTAATTTAGTAAAACTGGTAATCTTCTTTCATAAGAACATTGTGCTAACTTTCTATGGCTCCTCCCTTTTATTGTTCAGGGTACCACTTCCTCTAAAAGTTCAAAATATCTCAAATGTCTAAGATCATAGAGTTAAATACTGTTAAATGTTGGTACATGGAAGGGATTGGAATCAATGTAATGTATATGATTTGTTGAATACAAAACCTATGATCTGCTCAGTAAACCTTCACTCAATTCACAATAGAAAGTTATTTTTAAAAAAGTCTAAGAAACTCCCCTTCAAGACTAAAACTTAAAGGGAACACATGAGCAGGCATGTAAGCTTGCTGGTGACCATGTTGGTCTATTGGTGAGTGGAAAAGGGGGAAAGGCAGTGATGAAGAAATGGGCTGAGTTCAACCACATTCCATAGACTCCTGTTGACCTGGAGATGAGCGAGAGAAGAGGAAGGGCTCATTGGTCTGAAGTGTGGTGAGACCTGGAGACTCCTGAGCCCATGGACAAGGGCATAGCCATGGAGGGCTATAGCTGAGCGTGAAGCATCCAGCTGATATGAAGTGAGGGGAGATGCACAACAATGCCCAAATCTTGCAGATAGTGCCCATTTGACATAGCCTTGATAATCAGAACTCGACTAGAGAAAGATTAAAAAAAAAACAAAGTTTTTGAACAAGGAAATGAGTGTAAATTGCTACAATTTGATGAACTTAACCTTTACTTATACATGTAGTAACTCAAATTATAAACAGAGATTAGGAAGGAGTCATCACATCAAGTATCAATCCTATCCCCCTCTGTATACAGGGCAGATAGGGATGGGCAACTTAGGCATTGGCAACCTAAAATGAGGGGGCGATAAAAGGCATGAAGGGGCTGGTTTATAAGGTTTCAAGAGGGAGTTTAGTTTAAGTGTGCAGGGGGGGCAGAGGGAAGGGACAGTCCCCACTGAATAGTTTTCATCTTGTCTAGATTGGACTAGGGAAATGAGATGGGGGTAAGATTTTTATGATTCAATAGTGATTAATTGTTATCATGATTAATAGCAATGGTCACAACTGTAAAGGTAGAAGGTTTATAACAAAAATGGGGGAGTAGTTAATCTTACAGTACAGAAACAGAGGACCTTAGGACTATCAAGAAAGAAGAGCACAAAGAGAGTGCAGGATCCTATCCAGAGAAGCAGTGACACCAGAGATGGAGGCAGAGATGAGGACATGGAGAGGGGGAGCAGCTGAGGACTCTAGACTCATGTAAAGAGAAGGACTGGGTGCCGGCAGACAGGAGGCAGGCCGGCAGAACGTGCCCTTTGGTTGTTTAAATGATTATATATTCCTGAGTGTTTCTATGTACATACCCCCACCCAAAAACAAAACAAAACAGGGAAAGGACGCAAATACTGTTGAATGATGACACATGGAGGAGATTGTAATCACTGCAGTGAAACGATGGTGTTCTCTCATGTAAACTGTCACTCAGTTGACAATAAAAATTTAAAAAAAGAAAAGAAAAAAAAAAAAAGTCTAAGATCACATGATTATTAATTGTTGGATAGTGCCATCAAATCACTTCTAGCTCATATGGACCCTATATAGGGTTTTCGAGGAGCAGATGGTTGAATTGAACCGTCTGGCAGTTCAAACTAATCTTGAGGTCCAGTGCTTATCCTACAGTGCCACACAACTCATCATAGTTACATCTCAGGCAAAAAGCACAGTGTGTAAGGAGATGGAGATATTCATAAAACAAGGGGTCATGGCTATCTGTCCCATTCTTACATGACAGTTGTAAATTTCCATGATCTCATCTGCTATGTGGTGGTGGTGGTTAAGTGCTGTGGAGTTGATTGCGACTCACAGCAACCTTGTACTGGGTTTCTGAGGCTGTAAATCTTTACAGGAACAGAAAGCCTCATCTTTCTCCCGCGGAACAGCTAGTAGTTTCAAACTGCTAACTTTGAGGTTTGCAACCCTATTTGTAACCACTATGCTACCAGAGTTTCTTTTATCTGCTATAAAGTCAACTAAATTCTAAACAAGATCTTCAACTAGTGCTTTCTCTAGGTTTGTTTTTCTTCTACTGTAAAAAGGTCAAGTGAGTTTCCTCTAAAAGGAAATGTTTAGGAAGGTTAATTGACAAGCACCAATTAAGGCTTATGGCTCAGCTTTGTTAAAAGAAATGACTCACAAGGACAAGTGACTTCCTGATGTGCAGATGCTAAGCAGAAGTGTAGAATGCCTACTCCCAGCCACTCAAGAGTCTCTTGTCTGTGGCATCAGGTCTCAGAAGTCAAAGCGGTGCAAGCCACAAAGATGTAGTCGAAGGAACGTGATAAGACAAGACAATACACTGACCTGAAACATTTCTCATGTCCTAAGTATAGTAGTGGGAGTCTTGGTGTGGCACTAATGCGTCAGACTGCAAAGTCATTTGAACTGCAGGGTTGGTGGTTCAAGCTCACCAGCTGCTCCTTGGAAACCCTCTACCGGGTCGCTATGGGTTGGAATAGACTCAATGGACTTAACAACAAGTATAGTAGTGATGACAGATGGGACCTACTCAACCTTAGCTATATGGCAGATATTCTACCACCTTTAATAATTCTACTAAAAGCTCTTAAGAAAAGGGAAAGACCTTTTCTCCCATTTTTGAAGTCATTCTGTACAGGCAAGCCCCACCTTGAATCACAAAACCCAGAAAATGGAGGGATCTTGTTTCTTAATTCCTTGACAAGTATGTTCTTTTCTTTATCCTGACAAATACAACAACAGTACAAATCAGAGTAATGCTACAAAATAAAACCTTTCAAACAGATATAGTCCTACCTCCCTCTTTTATCTGGAGTCCTGATGTGGCGCTGCAGGATAACGTGCTGGACTGTAAGGTCAGTTTGAACTGCAAGCTGGCGGTTCAAACTCACCAGCAGCTCCTCAGAAACCCTGTACAGGGTCTCTATAGGTCAAAACCAACTCAACGGCACTTAGTAATAACAACAACAAATCCTTTATCTGGTTACCTATGGCTAGCTTGGTGTTTATCCCCATCTAAAAAATTGTCCTGGCACTGTAGGGTAAGTAATGGACTGCTAAATGCAAGCTTGGTAGTTCAAACCCACCAGTCATTATTCACAAACCATATGCAGGGTTGCTGTTAAGTCAGAACCAACTTGATGGCACTAACAAGGATTATTTAAAATTAACCATCTCAAACTGAACACAAACCTAATCATGCTAAACTTGTCCTGAAATAACAAATGCTATATATAATAAGAGCTTTCCAGTATTTCTTTATTAGAAAAAGAAAATCAAATAGTCTAAAATACATGAAAGATAATAAATAAATGAAATGTATAAAATGCTTTAGAGTCCTGGTGTGGTGCTGTGGGTTAATGCACTAGACTTCAAAGTCAGCTTGAATCACAAGGTTGGTGGTTCAAGCTCACCAGCCGCTCCTTGGAAACTCTATAGAGGGTTGCTATGGGTCAGTAACAACTCAACAGCACTTAAAAACAACAACATACAATGGTTATTTTTGGGAGGGGAAATATTTATGGTACTAATTTTTTTCTTTCTGTTTTCCCAAATACATTATAATGAGTATATTTTTATATGATTAAAACAAAATAAAAAATTTAATTAGGGTCCTGGTATGTGGCACTGTAGGATAAAAACTTGACTGCTAATTGCAAGTTAGTGGTTCAAACCCACCAGCCATTCCTTGGATATCCTATATAGGGTCGCTATGAGTTGGAACTGACTTTACAGTATTTAACAACAAAAATTTAGCCAGCCAAACTGAATGATACAACCTGGATTACAAGGTCAGTTTGAACCACCAGATCAGACAGAGGTTCAAGCTCACCAGCTTCTTCTCAAAAACCCTATATAAGGTCGTTAAGAGTCAGAACCGATTTGAGAGCACTTACAACAACTGGAACATCATAAAATTGACATGTAAATGCTGCTCAAAGGGCTTCAGGCAAAAGGAAAGTCAACTGAGACTTTTTTTTACATTTGTTACTGTCATCAAAGGACCAAGAAAAGTAAAGAACCTTTAGAAGGGCCATAGCTGAATGAAGTATATGTTATCAGAGCATATACTAGGAGAAGAGAATACCAGAAAGATGTTACCTGTGCTCACTGACTATGCATTCAACTGTGTGATTCATGACAAATTAGGGGTAACTTTGCAATGAATGGTAATTCCAGAACACTTAATTGTGCTCATGCGGAACCGTACACAGACCAACAGAACAAGGGAATACTGAGTGGTTTAAAATCAGGAAAGGTATGTGTCAAGGTTGTATCCTTTCATCATATTTATTCAATCTGTATGCTGAACAAATAATCCAAGAAGCTGGACCATATGAAGAAAGCAGCATCAAGAATGCCGGAAAAGTCACTAACAACTTGCGACGTGCAGATGATACACTTTGCTTGCTGAAAGTGAAGAAGACTTAAAGCATTTACAGATGAAGATCAAAGACTAGAGCCTTCAGTATAGATTACAAATCAATGTAAAGAAAACAAAAATCCTCACAAATGGACCAATAAACAACAGTGTGATAGATGGAGATTACAGTTGTCAGTGATTTCATTTTACTTAGATCCATAATTAATGCACATAGAAGCAACGATTGATCAAGAAATCAAATGATATATTAAACAAATCTGCTGCAAAAGATGTCTGTGAAGAGTTAAAAAAAAAAAAAAAGTCACCTAGAAGACTAAAATGTACCCGACTCCAGCCCTAGTATTTTTAATCACCTCATGCATGTGAGGAGTCCTAGTATAAGGCTGTAGAATAAGCACTGGACCAAAAGGTCGGTTTGAACAGCAAGGCTGTATGTAGTTCACATTTGCCATCCGCTCCCTGGAAACCCTATATAGGGTCACTATGAGTTGGAACCAACTCAGCAGCATTTATCAACAACAATAACATGCATGTGAAAACAAGTGAAACAAAGAAAAAGGAAGAAAAAAGAATTGATGCCTTTGAATTATGGTGTTGGCTAAGAATATCAACTATACCATGGACTGCCAGAAGAATGAAGAAATGTGTGTTGGAACAAGTTCAGCCAGAATGCTCCTTAAAAGCAAGGATGGCAAGGCTCTGTCTCTAGTATTTTGGACATGTTATCAGGAGGGACCAGTCCCTAGAGAAGGATAGCATGCTTGGTTAAGCTGAAGGTGAGCCTAAAAAAATGATCCTCAACAAGATGTACTAACAAACGGCTGAACATTGGGCTCAAACATAGCAACAACTGTGAGGATGGTACATGATCAGGGATAGTTTTCTGTTATAGAAGGGGTTGTTATGAGTCAGAACCAACTCAATGGTGCCTAACAGCAACTAAAGGAATGTCAGACTCTGATTTCACTTGCTCTATTTTATTGATAAAGAAATTGAGCTTTATACAGTTTAAGTGGCTTTGTTTGAGGAATGCCAAGGATACACAGCAAGGTCCTCCTGACTACAAGAAATTCTGCTTAATGTTTCCATACATATCTGCTCACCTTATGGGTTAACAGAATTCATGGAGTCATAAGAAGTAAATTAGATTCATGAACCAGTAAATGGGGTAACTGCAAAGTACTTGAAGTTTGCCTGCCTCCACGGATACTCATTGTGTTCATAATGTGCTGCCTCTAATTACCAACCAAAAAACCAAACTCCCTGACTCAAGATAACCCTATAGGTTCTGGAAGAAGTACAGACAGAATGCTCTTTAGAAGTGAGTATGGAGAGAATCTGTCTCTTGTACTTTGGACTTAGAGCAAACCTCCTTAGGGTTTCAAAACTGCTCATTTTTATGGTAGCTGATAGTCTAATCTTTATTCCAAGATGTGATAGGTGGGTTTTAACTGATGACCTTGCAGTTAGCAGTCCAATGCAACACCAACCCACTTAACCTACTGTACTATGAACAAATGTTAAATAATCATGTGATTTTAATTATAAAATCAGAAATAATGCTGTATTTTAAAAATTCAAAAAACATTATCACAATCACAAATCCAACATTACTTTTATATTCCCTATCTTTTTCATAAAGAGTCCTGGTTGCCTAAATGGTTACGTGATCTCTGCTGCTAAGTCAAAGGTTGGTAGTCTGAACAGACCTAGTGGCTCTATTGAAGAAAAGACAGGGAGATCTAATTCCATAAAGTGCAATCTGGGAAACCCTATGGAGTAGTTTTACTCTACCATATGGAGTTACTATGAGTTGAAATCAATTTGATGGCACACAACATCTTTTCATATCTGTAAAAGCTGTAGTTTGAATGTACATATTCTGGTAGTATAGTGGTTACGAATTGGGCTGTGAACCTCAAGGTCAGCAGTTTAAAACTACCAGCTGCTCCGCAGGAGAAAGAAAGATGAGGTTTTGCTCCCATAAAGATTTACAACCTCAGAAATCCCATGCTCGGTCGCTATCAGTCGGAACCAACTCCAGGGCACATAACCACCACCCTGTGTCCTACTTTAAAAACTGATTATAACTGTTTTCTGTGTCTACATTGCATTACATTTCATTTTTATTGGCTGTTTAAGTAAATACGCCATGATTTGTTTAATCACTGCAAATGTTAAACACTTAGGGTTGCTTCCTGTCATTTATTACAAAAAAGGCTATGATGATCACCCTAGCACTTACAATTTTTTCCATATTGGACTATTTCTTTAGAGGATTCCCAGAAGTGTTATTAACTAGGTCAAAAAATATGAGTATTTTATAGATCTTGAAATATGCTGCCAAAATGCTTTCCCAAAAGGGCTCTACCTATTTACAGTGTCACCAGTAATGTAGCAGAACTGTTTCACTGCTTATTCCCACCAGTAGTATGGTCAAAATCATCAGGAATCTACAGTTTGTTCTTAGGTGCCATCGAGTTGGTACCGACTCATAGCGACCCTATGCACAGCAGAACGAAACACTGCCCGATCCTGGGCCACCCGCACTACTGTTGCCACGCTTGAGTTCATTGATACTACCACCTAGCCAATCCATCTTGTTGGGGGTCTTCCTCTTTTTCTCTGACCCTCTACCTTACCAAACATGATATCCTTCTCCAGTAACTGGTTTCTCCTGACAATATGTCTTAAGTATGAGAGATGAAGTTTGGCCATCTTGGCCTCCAAGGAGCACTCTGGCTGCACTTCTTCCAAAATGGATCTATTGGTTCTTTTGGCAGTGCCCATGGCATTTTCAATATTCTCCTCCAACTATCTACAAGCAATTAAATGGTCCAAAACTGAAAAGTTAAATAGTTGATAAAAGGCTTTTGCTTTGGCTTTTTAAAACTTTTTATTGTGAATTAAGTAAAGGTTTTTAGACAAGATCTTCTTTTTCCACATCCAACAAATCATACACTTTGTATCATTTCAATGATTGCAATTCCCTCCCAGCAACAACAGCTATTCCACTTCCTCCCTGTGCTTTCTATTTGCATTTCACCCACCTCCCATCCCTTCTCAACTTTGTCGTTAGGACACTGTTGACCTGTAGATTTTGAATGATTGATAAATCCATTGTGAGCAAACTTTACTAGTGTTGTTGCCACCCCTGTATATCTATCTTGTTGTTGTTGTGTGCCGTGGAGTCGGTTCCGACTCACAGCGACCCTGCACAGGGTTTCCGAGGCTGTTAATCTTTACAGGAGCAGAACGCCTCCTCTTTCTCCCGTGGAGCAGCTGGTAGTTTCGAACTGCTGACCTTGCGGTTCACAGCCCGATTCGTAACCACTATGCTACCAGAGCTCCTTGTGTATCTATCTAATGTGGCTGAAAATTGGGCCATGAAAGTGAGTTCCTTTCTAGACCTGAAAGGTGGGTGAAGACCACAGTCTCAGGTTCCTCCAGTCTCTTTCAGATCAGTAAATCCATGATAAATGGCTTTAGTTTGAGAGACAATGTGATGAAATTATTCAGAGTAGGATTTTTCCACCAGGGGATGGGAGTGGGGGCAAAGGTATAATCAACTACTTATTTATGGTAAATATGCAGGTAACAGAACATTTTCCAATTTGGCAATCTGTACAAACAAAGTTCAGTGATGTTAGTTAACATTATGTTTATCATGTTGTTCAACCACCATCCTTAACCGATACTGAATTTTCACATTACCCATAACACAAGCTCAGTGTCCCCTAGCATTGTGGCCTCCTTTCCCCTTCCCTCCAACTCACCCCTGCTAACCATTAATAAACTTTGATTAGATCAGGGGTTTTGGCAAAAGATTGTCGGAACTCAAATCCTGGCTCCACAATTTGTTAATGTATGATTTGGGGGAAGTTACCTAATATTGAAGACTCGGTTCCCTTATCTGTAAGATATAATATTAAAGTCTACTCTCAGAGTTGTTTTGAGGACTAAGTGGATTAATGCAGTGCCTGGTGTGCTCACTACTGGTTGATGCAGTTATAGATATTCCACAGTGGTATTTACTAATGACTTCAACATCTGTATATCCCACCAAACTAGGGAAAAGGAATAGGCAATTCTATAAATTGCAAGTTTGCCCACCAGTATGTAGATCCAATTGAGAGTGGTACCATGAGTGAGTGCAGGCACAGATCTTCTAGCCAGAATACGGCTTTACAACCAACCTGTCCCCTTCCCCCTACCAGTTTTAAGTACAGAGCAGTACTTTCATGTTGATTTTATTCCTACTCAATAATAAAGTACAAGTTTGTTCTATGTGATGATTCAGTATCTATATTTCCTATGTGCCTGCTGATCCCTTGATCCCATTTACCGAGTGGAATTTTGTTTTACAACGTTTATATGCTTAACATATATAATCATTATTTATAAATCCTACATACAAATTTGTCAGTTATAACTGACTTAGCATATGAGGATAAGTGAAAAAGTACTGTTATAAAATCATAGAAAACTTTATTAATCAAAAATATCAAAAAGTGATGCTATTGTGTCTTGAAACAGCCTCCATCTAGATCTACATTCTTCTGAAGATGGTGTTTCCATCTCTCTAACCTGTCCTGGAAGAATTCTGAGCTATTCAATTTACACTACATCTAACAGCAGTTTTGGATCCTCACAGAACTCAAACTGTGTTCCTTTTCAAGTGTTTTGAGTTTGGGGAACAAAAAGAAGTCTAAAGGGTCAAGATCAGGACATTAGCTCTTGCTACCCCCCAATAATGAACAAGTACACTGTCGTGAAGGAAAATGATTAGGCACAGATTTTCTGGTCTTTTTTTCACCACTGAAGTTTTTAATTTACTTACACTTCTTTATAATAAGTCCCCCTCACTGTCCTGTGTCTTTTGAGAAACTCTATTAAGATAATCCTTTTGCAATCCCCAAAACAACTGTCATAACCTTCTGAGCTGACTTGAATTTTTTAAAAAACTCTGAATTGTGAATTGAAGATTTATGATCAGTTTTATATTCAATAAGTCATAAACCACATTTCAACTCAATGATTGCAATTCCCTCAATGTAACATCACTTATTTCACTTCCTCCCTGCAGTTCTTGTTTTCATTCCTCCTTCTTTGCCAACCCTTCTGAACTTTTCCCTTGGGTAAATTAAGACCTTTTGATCTTGAATGGCTAATCATTCTATGGTGTAAGTACCTCAAGAATGTTGTTGCTCCCCCCATTACGTAGCTATTGTATTCTGCCTTGAATTTAAGTGGACAGCAGATCCTGTTTTCAATGGACATTTTTTGAAGGCACTCTAATGAGACTAAGACTAGTGAATTACTGAGAGAACTTGTCTGCAGCCAATCACTGATTGCAGAGACACATTTTAACATGTTTTATTTGGAATACATCTGTGCATGTACAAATTGGAGTCTCTAGTAACAATACATGCTGACAACCCATGTGGGATCTCAAAATATTATTTTCTTATATAGATATAAATTGAACTCTAATCCACAGTTGGGTCAAAATATGAGTCAATTTTTCTAAATATCTTAGTAAGATTCAGTGGTGCTGATTCCTTTCACCTTGTCAAGTGTTGTTAAGTGCCATTGAGTAGGTGCTGACCCACAGCGACTCTGTATAGGGTTTCTGAGGAACCGCTGATGAGCTTGAACCACCGACCTTGCAGTTCAAACAACTTTGCAGTCTGGTGCATTAACCCACAGCACCACACCAAGACTCCTGTTAAATTATTACTGGTTTATACTATCTCGAAGTCCTATGATAGCCTGAATATATTCCTAAAGTCTCTATTTTGTACTACCACTGATTTTTTTTTCCTTTTTAATTTTTACCTCCAATGCTGTAAATGTCATACCTTCTAATAGTTTTAAATAAACCCAATGCCAGTGAGTTAATTCCAACTCATGACAACATTACAAGACAGAGCAAAATGCCCCATGGGGTTTCCAAGGCTGTAATCTTTACTGAAGAAGACTGTCACTGTTTTTCTCCCATGCAGTGGCTGATGGGTGCACACTGTCTTTTGGTTAGTAGCCAAGTGCTTAGCCACTGCGCTACCAGGGACACTTAATATTTTCAAATACGCTAGAGCAATTAGATTTCAATTCTAAAAAAATTCACTCTTTAACAGAACTATGTTGTTGTTGTTAAGTGTCGTTGAGTTGATTCTGACCCATAGTGACCCTATATAGGGTTTCCAAGGAGCAGTTGGTGAGCTTAAACCACTGACTTTATATGGTAGGTGGCAAGAGCCATAATAATTAAGGAATTAAAATGAATAAATTGAGACATATTAATTGAGGAATTAAAATAAATAAATGAGACACAGGGAAACCTGGGCATAGAAGAAGTCATTTTTTTTGCAGAGCAACAATGGATTATTTTCCTTGGATAGCAAAGCTACAAGGGAGGAAATATTCTATGCGCAGGCCCCTAGTTATTTATTTTCTTTTGAATCATTTTCTGATTTATTCATGATTTTATTAGTATTCCTTTATTTTAGATTTTGACTCTCCTACACTTTAGTATATTTTTATTAAAAGTTAGAAGCCATGTATTAGCTACATTTGCACTACTTGTAATCCTAGGTATTTTTAATACTTATATTAACAATGTTCTTAAGATTGCTAGGAGACAGGATTTGTGAATTGAATTACTACCAGTTTAGGCTTAGTGATCATAAACATTCTTCCTTGTAGCCTTAGTTTAAGGCAATAAAGAATCCCTAAAAGCAACTAGGCCATAAATAAGGGCTGTGGGTACAAGAATTCTTAAAAACAATTAGACTATAGATAAAGGCTATGGGTATATACAGATACTAAATAAAAAGTCTGACTTAGACGTTCTTAAATTAATGATCAGTAAAATAGAGAAGTTGTTTTTCATAGCCTCAGTTTCCCTGATAAGTGATGTTTTTGTAGGCTATAAACAGATAGTGTATGGAGAGTTCATTGCACCTAACAACTAAAATTAACAAGACTCAATAGATAAAGCTTAAGAAACATATATGAAGGCTAACTTGCTTCTCAGAGAAAAGAATAGATTTATGTAGGAACAAATGTTTAACTAAAAGGTTTCAAGGTGCCAGAATGTCTCATATGCCTTGAGATAATGTCTCTTTGCTGTAACTTTTCATCCCTGTTGTAAATCATGAAGAATATGCCCCAGACTTGATTGTATTTTGATGTCATTGATTACTATGAGGTAGGCAGGAGACTGAAAAGGAGTGCAGGAGTGAGAGAAGTAATGTAGACAACAAGAAAAGAATGGAGGGAGGATAGCGGGAGTAATGTAGAGAAGGAGAAGGGGAAGTGGAGTAGTGAAAGAAGTAAGGTAGAGAAAGGAGACAGAAAAGAATGAAGGAAGAAGAGAAGAAGGATGGGGAATAAGAAGTAGAAAAAAAAAGCATGTAAGATAGAAAGCAAGTAGAGAAGGAGAAGGAATATGAAGAAGAAGGAATAAGAGGAAGGATAATAAAGCATGTAGGAAGAAAGGAGGAAAAGCAGGAGGGGAATGAAAGCAGGAGCAGGGGAAGGGAGAAAAGAAGCAGAAGAGATGAGCAGGAGAGCAGGGGAGCAAAGAATGAGCAGGACAGTAAAGAATGAGAGAAGAATAAAGCATGTAATAAGAAGATTTTGAATTCATCATGACTTATTGACTCTGTGTAAATCTTATCGCTGATGCCTTCGGAAAAAAACCCTTGAAATAAATTTGCTGGGGCTGTCTCCTGGCAGGTAGGCTGTTCAGGGTCACTGTGGGACGGAACCAACTTGGTGGCACTTAACAACAACATATTTTATGTACATATTAATTTAGGGCATGTTATCTTTAGGGTGGAGTCCTGGTGTGGCACTGTAGGATAAGACCAAAACCGCAAGGTGGCAGTTCAAACCCACTAGCCGCTCCTCAGAAACTCCATATAGGTCACCATAAGTCATAACCATAACCGACTAGATGGAAATTAGCAACATCTTTAGGGTACACTGTCATTTTTACTATATAGTAACTTTTTTTTTTTTAAATCAGCAGCAACACAATTTTCTACTGTATTAATATTTATTCCTTTGGGGTCTTGGTATGTTACTGTTGGATCAGCACTACACTGTTAATGACAAGGTTGACAGTTCAAACCCACCAGCAGCTCCTCAGAAATCCTATATGGAGTCTCTATGAGTTGGAACTGACTTGGTGGCACTTACCAACAACAAATATTATTTCTTTAATTGATGCTCTTGATACATTTCATGAATTTAGATATACTGTAGGAGCCCTGGTAGCGTAGTGGTTACGAATTGGGTTGTGAACCACAAGGTCAGCAGTTCAAAACTACCAGCTGCTCCGCGGGAGAAAGATGAGGCTTTCTGCTCCCGTAAAGATTTACAGCCTTAGAAACCCTGTACAGGGTCGCTACGGGTTGGAACCAACTCGACGGCACTTAACAACAACAATCTTATTGCTATAGAACACAGGATCTGTATAGTCGTTTTTGGGTAAAAATTTGTTGAGGTTTGTCTTATGGTCTTGTAGACTGTTCGTGTTCAATTTTTACAAACGGTGGATAAAAACTGAAAAAATTATATTCTAACTGTTTTCTACAGAGTGGACTAAATTTATTATCCTGTTTAAATCTCTTATATCCTTACTTACTTGAGTCCTAGAATAGAGTAATTGGTTAAAATGCCAGTGTGGCGCTGTGGGTTAATGCGCCAGACTGCAAAGCTGTTTGAACTGCAAGGCTGGTGGTTCAAGTTCACCAGCTGCTCCTTGGAAACCCTATACAGAATCGAGGCTCCACGACACACCACAACAACAACAATATGATAGTGAACTTATCAAATTCTCTTAATTTTGCTTCATATACTTCTACTTTAGGACTTCACTGCTGGGTACAATAGGCACAGGATTATTATACCTTCTTAATTAACTGTTTCTGCCATAATTATGCAATATTCTTTATCTTAAAACTTATTTTTAGATAATATAAAACCAATTGCTATATGACACCAGAGATGGAGGCAGAGATGAGGACATGGAGAGAGGAGCAACTGAGGACTCTGGACTCATGGAAAGAGAGAGACTGAGAGCTGGCGGCCAGGAGGCAGGTTTGCAGAATGTGCCCTTTGGTTGTTTAAATTATTATATATGCCTGAGTGGTTTTGTGTACACTGCCACTCCCCTCCAAAAAAAAAAAAAAAGAAAAACAGAGGGAATGGAAGCAAATACTGTTGAATGATGATGCACAGAGGAGATTGTAATTACTGCAATGAAACGATGGTGTAAAGCCGATGTTCTCCCATGTAAACTATCACTCAGTTCACAACAAAAAACAAAGAAACAAACAAACAAAAAAACACTTGCTATAGAATATTTTCTTAAATACAGTTTAAAATTCAGTTACTTATGTTTCAAATCTGTCTGGACAGGGCTGATGAAATTAAATGGGGATAAGACTCTAGTAGTTCAATAGTGAATGATTGCTATCAGGACTGACTGTGAGTGCTGGAAAGGTAAAGGTAGACAGTTTGTAACAGAAGGAGGGAAGGGGTTCACTTTGCAGTATAGGAGCTAAAGTCCCTGGAACCATCAAGGGAGAAAAGTGAAGTGCAGGACCCTATCCAGAGAAGCAGTGACTCCAGAGGAGGCAGAAATGATGACATGGAGAGATGGAATAGCTGGGGACTTAAGACTCAGGGAAGGAGAGGGGCTGAGTACTGAAGGCTATGTGGCAGGCTTGAAGGTATACCCTTTGGTTGTTTGATGATGCCTGCAGGAGATTGTATCATTTTAAGGAAATGAAATAAACTAGGATAAATGTACAGCTAACGTTCTCCTATGTAAACTATCACATAATTCACAATAAAAACTTAAAAAAAACAAACTCAGTTACTTACACTAATCACATTTTAAATGCTCAATTGTTGTTAAGTGCTGTGGAGTTGGTTCTGACTCATAGTCATGCTGCATAGAGTTTCTGAGGAGCAGTTGGGTTTGAACTGACGACCTTGTGGTTCGTAGTGCAGATCCTACAACGTCACAGATAACTAGTGGATACCATACTGGAGTCCTGGTGTGGTACTGTGGGTTAATGCGCCAACTGCAAAGCCTTTTGAACTGCAAGGTCAGTGGTTCAAGCTTACCAGCTGCTCCTTGGAAACCCTATACAGGGTCGCTATGGATCGGAATCGACTCAAAGGCACGTCACAACAACAACAACCATACTGGACAGGATGGATTTCTTAAATTAGACACAAAAAGCAAGGACCATAAAAGAAAAAAAACGTAATAAATTAGCATTCATACAAATATAATATCATTGCTCTTCAAAAGACACTTTTAATGGGATGTAAAGGTAGACATTTTGTAGCAAAAAGAGGGGAGTGACTGACTTTGCAGTCTAGGAGAGGAGGTCCCTGGGACCATCAAGGGAGAAGAGCAGGACTCCACCCAGAGAAACAGTTATGTCAGAGATGGAGGCAGAGACAATGCCGTGGAGAGATGGAGTGGCTGGGAACTCTAGGCCCAGAGAGGGAGAGGGGCTGTGTACTGATGACTGAGGGGCAGGCTTGCAGTGTGTACCCTTTGGTTGGTTCATGATGCATGGAGGGGATTGTAACCATGGCAATGAAACAAAATAAGATAGGATGAATGTAAAGCTAATGTTCTCCCATGTAAATTATCACATAATTCACAATAAAACATTAAAAAAAAAAAAAGACATTCTTAGGAAAATGAAAGATAAAACTACATACTAGGTGTGGAATCATAGGAAAAGCACTCAACCTCAAAGTTGGTTTAAACTCCAAATTCAGCAGTTCAAACTCACCAGGAAACCCTATATAGGCTTGACAACACTTAACAAGAGAATTACAGTATTTGCAAAGCACAATTCTCATACAGAATTTGAATACAGAAAGTTAAAAAAAGAATTCCTTCAATTCATTTAAGATCACAACAATGCAATAAAAATGGACAATTTATTTTAATAGGCATTCACTGAAAATGAAATAAGGATGGCAGATTAGAAGCTCAATATCCTTAGATATTAGGGAAATGCAAATTAAAACCACAGAAAGGTATCAATATACTCCTACTGGAGTCCTCATGTGACAATGTAGGAAAATACACGGGACTACAAGGTCAGTTTGAACCACAAGGTCAGTGGTTCAAACGCATCAGCTGCTCCTCAGAAATGCTACACAGGGTTCACTTGAGTTGGAACTGACTTAACCACACTTAACAACAACAAATACTCTTACTGTTGTTGTTGTTAAGTGCCGTTGAGTCGGTTCCGACCCATAGCGACCCTGTACAGGGTTTCCGAGGATGTAAATCTTTACGGGAGTAGAAAGCCTCATCTTTCTCCCGCGGAGCGGCTGGTAGTTTTGAACCGCTGACCTTAAGGTTTGCAGCCCAATTCGTAACCACTACGCTACCAGAGCTCCTAATACTCTTACTAGAAGGGGCAAATTAAAAAAGGTTGACAAGTGCTGGCAGACATGCAGAGCAAATGAAAGTCTAATAGGTTGCCAGTGGAATTGTTTGTAAAATTGTCTATCTACATTGGAAAACAAACTTAGCAGTTTTTTTTTGGTTTTGTTTTTAATAAAGTTGTTGTTAAATGACATCAAGTCGGTTCTGACCCATAGCAACCCTGTATAGTTCCAAGGAGACACTGGTGAGCTTGAACCGCCAACCTTGCAGTTCAAAGGGCTTTGCAGTCTGGCGCATTAGCCCACAGTGCCACACCAGCACTCCTTTAATAAAGTTAGACATATATTTACCAAATAATCCAGCAATCTGTATCTGAGGGGTCCATATCCAAGGATTCAACCAACCATGGATAGAAAACACTGAAGAAATAGAGAGCAATTAAGTGGTCAGCTCAATTACAAAGGCTAAGAGGGAGCAAAAAGGGTTATCAACAAATGAGACTAGGAGCATGCCATTTTGAGAACTTAATGTAATAATCAAGCACTGCATGAGACACC
Organism: Chrysochloris asiatica; assembly: GCF_000296735.1. Lineage (NCBI taxonomy): Eukaryota > Metazoa > Chordata > Mammalia > Afrosoricida > Chrysochloridae > Chrysochloris > Chrysochloris asiatica. The sequence continues at coordinate 5,447,872 of NW_006408582.1, read as the reverse complement.
CCACCTCCCAGACACACCCTTTTCTGCTCCTATTATTTAGATATATGCTTTTATAATGTAAATGTTACTTAAACTTGATGCCTGGTGCCTCTTTGTATAACTTCTAAAAGAGTAACCACCCAAACAGGCACCAGAAGAGTCAGTTGTTAGTTCTGGGACTATAAATTCCATGTAAAAACCAGTGGAGCATCAGGTTCCTGTCCAAGAATAGGCAGTAAATCCCATGAGGACAAACCAAGAATGGGTGAAAATTCCATGAGGAAAATTAAGGAATCGATGACAAAATCCTGTGATGAAAACCAGATCAGGTCCAAGAATAGGTGAATGTCCTATGAGGAAGTTGAGAATTAGATCTGGTAGGGCAAGCAGGAGAAGTGGTTGGATGGTTCCAAGGAATTTGCCCATGAAATTTTATTTTATAATTTTTTTTTACTATAAGACTTTTTTGACTCTTGTGATCCTCAATGAGGCTTTTCTGACTCTCCAGACTTTTGTTCTAAACTCTATTCAGTGTTTGCAGAACTCCTGTATTTTGCTTCTCTTTTCAGTTCAGGAGCACTGGAGACACTAAATCGGCTGAAGGTTGACTCCTGACGTTAGCTGGTTCATACTAGTCCAGTGCCTAGAAGTTGACCACTCAGGCAGTGCAAGAAGTTGACACCCTGACAGGCTCTGCTCTCTAACAAATTGCAGAACAGGCAGCAGTTTAGCAAAGGTTTCAGGAATGTTTGTAAGAAGCTCCTTATCAAAATTAGAGGAAAAGGAATTTGCAGTTGACTTTACAAAGAAAAAGGAAAATAAATAAATAAATAAAATAAAGAATTGAAGATGGTATAACAAATAACCAGGTGTGGGGGCAATATGATCTAGCAGATAGAATTATTTAGGTACCAGTTTTATCCTGATTCATCATGCTGGGATAGAAACAACAATAATAAATGCTCTGAGAGGTTTTGCAATTGTCAAAACTCAGGTTTTTGTTGTTATTGTTCTCATTTATATCTACGGTTAATCTTAACTGTATGTGTAAGTGTGTGTGAATACTGGCAAAGAATAGGTAATCAGATAAGCATCCTGAATGCATCCTAATTGAGACTTTTTCAAAGATAACCAATCCTATGGGGGAAAAACAAAATAAAATTTTCCCTAATGTTGAGTGGCCACAATATAAATTGGGTCGATAATACCAAAGAGGTAATGTGTGCAAAAAATTGGTTCCCATATGTTTATGTTATGAAGTATTTTATATCTTTGAGTTCTAAGCTAGATATAATGCTTCTGTTTCACTTAGAGTTTACTGTGTCTAAGCTTCTATTTTTATATCAAGTTGAAGGCCACGGCTAGCTAATACTTTGAATATGCCAATATAAAAATCTCAATTCTTCCTTAAGGTTAAAAACAAAAACAAAAAATCTCCTTTTCTATGCCTTGATTCAAAGACAAGTGAGAACCCGAGGATTAAAAGTCTGAATATTGGGGAAAAGGTTAGAGAAAGATGGCAGAAAGGCTGTGTGGGCTCCCTGCAACAAGTATGCAAAAAAACTGGATGAGACAGATACAGAGGATGGTCCTAGAACTCTGGGATCCAGAGAAAGGAACAGAAAAATGGATTGAGTGTTTACTGGGAGAAAAAGTTGAATAGACGTGGCAATAGAGGAGGTGACTCACAAGCAGCAGCAACACTCAGAGCCTGCCACAGCCATCTGGAGAGTTTCTGAATGACTTTACAGATGAGAAAACATATTCACATTGCAGAAACCTACCTGTGGCTCAAAGAGACAAAGGCAAACAGCAACTGTGTCTATACAGACAAGCGACAGCTGTACCCTCTACAACTCCAATAGGACAAGAGCCAATACCAGCTGCCATACACCAGAGCAGTGACTACAATCAACTTTGACTAAATCTACTCTGAATTGAACTGTACGATTTCAACTGAATTCACCAATACCACAATGCTTAGAAAGCAGCAGAAAACTTCTGTTCACATAAAAAAGACAGAGTAACTAAAACAAATAACCAAGAGGCAGAGTTATAAACGGCTTTTGAGGAAGAAGAGGCACTGAAACTACCTGAAAACGAATTAAGGAGAATGATATTGCGGTACATCCAAATGTTTCACAGAAAAGCCAAGGAAAACAAGACAGAATACAAAAAAGCACTGCAAGAACAATCAAATAAAATAAAGCACTGGAGACAATACAAAACCTTCAAACAGAGGTTCAGATGATCAATAATAAAATATCCGAAACGGGCAATGCCCCAAAAGGGTAAAGGAATAGAACTGAATCAATGGAAACCAGAATTAGTGAGCTGGAAAATAAAGCTCTCGATACTAGTAAGACTCTCGATACTAGTAACAACCAGAAAAGAATGAAAAAATCTGAATAAAGCCAAAGATTCATATGGGAAACATTATGAGGAATACCTATGGGTGATCAGAATTTCAGAATAGGAAGAGACAAAGAAAATCACAGAAAAGAGAGTCAAAGAAGTGCTGGAAGAAAACTTCTGTAACATCATGCAATATGAGATAAGCATCCAAGAAGCTGAACGAACCCCAAAAAATATAGACCCCGAAAAGAAGATCACCAAGACATATCATAATCAAACTTTCCAATATCAAAGACAAGGAAAGAATCCTGAAAACAGCTCAAGAAAAATGAAATGTTATCTATAAAGGAAAATCTGTTAGATTAAGTTCTGACTTCTCAGCAGAAACCATGCAGGTAAAAAGGCATTGATTGGGTAGACATAACAAAACTCTGAAAGAAAACAACTACTAACCCAGCATTATATACCGAGCAAAACCGTCCCTCAAATAGGGCAGTGACATCAGAACATTTCAAGATAAATAGAAATTAGAGTTTGTAAAAGCTCAGTCAAATCTGGAGTGCTGGTATGGCGCTGTGGGTCAAGGTGTTGGACTGCAGGCTGGCTTATACTGTAAGGTCAGTGGTTCAAGATCACCAGCATCTCCTTGGGAACCCTATACAGTCAAAATTGACTTGATGGCACTTAACAACAACAATAATAAGTCAACTTCATAAAAAGTACTAAACGGAGTTTTTGGGACTATGAACCAACAACAGCAGACCACAACGATACACTGACTCATAGTGACCTTATGCACAGCAGAACGAAACACGGCCTGATCCTGGGCCAACCTCACTATTGCCATGCTTGAGCCCATCGATGCTGCCACTTTGCCCATCTATCTCACTGGGGGTCTTCCTCTTTTTCTCTGACCGTCCACTTTACCAAACATGATCTCCTTCTCCAGCGACTGGTCCCTCCTGACAATATGTCTGAAGCATGAGAGACGAAGTTTGGCCATCCTGGCCTCCAAGGAGCACTCTGGCTGCACTTCCAACACAGATCTGTTGGCTCTTTTGGCAGCCCATGGCACTTTCAATATTCTCCTACAACACCATGACTCAAAAGCATCAATTCTTCTATGGTTTTCCTTATTCACTGTCCAGCTTTCGCTTGCATATGATTTTATTGAAAATACCATGGTTTGGGTCAGGTGCACCTTAAGTCTTCAAGCTGACATCTTTGCTCTTTAACACTTTAAAAAGGTTTATGCAGCACATTTACCTAATGCAATACGTCCTTTGATTTCTTAACTGCTGCTTCTATGAGTGTTGACAGTTGATCCAAGAAGAATGAAGTCCTTGACAACTTCAATCTTTTCTCCACTGATCAGAATGTTTATTGGTCCAGTGGTGAGGATTTTTGTTTTCTTTACATTGAGATGCAGTCCATAGGCTGTGCTCTTTGATCTTCATCAGTAAATATTTTAAGTCTTCACTTTCAGAAAGCAAGGTTGTATCATCTGCATATCGCAGGTTGTTAATGAGTCTTCCTCCAATCCTGATGCTATGTTTTTCTTCATATAACCCAGCTTCTCGGATTATTTGCTTAGCATACAGGTTGAATAAGTATGTGAAAGAATACAACCCTGTTGCACACCTTTCTTAATTTTAAACCATTTAGTGTTCCCATGTTCTGTTCAAACAACTGCCTCTTGGTCCATGTACAGATTCCTTATGAGCACAATTAAGTGTTCAGGAATACTCATACTTCGCAATGTTGTCCATAGCTTGTCATGATCCATACAATCAAAAGCCTTTTGTGTAGTCAATAAAGCACAGGTAAAGATCTTTCTGATATTCTCTGCTTTCAGCCATACATGGCAGCACCATCTAGATTCAAACCAGATATAAAAGTATCCAGAATAAAACAAAACTACAAAACTCAATCAGAGCTCTCCATCTATAATGAAGATAACTACATAGCAAAAAGAGGCAAAAAGAACAGCTACAGAATACCAAGTGGAGGGAGTCAAGTAGATTTCATGATAAAACAGACTTTTAATTTGGGGAAGAATATATTACAAGGTAACCTCAAAGAAACTAATATACCTTCACACCAAATCAACAACAGAAAGGTACTATGAAGATTTTGTAAACATTAAAACTTTGGAGAAATTGACAAGAAAAAGCAGAAAAAATGTAAACTCAGTACAGGAAAAACTGCAGAACAAAGAAACCAGTGTTGTTGTTGTGAAGTGCTATCGAGTCGGTTCTGACCCATAACGACTTTCTACAGGGTTTCCAAGGAGCAGCTGGTGAGCTTGAGCCACTGACCGTGCAGTTCAAATGGTTTTGCAGTCTGGCGCATTAACCCATAGTGCCACACCAGGACTCCAAAAGAAACCAGTAGCATGACAAAAATACACAGCAAAATGACTGCAATCAGTTCATACCTATCAACAATTACACTGAACATCAATGGAGTAAATCCACCAGTCAAAGACAGAGAGTAGCAGAGTAGATAAGAAAACAGGATCCTTCAATATGCTGTCTATAAGCAACATACCTTACACTCAAAGAAAAAAAGATTGAAAATTAAGGGGGAAGAAAACTCATGGAACATAATGGCTGGTACAGGACCTGAGAGGCATAAATCAAATGGTCCATACCCATCATGCAGTGGTTCCTAACCCTCATACCCTCCTCAGTAAGCACCCCTATGAACATAAATGGTTTAATGTGGCAGACTTGAAGAATGCGTTCTGGGTGTGTCCCCTTGAGCCCAAGAGTCAAGATCTCTTCACCTTTGAGTGGGAGGAAAACCCCCAGACTGAAAGAAAAAAATTAATATTGCGGGAAAATGTTACCCCAGGGCTTCACTGAGGCTTCCGATTTATTTGGTGAGGTCCTAGAAAAAGTCTTAGAGGAGTTTCAACCACAAGCAGAGACCCAGTTACTATAACATATTGATGAGTTATTAAGCTTAGGGCAAAACAAGAGCCAGGTGCAAGAAATTACTATTAATTTTACTCAATTTTTTGGCTAGAAAAGGGTTATTAGTCTCTAAAAGTAAACTATACTTTGTAGAAAAAGAGGTGAAGTACCTAGGACACCTATGAGTGACAGAAAGCAGAGGATAAACCCATGGTGAATTTCAGGGATTGTGAGTTTACTCCTAAAGAAGACAAAGAGGAAACTTAGCTGTTGGAACAAATAGGTTATTGTTGGTTGTGGATTGACTCCTATGCCCAAAGAACAAAAGTTTTGTATCTCAAGCTCTTAGATGAGGGGCCGGATCCCCTGGTCTAGTCCCCCCAGAGATTCAGGCAGTAGAAGACTTAAAAGTATGCCCTGATGACAGCCCCAATCCTGCCACTACCTTCCTTAGAGAAGCCCTTTCACCTGTTCACAACAGCAAATCAAGACGTGGTTCTTGGGGGGTGGGAGGGGGGGAGAAGCAACCCATTGTCTTTGTATTCAAACTGTTAGATCCTGTCTAGAGAGACTGGCCAGAATGTGTCCAGGTGGTAGCTGACTTTCAGGGAATCCCTAATCATGAGCACTCCACATCAGGTCAGGACTATATTAAACTAAAGTACAGGGAGGTGGTTGACATATTCTCGAATCTTAAAGTATGAGGCACTACTACTAGAAAGAAATGACTTGTTCTTGACCACCAAGACTTGCTTAAACCCTAACTAAAGGAGAAGGAAACCCAGAAACCCGTGAACATAGCTGCCTAGGCATTATGGAATATTAAACTAAGGTCAGACAGTACACCTAAGGAGCATCCCTCTGCATGAGGGAGAGACTGTTTATAGATGGACCCTTCTGAATGATTAGAGGGAAAAAAAATGGTTATACAATAGTAGACAGGGTAAATCAGACCCTCTATGCTTTCAGTCGAGCTCTAAAAGTTCTTTAGGGATGAGAAGGCATCATCTACAAGGATTCAAACTATTCTTGGGGGGTTATACATACCTTTAGAAAAATTTGAAGAGAATAGGGGGGCTTATGAACAGCGAAGGAAAATAATCAGTTCATGGCGATCTGGTAAAGCAAGTCGAGCTCTAAAAGTTCTTTAGGGATGAGAAGGCATCATCTACAAGGATTCAAACTATTCTTGGGGGGTTATACATACCTTTAGAAAAATTTGAAGAGAATAGGGGGGCTTATGAACAGCGAAGGAAAATAATCAGTTCATGGCGATCTGGTAAAGCAAGTCCTAGACAGCCTCCTATTCCCCCTGGAAATAGCAATGTTGCTGTTATGGGCTGTGGAGTCGGTTCCGACTCATAGTGACCCTGCACAGGGTTTCCGAGGCTGGAAATCTTTATGGGAGCAGAAAGCTTCATCTATCTCCTGAAGAACAGCTGGTAATTTCGAACTGCTGACCACCAGAAGGGAAGTGGTATGGAGGCCAACAATAACCGACTTGCAGATGAGGTAGACAAACAGGCCTCTTTGGAGGAGGTGACCTGACTCCTCAGACTAATGCCCAGTGTGCTGGAGGTTACAATGAGATACCAGTCCACTCCAGAGGAACAAGAAGAGTTAATTAAAACTGGGGCCACTTAGGTTGAGGATAGGTGGTGGGGTCCTTCTGAACGGGAGGGAAATGAGAAGCCAATCTATTATGAGAGAATTACTGTCCACACTGCATAAAGGGAGTCATTGGGGTCCACAGGCTATGTGTGATACTGTGTTAAGAACCTATAGGTGTGCTGGTATCTACCCTATGGCCAAGCAGATATGTGGAGGCTACATAACCTATAAAATTAATAGGAAGGTGCTCAGGAGATACCCTGGGGGCGGAAGGCCTCTTGGACTGAGGCCGTTCCAGAGTGTTCATGTAGATTATATGGAGTTGCCCAAGTAAGAAGACTGAAATATCTGGGGGTAATAGTGGACCATCCTTCTGGCTGGGGAGAGGACTTTTCTGCTACAACTAGCAAGGTTAGCAAAATTATCATAGGGCAAATTATACCCAGGTTTGCTCTAGTAGAGAATACTGACTCAGACAATAAAAGACACTTCACTTCCAGAGTGTTGAAGGGAGTAATGGAAAGCTTAGGTATCAACTGGAATCATCATACCCCTGGCACCCTCCCTCCTCGGGAAAAGTAGAAAAGAATGAAAATGACTCTTTAAACAGCAAACTACAAATTTAGCCATGGAAACTAAATTGCCATTGACCAAGTGACTCCCTATAAGTCTCCTCAGAATCAGGACAGCCCCAAGTAGGGATCTAGGGTTGTCCCCTTATGAACTATATTATATGGGCACCCCTACCTGGGAAGGACCACAGACCTACCCACCATGGAAACTAAAGATCAACTCCTAAGGAACTATGTGCTGGCCCTTCCTCTGCTTTGTCAACCCTCAGATTAAAAAGACCCCTGGCCCAAACCCCTCCCCTCGAATTCACTGTTCATCACTTCTGGCTGGGAGACTTGGTGCTGGAAAGAGGACAAACTTTAGCCAAACTGGGAGGGTTCTTAACAAGTGCTGCTGACCACAGAGACAGTCATTTGGACTGCAGAGAAGGGGTGGACTCACTGTACTTGAGTGAAAGAAACAGTGGAGGAACTCTTCCCCAAGAAAAAAGTGGATACCGGTGGGAAACACACTCTTTGCCCAGAGAGCCTCTCAAAGTGACCCTAACAAGAGTTGGAGAGGCTGCCTTGCCACAGCTCTGCCAGATGGGGTGGGTTTGGAAGCAAATATGGCTAAAATGTATTATTACCATGGAGTCGCGGAGGTGGTAAAGAGGGCTTTCGCCTACAACCAGTTGGTCAGATTGGTTGTCAATGCAACCACGGCATCATGCTCTCAAACCATCAAATTAGATGCTTGCCAAGTTTGTTCCTGTGAAAGCGTGGAGAACCAGAGGCAGCTTTCCCATGCAGAGTCAGGGTATAGTTCCAACAGCCCGTGCTCCTGTTAGGATAATGTGTCCTGGACTATTCAGTACCAGGGGTGGATTAGTGTCTCCAGGCTGGCAACCCCTAGGAGGCAAGATCCATTTTTCTAAAGGGTCCCCTCCAACTGACTGTCAAAACATTCAATGCAACTGGGTACTTATCTTAATTAATGTCCCAAACATCAGCAATAGGGAGCCAATAGTGGCAACCTGAGTCTATGGGATGGGTGCCAATGTTTCTGGATTGGACCCTGTGGGGCAATTTGCATTCCAACTCATCACTTCCCCAAATTCAGGGCCAACACCAGACCCTTCCCTTGTTACTCCTCCAGAGTAACAGTCTCTTTAAGAATGACCCTAAAAGAATACAAGTGATTGAGATAAAAGATCTAAGACATACCTTACAGATGAAAACAGGACATGAAGTGTGAATGCCTGGGTGGTGGTGGTGGTGGTTATGTGCCATGGAGTCGGTTCCGATTCATAGCGACCGTGTACAGGGTTTCCGAGGCTGTAAATCTTTACGGGAGCAGAAAGCTGATAGTTTCGTGAACCTTATGGTTCACAGCCCAATTCGTAACCACTATGCTACCAGAGCTCCTTAATGCTTGGGTAGAATGGGTTAAATATTCAATGCAAGCGCTCATCAAAAGTGATTACTATCCTAGTGCAGCTGGTAGACCACAGGCACAGGTGGTTCCCTTTCCCCTTGTTGGGACTCGGATCCATCGGGAATGCACTGCATGTTGGCTCTGTACCAACACAAGGAAGCTTGGGGAAATTAGCTTGTGATTGCTCTTTCCTGCGCTGCAAAAATCAAACCTGAAAGCAATCATCTCCTCATTCTCCAGAGGGATGATGAGCCACTCTTCTTGTCGTTTAAGGCAGGGAGCAGAGATCACAGTGCCTATAGGAGAACTGACACTTGCAGTCACATCAAAACACCACTGGTGAGCCTAGCAGTGGCAAGTATTCAGCCCTGAGAGTACCCTGGGCAGATGTCTGGTGGTACTGTGGAAAGGAGAACCTCTGAGAGTTGCTGCCAACCAATTGGACTAGAGTGTGGGCCTTGGTCCAGCTGGCAATTCCCTTCACCCTAGCATTCTGTGAGAAACCCAAGCACAATGAGAAATCCCGAGTTGAGAGACATCTCTCTGGATCTTTTGATCCACATATTTATAGACACCATTGGAGTTCCTAACAAGTTTAAAGCTACGTATCAGAGAGCTGCAGGGTTTGAGAGTATACTTTTCTGGTGGTCTACCATAAATAAAAATATAGACTAGATTAATTACATCTACTATAACCACTAGAGGTTCATAAACTATACCTGAGATGCCCTACAATGGGTAGCTAGCCTGTTAGATGCCACTAGCCAAATGGCTTGGGAAAACAGGATGGCACTAAACAAGATGCTGGCTGAAAAGGGAGGTATATGTGTAATGTTGGGAGTCAAGTGTTGTACCTTTATCCCCAACAAAACAGCTCCTGATGGAACTATCACAAAGGCCCTACAAAGATTAACCATCTAGCTAATCAACTGGCCCAAAAGGTTGGAATTAGTGACCCTTTCACTGACTGGTTAGAGGGATAGTTGGGCCACCTCTCTTTGGAATGGGCACAAATACAGCTCTCTTTCAATCAGTTGGCCAGATAGTTGTCTTCCAATTTTCCTGGCATATATAAGTGAGTGCCTCCTGTGCCACCTCACTTTCTTGAAAGATTTCAATTTTTATTCCATGTAGTATTAAATTACAAATGTTTTTATTTTTGAACTCTATGTTTTCACGCAATGTGATTGAGTTATTTTTATATTACAGAGAAATATTAAAATATTTTCATTTCAACAGATTTTTGTGCTTGCAACAACATAAAATCTTATTTTCCTAAGTAACTTTAATATGTAAACATAAATTAAAAATTTCCCCTTAATTCTAATATAGAAAAGGCTTTCCCTAAAGGAATTTGATTGTTGGTTAACAAACAACCCAGAACAATCTAAATATATGCAAATGAATGAGCAAACTTTTTTTCTTTAGTGGGAGATAGTCAGGAATTTATATGGCCCAGGATTAATTTTGGAGTCCTGGTGTGACACTTAACAACAACAACAACATTAATATCATGAAACAAAGAATTGGGTTTCTCATTGTCGAAATAAATATGGCTTTCTTTGGTTATTGAGTTAAAGAATTAACTTTCATATGGACTAAAAATTCATGTTGGTGATTCCCTTTATGTTTTGTCTAGTAGTGGACAGCAGGCACATATTATAACGTCATAATTTTATTAATCTAAATTTTTGGTAGCTAAATTTGTTCTCAACTTTGCATCTTTTAAGTCTAACAGCACAAAGACCAGTGGATTTAACTCAAAGTTATGATTTAAAGTATGCAGGATATTATTTCAAAACTGTTATGTGGTATATCTAGTTTTCCAGGAAATAATGCCTGAAGCTATTTCTGCTTAAAAGTTGTTTTTTTTAAATTGACTTTGTTTGGCTTTATATTATTTTTCCTATTTAAATTTTCAAGCTTTTCACTTTTGAGGGATATTATTATTATGAGTTAATGGTGACCCTGTTGGATTGTCACCCAGTTAAGAGGAGAGGAGAAATAGTTTGTGGGGCCTTGACTGCCACCTCCATTAACTAAGTGAATGGCTGGAAGCCAGGGGCCAAGGAGGAATAAAAAAAAAAAAAGAACTTGGCTTCTAACCTCTGTCAATCTAAATATATGCAAATGAATTAGTTAGCCTAGTTGTGAGGCAGAGGTAGGGGGAGGATACTGAATCTGAATTTACATAGCCCAGGGATAACTTTGGAGTCCTGGTGTGGTGCTGTAGGATCATCTTTGGACTACTAAGATTGATTTGGGCTGCCAGGTTGACGGTTCAAAGTCACCAGCAGCTCTTTGGAGACTTCTGGTAGCATAATGGTTATGACTCGGGTTGCTAACCTCAAGGTCAGCAGTTAAAAACCATCAGCAGTTCCACGGGAGAAAGATGACAGCCTTGGAAACCCTATGCAGAGGCACTATGAGTCGGAACTGACTCCACAGCACATAACCACCACAAGTCAAAACTGACTCCACAGCACTTAACAACAGGCATAACTGTACTGAAATCGCCAACTTGAGTAAAGCGCAGAGGATTTGGGAAAAGTGGAGTGTGAGCAGTAAAAGTTTAAAAAACAAACAAACCAAAAACACCCAGCTGCAGCAGCTTGAACAACATCACTGCCCTGTGGGTTCTTTCTACTAATCCCACCCCCCACTTGCTGCTGAATGGAAGAGCCTAGTCCCTAAAAAGTAGAGTTAAACCAAGGTCTCCCATAGGTCAGAACCCTGAAGGGGGACTAGAGACTCCATGTAGAACGTAACAATAGACAATGCACACAGTCTAAAACAAAGTTATGAATTTTGGATAATACAAGACCAGATGCACCCTTAGTTTTTAAAATACTGAGAAGTTTCAGGTGTATCCTCTTTTACAAGATATAATCCAAGGGTAGATTTTCTATCAGGATAAGATTCCAACTGTTAGTAAATGTAATGAAAGCAATCACTAATGTAGCATCTGTTAAAAACTGCTAATACAGACCTCACAAATATGCTGTAGCAGACCTGGCTAACGTATCTTGTGAGCATCCCTTTAGTTCTGGAGTAGCACTGTGGGTTAATGCGTCAGTCTGCAAAGTCGTTTGAACTGCAAGGTCGGTGGTTTAAGCTCACCAGCTGCTCCTTGGAAAGCCTATACAGAGTCGCTATGGGTCAGAATCAACTCCACGGCACTTAACAACTAAAACCTGCGGCAGCATAGTGCAGCTTTACTCATATCTTTCAAAACTGGAAACACCCTGTGAGGAACCATACTCTTTCAGAGTGTATAAACTTTTCTCTGTCCCAACACTCCTGATAAGTACAAACACTGCTACCAGTACATGTGCCTCATAAGAGATACCACATGGCCTAGCTGGGTGTTTAAATGTCATAATAAGGCAGAGAAGTGGGGGAACACACTCTGTTGAAAAGGCTAGCCTTCAATCTTGTCATGCTGAGTTATTGGATTCCACTGAGACTCATTTTCCTAATTAGGAACCAAATACCCCTGCTAAGAATTCTGGCTCAGGCCCACTAAAGACACAGAGAATTCTATAGACATGTTTTAGTTTTATCTTGTAATCTTCCACTTTTTATCTTGATTCTGTTTGGCAGGAGGGCTGTTAAATGTGGCAGTCATACTCACTGTCACACTGACTAAACAGTTGGATTAAATAGAGGCATAATTTTCCATTTGTGTAGAAAATATGTAGCACGCATGGTGAACCAGGGCTCCCAAAGAGATCGACCAATGCTGAGTATTTATGTCTACCGAGATTTACTGAATCAAAATCTATATCTTAATAAGCTAGGAATCACTTGAGGATCTAGTTAAATTAGATTCTAAGTCAGTATATCTTGAGTGGAAATGCAAATTCCATTAGGGGATTCAAAGGGAAAGAATGGGTTTGTAGCCCTGTGAACACAGAATAGCCACTTTCTGGTTGGAGAGTGGCTAGTACCACACAAAGCTGAGTACTTGACACAGGGCAGCTCCTTATGCTTACCTCATTCTCTGCCTTGGTATGCCATGAAAATGAATAGGGAAGCAGTTTTTGTTGTTGGTAAGTAACATCTAGTCGGATCAGACTCCACAGCAAAAGGTACAGGGTTTCCAAGGTGGAAAATCTTTACAGGAGAAGACAGCCTTATCTTTCTCCGGTGCAGCAATTGGTGTGCTTGAACCATGGACCTCATGGTTAGCAGTGCAGTGCTTATCCTACAGAGCCAGTCAGAATCAACTTGATGGCAGTAGGTTTGGTTTTGTGGGTACTAGAAATTGAAAGAGATAAAGAACCTTTCTCTAGAGTTAGTGCCACCACTTGTCTGTCACTTGGTTATACTGTGAAGAAACACTGCCCATTCTTGGGACAACCTCACAATTACTGCTATGTCTGAGTTCATTGCTGCGCCACTGTGCCAATCCATCTTGTTGGGGGTCTTCCTCTTTTTCTTCGACCCTCCACTTTACCAAATATAATATCCTTTTCCAGTGACTGGTCTCTCCTGACAATATGTCCGAATACGAGAGACAAAGTTTGGCCATCCTGGCTTCAAAGGAGCACTCTGACTGTACTTCTTCAAACACATATCTGTTTATTCTTTTGGCAGTCCATGATACTTTTAATATTCTCCTCCAATGCTTTAACTCAAAAGCATAAATTCTTCTATGGACTTCATTAGTCACAGTCCAACTTTCACATGCATATAAGGTTATTGAAAATACCATGGCTTGGGTCAGGCACACCTTAGTCCTTAAACTGAAATTTTTGCTCTTGAATACTTTAAAGAGGTTGTGTGCAGTAGATTTACCTAATACAATATGTTGTTTGATTTTTCTGACTGCTGCTTCCATGAACATAGCCAACCTGAATGCAGAGACCATATCAAGAATTTATTTCATGCATTAGACACTAATGACAAGACCAGAAAACAAAAGACAAGATATGTCACACAAGAAGAAAGTAAAAGATCATTAAAAGATAGGAAAGAAAAGATCAAAATGGATGTTAGAAGAGACTGAAATTTACTCTTGAGCATGGAGATGCTAAAGTGAATTGAAGACATGAGGAAGTCAAAGAGTTGAACAGAAAATTTCAAAGTGTAGCTCAAGAAGACAAAGCCAAGTATTAGAATGAAATGTGCAAAGATCTGGAGTTAGAAAACCAAAATGGAAGAACAAGCTCAGCATTTCTCAAGCTGAAAGAACTGAAGAGAAATTCAAGTTTCAACTTGCGATACTGAAGGATCACTTGTTAAGTACCATCGAATCAGTTCCAACTCATAGTGACAGTTTATAAGGTTTCTGACAAGCGGCTGGTGAGCTTGAATCGCCAACCTTGCAGTTCAAACTAACCTTGCAGCCCGGTGCCTTAACCCGCAGAATACTGAATGATACAGAAGGTATATACAGAATCACTGTACCAAAAATAAATGGTCGATGTTCAAGCATTTCAAGAGATAGCATATGATTAAGAACCAATGGTATTGAAGGAAGAAATCCAAGTTACACTAAAGGCACTATTGAAAACAAGCCTCTAGGAATTGATGGAATATAAATTGAAATCTTCCAACAAACTGATGCAACACTCAAGGCACTCATTCATCTATACCAAGAAATTGAGAAGACACCTACCTACCCAACTGATTGCAGAGATCCATACATGTGTCCATTTCAAAGTGGGGTGACCCAATGTCATGTGGTTAGCATCAAACAATATCATTAATATATCACATGCAAGTAAAATTTTGCTGAGACTAACTCAAAAATGGCTGCAACAGTACATCAACAGAGAACTGTCAGATGTTCAAGCCAGATTCAGCAGAGGACGTGGAACATGGGATATCATTACTAGCATCAGATGGTTCTTGGCTGAAAGCAGACAATACTGGAAAGATGTTTACCTGTGCTTTATTTACCATGCAAAGGCTTTCAACTGTGTGTGGATCATGACAAAGTATGAATAACACTGAGAAGAATGGGTATTTCAGAACATTTAATTATGCTCTTGGTATATTTACCCATAAGGCACATAACCACCACCAACAACCCTGTATAGGGTTTCCGAAGAGCAGCTGATGAGCTTGAACTGCCGATCTTGCAGTTCAAAGAGACTCTGCAGTCCAGCGCATTAACCCACAGCAGCAGTTGTTGGAACAGAACAAGGGGACACTGATTTGTTTGAAATCTGAAAAGGTGTGCACCATAGTTGTATTCTTTCACCACACTTATTCAATCTGTTTGCTAAGCAAACAATCAGAGAAGCTGGATTATCTGAAGAAGAACATGGCGTTAGGATTGGAGGAACTCTTATTAACAATCTGCAATATGCAAATGATACAATCTTGTTTGCTGAAAGCGAAGAGGACTTAAAATACTGATGAAGATCAAAGATTACAATCATCATTATGGATTGCACTTCAATGTAAAGAAAACAAAAATTCTCACAACTGGACCATTTATTGTTGTTGTTGTTGTCAGGTGCCATCGAGTCGGAACCGACTCATAGCGACCCCATGCACAGCAGAATGAAACAATGTCCGATCCTGGGCCAACCTCAATACCGCTGCCACACTTGAGTCCATCAATGATGCAACCTGGCCAATCCATCTCGTTAGGGGTCTTCCCTCTTTTTCTCTGACCCTCCACCATTTATAGTGTCATGATAATTGGAGAAAAGATTGAAGTGGTCAAAGAATTCATTTTGGTTGGATATACAATCAACATTCATCAAAGCAGCAGTCAAGAAATCAATCAACATACTATTACATTAGGGAAATCTGCTGGACAAGACCTCTTTAAAGTATGCAAGAGCAAAGATATGTTTCAGGACAAAAGTGCACCTGATCCAAGCCATGGTATTTTCAGTGGCCTCATATGCATGTGAAAGTTGAACAATGAATAAGGAAGAATGTATGATTAACACTGGACTGCAAACCACAAAGTCAGCAGTTCAAACCCACCAGCTGCTCCTTGTAAACCCTACACAGGGTCGCTATGAGTCATTACCAACTCAACGGCACTTAACAACAACAACATAGAAGAAGTGATGCATGTGAGTTGTGGTGTTGGAGAAGAATACTGCAGTTACTATGGACTGCTAGGTGATCAAGCAGATCTGTGTTGGAAGAAGTACAACCAGAATGGCTCCTTGGAAGCCAGGATGGTGAGACTTTGTCTCTCATACTTCTGAGATGTTATCAGTCCCTGGAGAAGGGCATCCTGCTTGGTAAAGTAGAGAGTCAGCAAAAAAAAAAGGAAGACTCCAATTAAATGGACTGGCAAAGTGACAACAGCAATGGACTCAAGCATAACAATTGTGAGGCTGAGGCAGGCAGTGTTTCCTTTAGATGTCCTTAGGGCCACTGTGAGTTGGAACTGACTGGATTGTACCTGACAACAATGACTTACTTTGGCCTTTTAGCCTTCTCAGTTGAAAACTGTGGCAAAATAAATTTCTGTCCTTTAAAGCCACTCACTCTTGGTATTTTGATATTGACTACACTAGGCGCTGTGGGTTAATGCGCCAGACTGTAAAGCCATTTGAATTGCAAGGTCGGTGGTTCAAGCTCACCAGCTACTCCTCGGAAACCCTATACAGGGTTGCTATGTGTCAGAACCGACTCGGTGGCACTTAACAACAAAAACAATGTGAGTTCAGGAGTCTTGGTGTGGCACTGTGGGTTGATGCACTGGACTGCAAAGTTGGCTTAAACCACAAGGTGGCAGTTCAAGCTCACCAGCTTCTCCTCCAAAATCCTATAAAGGGCCCATATGGGTCAGAACCAACTCAAGAGCACTTAAACAACAACAGCAACAACATGAGTGCAGAGTCCTGGTGTGACACTGTCAGTTAATGCTCTGGACTGAAATGTCGGTTTGAAATATAAGATCAGCAGTTCAAGCTTACTTCAAGTTGCTCCTCAGAAACCATAACAGGGTCACTATGAGTAGGAACTGACTTGATGGCACTTAACAACAATAACTATGTGAATCCTAGGAGTCCTGGTGTGGTGCTGTAGGATAAGTACTTGACCAAAGGCAGGTTTGAATGCAAAGTTGGCTAGTGAGTTTGAACCTCCATTGAACGGCCAACTCCTTGAAAACCCTACATAGATATAGGCTGGAACCGATTTAACAATAACAGCTTGGTTGATGGTTCAAACTTAGCAGCTGCTCCTCTGGAAATCCTAAACAGGGTCACTATGAGTTAGAACAGACGTGAAGGCACTTTAACAACAGGAACACTGTGATGGCTGGAACTGTGGTTGTGTTGGCAGGGCCAGACCAAATAAGGCCTGCTTGCCAGAAGTTCCCCACCCCAGGGCTAGAGAATCAGCATCAACAAGGGAGGCAGATCAGTCTAAAGGTAATTCAAGAAGTTAGGTTGGAGTTTATTGTAGGTATGTGTGTTAAACATGTTAGGTTTTTCTTTCTTAAGCCATAGATAAATCCCTTGGCTCAGATTCAAATTCCAGACAAATATGCACATCAAAGTGAACCACAAAGCAGAAAGGAAAGACACCAAAGTTACTGAAGAGTTCCCTTGGAGATTTGTGGAGATAATCAGGAAATGGTGTTACCTCCTCAACAGACTTTTAAAGTGAAAAAAGGGATCTTTTCAGGAAAAAGATGACCAATATAAATAAAGTCTATTAGTAAGGAGAAGTGGATAACTAATTCCAAACTTTGAATAAAAGTTGTTTCTGGGTGAATCAGAAAGGCTTTTTAGGTTCTTTTGATTTCGAAAGAAATGGATTTACATATAGCTTTAGATCAAGTGGAGAAGTTTCTAAAACTAACATTTAAATCATGCTGGATTTTTCACATGTATTTATTTATGTGAAGAACAAAAAGTAGTCTATGGACAATATTCTTGGGTTTTGAAAAAGCTTTTCAATTAAAAATGTCAGTAAAACAGAGGAGCTTTACAAATCACCTTCACCATTAGACTTCTTGGAAGAGAACTGAACAGCTTCTTTACTAAGCACTTGTCCTACAGGAAATGGCAGCAGGAAGACCCCACTTACATGAGGATTTCGACTGATTTTGATTTTTAGTCTTTTGATTGGTTGTAAAATTGTTTTTGTTGTTGTTGCTAAATGATTTTTAAGGACTCCATATACTTCCTTTAAAATCTTTGTAATGGAATGTGTGTCAAGAAATTCAAAAACCTTTAGGGAAATGTCTGGTATACATTTCTTGCGGCAGGGAAGGACTTTCAAAGTATGATCCTAGGAGAAAATACTGATACAGAAGTGATGCCCTGGTGTGGCACTGTAGGAGAAGCACTGGATCTAATGGTCGTTAGAACTGCAAAGTCAGTGGTTCAAACTCACCAGCCATGCCTCAGAAACACTATTCAGGGTCACTAATAGTCAGAACCAACTTGATGGCACTTCGCAACAACAACAACATCTACCTTAAAAGATATTTGTATAGAACAAACTACTACAAAGAAGACAAATAACACACTGGGAGAATTTGTATATTAAAAAGACAAAGTTTATATCTGTAATATATAAAGAGCTTTAACAAATTAATAAGAAAAAGACCAACAACAACAAAAATGGACAAAAACCCTACAAACAAGCAATTTATTAAAAAGGGTCTAACTAGAGCGGAGAGTGAAGTGTCCAGCTGATAAGAAGAGAGGGCATAAGCATAAGAACACCCACACTTGCAGATAATACCCCACTTGTCCTGGCTTCAATGACTGGATGATCAGAGCTCAACCAGAAGTAAAAAGAAGAGGGGAAAAAAAAAAAATTCTCATACAATTTGATGAACTTGACCTACACCTATGGAAGCAGTAGCTCAAAAGAGGGAACAGGTCCTAACAGCAAGAATCATTCCCACACCCTCCACACACAGAGTAGACAGGGATGGGTAACTTGGACATTGGCTACCCAAAATGGGGGATGGGGGACTACAAAGGCAATAAGTGACTGGCTTACAAGCTTTCAAGAGGGAACCTAGATCCAGAGGGCCTGAAGGAAGGTAGAATCTCCAGTGTGTAGTATTCAATCTGACTAGGGGGGCTGATGCAATGAAATGCAGACGGGTCTCTTGTGATACAATAGTGAATAATTGTTATCAGGACTGATTGTGAGGGTTGGAAATGTAAAGCAAGGAGGGGAGTGATTAACTTTTCAGTCTAGGAGCGGAGGTCCCTAGGACCATCAAGGGAGAAGAGCAGAGAGTGGGACCCTACCCAGAGAAGCAGTGATGCCTGAAATGGAGCCAGAGATGATGATGTGGAGTGATGGAGCAGCTGGAGACTTTAGATCCAGAGAGGGAGAGCGACTGTGTGCTGAAGACCTGGGGGGCACGGGGGAAGGATTGCATGGAGGGGATTGTAACCATGGCAATGAGATGATATACGATAGAATGAATGTAAAACCAATGTTCTCCCATGTAAACTATCACATAATTCACAACAAAACATTAAAAAAAAAAAAAGGGTCTAAGACACATGTAAAGATGTTCAACCCTCAGAAGTAACAGAAATGCAAGTTAAAACTATACTGAAATAATACTATCTGTACATACATTGGCAAAGAATGAAGAAACAAACTGTGATGTAATGAAATGGAAACTCTCATTTACTCTTGGTGGGTGAAAATTAAAGACCTGTAGATAAGCAAAACTGAATCAAAACTTAAAATGTGTACTGTTGTTGTTGTTAAGTGCCGTTGAGTCGATTCTGACCCATACTGACCCTGTATAGGTTTCCTGAGGAGTAGCTGGTGAGCATGAACCGCCAACCTTGTAGTTCATACCAACTTTATAGTACAGTACATTAACCCACAGTGCCACACCAGGACTCCAAAATGTGCATATGTTGTTGTTGTTAAGTGCCGTCGAGTCGTTTTCGACCCATAGCGACCCTGTACAGGGTTTCCGAGGCTGTAAATCTTTACGCGAGCAGAACACCTCATCTTTCTCCCGCGGAGCACCTGGTAGTTTTGAACTGCTGGCCTTAAGGTTCGCAGTCCGATTCGTAACCACTACGCTACCAGAGCTCCTTGTTGTTGTTGTTGTTGTTGAGTGCCATCGAGTCGGGTCCGACCCATAGCGACCCTGTACAGGGTTTCCGAGGGTGTAAATCTTTACGGGAG
>NW_006408582.1:5426920-5427519 GCF_000296735.1 Chrysochloris asiatica | reverse complement strand
GTTATGTGCCGTGGAGTTGGTTCCGACTCATAGTGACCCAGAACAGGGTTTCCAAGGCTGTAAATCTTTACGGAAGCAGAAAGCCTCATCTTTCTCCCTCGGAACAGCTAGTAGTTTCAAACTGCTGACCTTGCAATTCGCAGCCTGATTTGTAACCACTATGCTACCAGAGCGCCTTTGGAATTATGGATACCTGGAATAAATACTGTATTGCACTAAATACAGTAACTAAATTTTGGCCAAGAAGATAAAAATAAATGTTAGCAGTGTGTGCAAATTTGAGAAAGTACCAAAGGAAGAAAATGTGCCTTTCTTTGCCGTTTCCTCCTCCTTGCTGAATAGAATAAGGAGATGATGGCCTGAGCTGGTAAATCATGTTGGAGCATGAAGAAGAAGCCACATGTTGAAGATGGTGGAGTAACAAACTAGTAGGGGAGTCTGGTCTTAACATACCAGAACATTGCCAACCAGTCAATTCTGACTCATAGTGACCTGATAGAGTAGAACTGCCCCATATGGTTTCCTAGGTTATCATCTCTACAGGAGTAGATTTTTTGTTTGTTTGTTTTTAAGTGCTGTCGAGTCGGTTCCGACCCTTA
>NW_006408582.1:5401405-5426820 GCF_000296735.1 Chrysochloris asiatica | reverse complement strand
TCTTTCTCCCGTGGGGCGGCTGGTAGTTTCGAACTGCTGACCTTGCGGTTCACAGCCTGATTCGTAACCACTTTGCTACCAGAGTAGATTATAAAGTCTTTTATCCTGTGGAGCAAATAGTGAGCTCCAACAGCAAACTTCTGGTTAGCAGCACAGTGTTTAAGCACTGTACAACCACGACTCCTCCTTGATATATTTACTTTTGGACTTCATTTACATAAATACCAAACCCAAGCCACTGTAGTAAAGTTCATTCCAACTCATAAGGATCCTACAGGGCAGAACAGAACTTCCCCAAAGTGTTTCCAAGGCTGTAAATCTTTACAGAAGCAGACAGTCATACTGTTCTTCCATGGTATCACTGGTGGGTTCTAACTGCCGGCCTTTTGGTTAGCAGTCAAGTACTTTAACTGCTGAGCCACCAAGACGCCTCTCATTTAAGTGAGGAATAAACATCTATCCTGTTTAAGTTACTGTTACTCTAGGTTTTCTATCACTCAGAGCTGAACCTAATCCTAATTGACAAATCACTTTTGAGAGACTGACACAGAAAGATGTCACACATATATCACAGCAGATTACATACCAAAATCTTAAGCAGCTTAGTCTAGCTGGTGAGATTACAGGTGATTTTTATTTTCTTATCCTCCCAATACAGTTAACAATTCTACTCCTGATGCCAATTACAGTGATCTGTGTTTCAATCAAATAGTTACTCCCATATGTTTCAGTTAAAATGAAAATGTTGATATTAAGTAATTAATTAGGACGATATTACCATCAGCTAACACACGGCTATCCAGTTGATGCCAACTCATCACAACACTATAGGATCTAGTAGAACTGCTTTTTAGGGTTTCTGAAGCTTTAAACCTTTATGGAGTAAACAGTCTCCTCTTTCTACCTCAGAGTGCCTGGAAGATTTGAATTTCTGACCTTGGGGTTAGCAGCCCAACACCTAACCCAATAAGCCATGAGAGCTCCAGGAGACTATTGTTGTTGTAGTTAAGTGCCATCCAGTCAGTTAGGAGTCATAGCAACCCTGTATAGGGTTAAGAGGAGCGACTGGTGAGCTTGAACAGCTGTTTAAACCAACCTTGAGCAGTTCAGCGCATTAACCCGCAGAATCACACCAGGACTCTAGGAGGATATTTTTGGTAGTTTTGGGCTGTGGAGTCGGTTCCGACTCATAGTGTATAGGGGTTTCCAAGGCTGTAAATCTTTACTGGAGCAAAAAGCCTCAGCATTCTCCTGCGGAATGGCTGGTAGTTTTGAAATGTTGACCCTGAGGTTAACAGCCCAACTTGTAACCACTATGCTACCAGAGCTCCTTAAATGCCCCCAAAGCCCAAAACAAACCCACTGCCACCCAGCCGATTCCAACTCATAGGGACCATGTGTCGAGTTTCTGAGGCTATAAATCTTTGTTGTTGTTAGGTGCAACTGATTCAAAGCAACAAAACAAAAACACTGCGCAGTCCTGCATCAATCTCACAATCGTTGTTATGCTTGAACCTACTGCTGTTGCCACTGTGCCAACCCATCTCGTTGAGGGTCTTCCTCGTTTTCTCTGACCCTCCACTTTACCAAGCATGATGTCCTTTTCCAAGGACTGGTCCCTCCTGATAATATGTCCAAAGTATAAGAGGTGAACTCTGGTCATCCTGGCTTCTAAGAAGCATTCTGGCTGTACTTTTTCCACCACAGATTTGTTTGCTCTCTGGCAGTCCCTGATACTTTAAATATTCTCCTCCACCACAACTCAAATGCAGCAATTCTTCTATGGTATTCCTTATTCATTGTCCATGTAAACCTTCATGGGAGCAGAAAGCTTCACCTTTCTTTCTTGGAGGAGGATATTGTTAAGTGCTGTTGAGTCATTTACAACTCATAGTGACCCTGTAGAGGGTTTCTAAGGATAAGATGGTGGGGTTTGAACCAACATTTTGGTTCAAACTGACCTTGTGGTTCAGTGATTTTACCTACCACACCAGGAGAGGATACTACTGGACAGAAATATGTCCATTTTTGTGCCTACCATTATAGAACACTAAAAAGAAAAACATTCATAGTAAATTGTATTTGCATACTACTGGGAAAAATGAACATCTCATTTCCCCAAATCCTTTTAATGGTTCCTTCTGCCTGGAAAAAACATAACTCTCCTCTGACATATTTGTCAGTCAAAGAGTACTTTTCAAGGTCAGCTCATATTTTACGTATATGGGAAACTTTGATTCTCCAGTTCAAATTCATCTTTTAGAGCCCTACTAGAGTATAAGCACTGGACTTCAAACCACAAGGTTAGTGGTTTGAGCCCACCAGCCTCTCCATGGGAGAAAGATGAGATTTTCTGCTCCCGCAAAGATTTTCCATCTCAGTAACCCTACGTAGGGAGTCCTGGCGTTGAACTATGGAATAAAGCACTGGACTGGAGGTTTGGTCTGAACCACAAGGTCAGCAGTTCAAACTCACCAGTTACTCCTTGGAAACCCTATACAGGGTAGCTATGAGTTGGAACCGACTCAATGGCACTTAATAACTACAAACATATGTTCCTATCACCTTTATCAGTCTATCACCACTCTATATCACACTCTATATTCCTGAGTGTTTTTGTGTACGTCCCCTCCCCCAAAAAACCCAGACTTTAAGACAAAAACCAGCATAAGAAAAAAGGACATTATATCATGATTAAAAGGTCAACTGAACAACTGAACAAGAGGATTTGTTGTTGTTGTTATGTGCCATTGAGTCTATTCTGACCCATAGCGACCCTGTATAGGGTTTCCAAGGAGGAGCTGGTGAGCTTGAACCACTGACCTTGCAGTTCAAACGACTCTGCAGTCTGAAGCATTAGCGCACAGCACCACACCAGGACTTATAACATAATACATATCTATGCACCCCCTTCTCAAAAAAAAAAAGTAAAAAAAAAAACAAATTACATATACTTACAGGGTTGATAAGGTTGACAGGAACGGGAAACTAGGACATTGGCTACCTAAAATGGGGAGGGGGGCTGGCTATACAAGGCACCAAGTGACTGGCTTACAATTTTCAAGAGGGAGTTTAGTTTCAGAGTGTGTGGGGTGAAGGCAGAATCCCCACTGAGTGGTTTTCATCTTGTCTAGATGGGTCTGGTGGAAGGAGATGCGGATAAGATTCTTAGGATTCAATAGTGAGTAAGTGTCATCATGATGAATTGAAATGGTCACAACTGTAAAGGCAGAAGTTTTTTAACATAAAGGAGGGACTAGTTAATCTTACATACAAGGAACAGAGGACTCTAGGACCATTAAGGGAGAAGAGCACAGAGCACAAGAGTTAAGTGGGACCCTATCCAGAGATGAAGTGACAACAGAGATGGAAGCAAAGATGAGTACATGGAGAGAGAGAGCAGTAGAGGATTATTGACTCATGGAAAGAGAAAGGTTGTGTGCTGGTAGCCAGGAGGTAGGCTTGCAGAATGTGCCCATTGGTTGTTTAAATAATTTTATATTCCTGAGTGTTTTTGTGTACATTCATAAACAACAACAACAACAAATCAAACAACAAAAACCCCATAGGGAATAGAAGCAAATACTGTTGAATGATGATGCATGAAGGGGATTGTAATCATTGCAATGAAATGAAATGTCATAGAATGAGTGTAAAACTGATGTTCTCTCATGTAAACTATCATTCAATTCAAAATAAAAACTTAAAAACAAAACAAAACAAAAACGACATACACTAAATCACATACATAGAGCGAACGAGGGAGGGCTTCAAAAAGTTTGTGCAAAATGAAATTAAAAGATTTTGGAATTTTTCAGTGATCTTTTTGAGACCATCTGGTATTCATTAAAGTGAATTACTGATGATGGTGGTGGTTATGTGCCATGGAGTTGGTTGTGACTCATAGTGACCCTGTACGGCATTTTCAAGGCTGTAAAGGAGCTCTGGTAGCGTAGTGGTTACGAATCGGGCTGCGAACCTTAAGGTCAGCGGTTCGAAACTACCAGCTGCTCCGCGGGAGAAAGATGAGGCTTTCTACTCCTGTAAAGATTTACACCCTCGAAAACCCTGTACAGGGTCGCTATGGGTCGGAACTGACTCGACGGCACTTAACAACAACAACAAATCTTTACAGGAGCAGAAAGTCTCACCTTTTTCCCGTGGAATAGCTGGTAGTTTCGAACTGCTGTCCCTGAGGTTAGCAGCCCTATTTGTAACCACATTACCACAGCTCCTTGAGTTACTGGTAGGTAGGATCTATGTCATATTCACTTTTACTATGTCCTATAACACAAAGCTAGAGTCCTAGTGTGGCATTGTGGGTTAATGCACTGACTGCAAGGTCGGCAGTTCAAGCTCACCAGCCACTCCTTAGAAACTCTATATAAGGTGTCTGTGCGTTGGAACCAACTCAATGGCACTCAACAACAACACAGCACAAAGCAGGTTTTGATATTTGTGTGGTCAAAGGATGGACTTTTGCTATTGCTTCTCTCAACTGTTAGTTATAACTATTCATCAAAAGTTACTTCCTATTCCATCTACATAGCTTGAATCAAATATTGTCTAAAATAAACAGCTGCCTAAGGCTCTGCACCCCTTTTTTGTATGTAGGGAGGGTGTGGTAATTATGTTTATTTTAACAGACTGATTTGTTTATATTTCTTGGCTTTATCAGGCCTGACTCTGAAGCACAGAGAAACTATTTCTGGCTGTTCTGTTTTCCAAGGATACCTTGCAATTTTCTTTTAAGGTCATAGAGTCTTTTACTTCTTTGAATCTGTTATGCACCACCTAAGAATTTGCTTTAAGTTATTAAACCATTGTTTTCACAAAAGTCTGAAAATGGCTTGTAAGATATAATTAACTGCCTAGGACAAACAATAAAACACAAATAGATGTTCCTTTCAGAAAATAATTTATTGTTGGACGATGTGAAAGGATCTCACTTTGATTAGAGAATTTTGGAGCAAGAAAGTGTCTAGCTATGGTATATAGGTTAAAATGTACGAAAATTTCGAGTAAAAAAACCAACATTACAATAGTATGTTGAGTTAAAGAAGGCTGTCCACTCATGTCAGAAATAAAAGACATTCCCACAACCACTCCTACTTAAAATTACTTAGGCGGTATGGGCCAAAGCAATTATAGCACAGAAAGAAATGTCATTAAAAGAATATTTTCAAAGTTACATGCCTGGAAATTCCAAGAGAATCAACTGGAAAAACTATTAATAATTACAATAAGAGAATTCAACAAGGGGCTGGGTAAAGAATACAAATAATAAATAGCCTTCTTACATGTAAACAATGAAATAAAAGATTCCAATAACAACAATTGAAAAGATAAAATATTTAGACACAGATTTAACAAGAAATAGTCAAGATCTATATTAAGAAAAGGAGTCCCTGAACACTCAACTGCTAGCTGAAAGTTTGGCAGTTCAAACTACCCAGCAGCATCTCAGAAGAAAGGGCTGAAAACGTGCTTTCAAAGGGTTACCCTTGAAAAGCCTCTGAAGCTGCACTGTATGTACTCTGCACATATAGATTGCCAAAAGTCAGAATCGATGTAATGGCAACTAAGTGCTGTGACTGCAAAGCCGTTTGAACTGCAAGGTCGGCAGTTCAAGCTCAACCAGGCACTCCTTGGAAACCCTATGCAGGGTCACTATGGGTTGGAACCGACTCGACGGCACTTAACAACAACAAGTGCTGTGGAGCCCTGGTGTGGCGCTGTGGGCTAATGCATCAGACTACAACGTCGTTTGAACTGCAAGGTCGGTGGTTCAAGCTTACCAGGTGCTCCTTGGAAACCCTATATAGAGTAGCTATGAGTCGGAATTGACTCGATGGCACTTAACAACAACAACAAAGGAGTTGTGGGTTAATGCACTGGACTGCAATGTCAGTTTGAACCACAATGTCGGCAATTCAAGCTCACCAGCCGCTCCTTGGAAACCCTATACAGGGTGGCTATGGGTCGGAACCAACTCACCGACACATAACAACAACACACAACAACAACATTGTTAAAAGAGATGTGAAAAAAGGTTTCAATACATCAAAGACTCCATACATTTAAAGCAAAACGCCAATTATTTACATTCTATAAAGTAAGGCGCTCTCGTAGCATAACGGTTACAAATTGGGCTGCAAACTGCAAGGTCAGCAGTTCAAAACCACTGTTCTGTGGCAGAAAGATGAGGATCTCTGCTCCAGTAAAGAGTTACAGCCTCAGAAAGCCTGTACAGTGTTGCTGAGTTGGAACCGACTCCATGGCACATAACTACCACCACCATAAAGGCAGGGACCAAGTGTGTTTTGTTCACTATACTATACCCTACACTTAGAGTAATGCCTGAGGAGCACAGAGAAGGTGTTCAGCAAGATTTTGAGTGGTTAAATGAATGATGGTGGCAGATCTGAGGGTGAGTTTGTGGCTGGACTTCTGTGGGAGCTAATTTTCATTAAGCATGGCTAAATTTTACAAAGCTTCATAGACATATAGCATCCTCAGCCTTCGTCAGTTATCTGCCAAACACAGTACAAGCTGCTGATCATCAGAGCAAATGACAAAGGGATGTGAGTTTCAGAGGAAACCAATCTTTAAACAAATGTCCTACAGCTGTTACGGCAACATTAACACTGTCATGCTTGTAATAGTAGGACAGCATTCTGGCATTGCTGATTAACCACAGGTTAGCCAGATATTTTTTTCTCCATCTATCATTACAGAAAAACCTGTTATCAGTGTACATTTTTGTACTTTAGTAAATAAAAAAGATTTAATAGAGTAACAATTTAAGACTTTGAAATTGCCAGCGTAAAATTCAATTTTTATTACAATACTATTGAACAATGGAGCCCTGACAATGTAGTAGATTACAAGCTGCACCACTAACAGCAAAGTCAGTAGTTCAAATCTACCAGGCACTCCATGAAGAAAGATGAGGTTTCTGCTCCCATAAAGATTTACAGCCTCAGAAACCCTATACAGCATTGCTAACAGCACTATTTATAATTATTGAATGATGCAGAAAGCATCAAAAGAAGATAGAAGGAATACACAGAGTCACTGTACCAAAAGGAAATGGTTAATGTTCAACCATTTCAAGAGGTAGCATATGATCAAGAGCCAATGATACTGAAGGAGAAAGTCCAAGGTGCATTGAAGGAATTGGCAAAGAACAAGGCACCAGGAATTAATGGAATCAAAATTGAAATATTTCAAGATAAAGTGAGGCAGCACAGGTGACACTCATTCATCTCTGCCAAGAAATTTGGAAGACAACTATCTGGCTGACTGATTGGAAGACATCCATATTTGTGCCCATTCCAAAGAAAGGTGACCCAAGGGAATGCAGAAATCATCAGACAATCTCTTTGATATCTCATGTGAGTAAAGTTTTGCTGAAGGTAATACAGAAATGGCTGCAAGCATATATTGACAGAGAACTTGCAGAGGTTCAAGCTGGATTCAGAAGAGGCCGTGGAATGAGGGATATCATTGCTGATGTCCGACGGATCTTGGCTGAAAGCAGAGAATATCAGAAAGATGTTTGCATGTGCTTTATTGACTACGCAAAGGCTTTTGATTGTGTGGATCATGACAAGCTATGGACAACATTGCGAAGTATGAATATTCCAGAACACTTAATTATGCTCATGAGGAATCTGTACATGGACCAAGAAGCAGATGTTCGAACAGAACATGGGAACACTGAATGTTTTAAAATTCAGAAAGGTGTGCAACAGGGTTGGATTATTTAACCATATTTACCCAACCTGTATGATGAACAAATAATCTGAGAAGCTGGGTTATAAGAAGAAAAGCGTGGCATCAGGACTGGAGGAAGACTCATTAACAAACTGTGATATACAGATGATACAACCTTGCTTGCTGAAAGTGAAGAGGACTGAAAACATTTACTGATGAAGATCAAAGAGCACAGTCTTCAGTAGGGATTATATCTCAATGTAAAGAAAACAAAAACCCTCGCCACTGGACTAATAATATTCTTACCAAAGGATAAAAGATTGACGTTGTTAAGGACTTCATTCTTCTTGGATCAACTGTCAACACTCATGGAAGCAGCAGTCAAGAAATCAAATTACGTACTGCAGTAGGCAAATCTGCTGCACAAAATCTTTTTAAAGTGTTGAAGAGCAAAGATATCAACTTGAAGACTGAGGTGCACCTGACCCAAGCCATGGTATTTTACTTCAATAACCTCATATGCATGTAAAAGCTGGACAGTGAATAAGGAAGACCGTAGAAGAATTGATGATTTTGAGTTATGGTATTGGAGGAGAATATTGAAAGTGCCATGGGCTGCCAAAAGAACAAACAGATCTGTGTTGGAAGAAGTGCAGCCAGAGGCCAGTATGGCCAAACTTCGTCTTTCATACTTTGGACATATTGTCAGGAGGGACCAGTCGCTGGAGAAGGATATCATGTTTGGTAGTGTGGAGGGTCAGAGAAAAAGAGGAAGACCCCCAATGAGATGGATTGGCCAGGTGGCAGCATCAGTGGACTGAAGCATGGCAACAATAGTGAGGTTGGCCCAGGATCAGACAATGTTTCATTCTGCTATGCATGGGGTCGCTACGAGTAGGTACCAACTTGATGGCACCTAACAACAACAACATACTTGGCCTATGTGACGTGGACTTCTGGTGAGTCACTGTGGGATCAGCACGGGACTGCGAACTATAAGGCTGCAGTTCAAACCCACCAGTTGCTCCTCAGAAACCCTCTACAGGGTCACTATGAGTTGGAACCAACTTGATGGCACTCAGCAACAAGAACATATCACAGAGATTTTCAGGGTTTAAGGAAACTATAAAAGTTAAAACAAAACAAAAAAATAACCTCTTATACTGAGGTTGTGATAAACTAAAAAAGTCAAACTCACTGCGACCCAGTTGATTCTAACTCATAGTAACCCTGCATAGGGTTTCTGAGGCTGTAAATCTTTACGGGAGCAGAAAAATCTCATCTTTCTCTGGTGGAGCAGCTGGTGGCTTTGAACTACTGACTTTTTGGTTAGTAGTCCAGTGTTGATCCTACAGTGCCCAGCAAGGCATGACCTTTGAAAATCTAAAATGATATTACATTACAGAGACATAGGAGGGCACTCTAATCAACAAGAAAAGAGAAACAGAAATCATGAGATCAGGTTGACATTTAACAATTTACTGCAATAGGAGAATTAAGCATTAGCAAAATTGTGGATATTTTAATTTATAGCCAAGAGACTTTTTGTTCCTAATCCAAATTCTAAGAAGCCAAAAAGATTATGCAATTATATAAATTGGAGAGAAAGAATCCACCACTCTGAGGTCCAAGGCGAGGATTCACACCTCTTTCTAGTGATTTGTTAAACCGTCCCTCTTTCAGGTAAAGATCATCTACATACAAGCAGTCCCTGGGTTTCAAACAAGTTCAGTTGTTCAATATGTCTTTAACTCCAATTCGTACGTAAACTGGGAACAGTTAGGTAACCTTTGTATCTAATACCATTTAGTCAAGTGTTTGTCTTAGTATAGTTATCTTCCTATGCATAAAAGCATAAACACTTCTAAATACATGCAAACATCTTTAATGAAGTAAAAATACATCTTTTTAACAAAGTAAAAACCATCTTTAACAGTAATAATAACAATGTTTTGATACTGGTCATAAAGTGGCACTTATTTGTTATTACCAACTATGACATGCACCTCAAATTTTGAATATAAAAGGATTTATGGTGATGGGTTTGTAATGGATGTTCATAACCAGGGGGATGGTCTGTAATCTACAATAGCATTTGGTACTTCACTCAACCTTCACTGGGGAGAGTCCATGAATCCATTTCTTTGCTCCCATTGTTTTCCCAGGAAAAATGATGAGTTAAAGCTTGAATCTTCCACAAAAGTCAGTAGGAATGAAACAGCATTTTGCACAAAGGGACAGAAGCCACTAAAGAATATATAGCTCCTATACTTCTTGAGATTTTAAATTTGTAAATGCAAATCAATAAGTAGAGTATAACAACACTTAAATGACCTTTCAGCCTTTAACAAGAGGGCAGGATTCTGAGGTCATCACGCTCATTCACCAAGGATTACCACTGCCTCACAGTCATACCCAAATTTATGCCTCTGCAAAATTACAACAAACATCAGGTCATAGATCTTTGGGGTCGGTGGTAATAGATAAAGTGGAAGGTGCTAGAGCTTTGAATGCTAAGGGCTTACTGTGGTTACATAATAAATATTTGTTGAATAAACTAAACGATTCTTTCCATCTCTGGAGCTGTTATAAAAGGTCCATAAATGAGTATATGTTGTGTTCTTGTACTGTTTCTATTCATTTCATTCACTTTAACCTTTAAAATAGCACCGGGCTGCAAAACGTTTGAACCAGCCACTCCTTGGAAACCCTATAGAGGGTCACTATGGGTCAGAACCGATTCGACAACACTTAACAACAACAAACCTTCAGCCATTTGAATGGCCATGTTTCAACTCAACTTCTGTTAATGTTTACCTACTATTAATGTTGATTACTACAAGGGCAATTGTGCTGTTCAACTTTAATATTATACAGCTAACTTTTCTACTCTATTCATGGCTTAAGAGAATTTATCTGCCCCAATATGAACCTCTGGTAGTGTAGTGGTTACGAATCGGACTGCTATCCTCAGGGTCAGCAGTTGGAAACTACCAGCTGTTCCAAGGCAGAAAGATGAGGCATTCTGCTCCTGTAAAGATTTACAGCCTCGGAAACCCTGTACAGGGTAGCTCCACGGAAAATAAACAATATGAACCTCAAAAACATTATACCAAATGAAAGAAAAGAGGAAGACCCCCCCCCCCAGAGAGATGGATTGGCACAGTGGCAGCATCAATGGGCTCAAACATAGCAAGCATAACCAGGAATGATCACATACTATATGATTCCATTTATATGAAATGTCAGGAATAGGCATACCCATAGAGATAGATCAGTGATTACCTGAGGCTGGGAGGATAGGGGATTGGTTGATGATAATGAAAGGGGTCTGGGTTTCTTTTGTTGTTGTTGTGTTGTGAAGTGCTGTTGAGTCAGTTCCAACCCATAGCGACCCTGTATAGGGTTTCCGAGGAGCAGCTGGTGAGCTTGAACTGCCGACCTTGTGGTTCGAACCAACTTTGTTGAATTGTAGTATATGTAATTTATACCTCAATAAAACAATGTATGCACACACACACAAGAGGGTTTCAAAAAGTTTGTGGAAAAATTCCATTATCTTTTAATTCTATTTTCCACACACTTTGTTTCTGAAAGAAGGATATAAGTTTCTAGCAGGAATTCTACCTACAATTTTTCCCATTCCAGTTATCATTTAAAGAATTTGGATCTGTTCTAGTTTTGTTTCATCAGCCATGAAAGAACCCAGAAGAACGCATTTGAAGCCCTGGTATATGCTCGACACTGGAGAAAAAGAGGAAGACCCCCAGCAAGATGACTGGCACAGTGGCAGCATCTACGGGCTCAAACATAGCAACAATTGTGAGGTTGGCCCAGGATTGGGTGGTATTTCATTCTGTTGTGCATAGGGTCACTATGAGTCAGTACTGACTCAATGGCACCTAACAACAATACATGCACTAAAAGAGGAAGGGAGTACACACAGAACATTTCCTCACCTTCTCCTAGCCCAAGCATCTTTTCATCAAGAGGGAAAAAAAATGTTCTACTGTTTCCCTTTTTCTCATCCATGTTTTCAGACTTTTAAAGAAAGCTGGATGATTTTATCAGTAAACCAAAGTAAAAGTTAAGTTAACCCTTCTGATATCTTTAGCAAATGAGTTGTTACAGGAAAAATCTAGTACACCAAATGAGATTTATCCTTTATTGAGGATAGTAACTTTCTTCAATCATTAAGGTGCAATGTTCTTTTGCCACTATGAGTTGAGTGAAGCCTTTTCATGGAAAGCTCTGGCTTATTTATCCTTATGGGATCAGTGCCAGTGTCACCTGTCTAGGAAACAGTCCCTAATCTCTGCACTTGTCTGTCATCTCAAGTCCCCAAACCTTGAACATGCCTCTATTTTATCTAACAAATTGTGATTTTGGCTTTTTTATCTATCTTTGTCATTAGATCACATGCTTCTTTAGGGCAAGGACTGCATATTTCAGTTCTGAATTCTTCAAGGTTTAACAAACTAGCCCAGAATCAAATCAGTATTCTTGCACTTTCTTTTTACATAAAGAGTTTTAGGTGGAGAACATTTTTTAGTTGAGTCAATTTTAATATGTCCTCTGACTTCCATTCTGCAAATAGTGGACATTTTGCAAAATGCATGCCTGTAGCATGATGATTATCAAATGGGTGAGTATGTGTACACTGGAAAAGCACATCTGAATAGTTAAATGAAAACAATAGCCCCCCCCCCCGTTTTTTTTTTTTTTTTAATATGAAAATTACAGAAAGTAAGGCCTGACAACTAGGCTACAGGATTTTTAAGTTGAGAAAAAGACAGCTTTCCTATTCTAATTATGCCACTGCTAATAAGGAGCTCTGGTAGCGTAGTGGTTACGCATTGGACTACGAACCACAAGGTCAGCAGTTCGAAACTACCAGCGGTTCCGCGGGAGAAAGATGGAGGCTATCTGTTCCCGTAAAGATTTACACCCTTGGAAACCCTGTACAGGGTCGCAACCTACTCGACAGCACTTAACAACAAATTCAATAGGATTGGAATACACTAACTTGTTACATCTGTGTGCACAATAAAAGTTGTTGTTGTTATGTGCCGTTGTGCCAACTCATTCTCATAGCGACCCTGTATAGGGTTTCCAAGGAGCAGCTGATGGGTTTGAACGGCCAAACTCAGGGTTAGCGGTCCAGTGCTGATACTATAATGCCACATCAGGATTCCACAATGACAGAAAAGGGTCAAAATAAAGATCTGAGAAGCTCTCCTGTACAACTAGTCTTTGAACTTTGTGATTCAAGGGAGTCCTCCAGGTATATTGCCATGCTACATCTAACTTTTGCTCATGCAACCAGAATGCCACAGTGTCTCTGCCCATCCAAATCCTAACCGGGGTTTAAGACAAATCCTCCAACATCATACGCTGATCTTGTCCTCTGGATTCAAAAAGAAATTATAATTACATGACAACATAAAGTTAATTATGTTGTTCACGGTAGTTTCTACTCGCTTTTTCAGTCTATCCAAAGACTTGTCCACAAGAGCAGGGAGAAGAGCTTTAAACATGTATCAATCGAGTGTGCCTGTTATAACATTCACGTGGAAGCTCAGGAGTCTTAGGTGACCGTGTTTCACTCCTAGCTCCTAGGTGAAGAAATGAGACATTCGACCTTTTTTCTGACTAAAGGGTCCTGATAATGAATACGAATAAGATCTTCTGTTAAGAGAAAAGAGGGTGGGGAAGAACTTAACCTATTCAACAACAAAAAGCGGCTTTCTTTAGTTCGCTCTACTTTCCAGTTCCGAAACAGCCATCCCTCCTCCCGACGGTTCCCTTCCCAAGGTGGAAACGACGAAGTCCAAAAGGATATGGCACCACCTTGGACCTCTGACCTAGGAGTGGAGACTCACCAGTTTCATATCGGACTTTTTGTTGTTCAATAGCAGTCACTCGACTCCTGAAACCCAGAAAGGGTCTTCCGGTTCAATCTCCGCCACCAACCCGCAGAGAGCATTACGGGACAAGCTGTCTTACCCGGCTACATCGAAGAATCATGGGAAATGTAGTCATCCCTAGATGCATCATGGGAACTGTGGTCATGTGTTTATCTATATATACATATATGCATTTTTTTTCCCTCCCTTTCCCCTCTGAACTCCTTCCGTCAGCTCAAATTCATCCCCGTCGCCTCTTCATCCTCCTTCTTCACCCCAGCATGATATCATGTCCCCCCATTAGGCCTGGGACCCATGGTATTATGGGATGTGTAGTCCCCGTGGCTCTGGATCCCTTTCCCCTCCTCCCCGTGGGCAGGCAGAAGGATGCAGGACTTGCCGGGAGTTGTAGTTCTCTAGGGCCTCAAGATGCCGAGTTCCGTGCATTTACTCAAGGGAGGCAAGAACTACAACTCCCAGACCCACCCTGCTGCAGCAGGTGGGAGCGGGGCTGTTGATATCAATATGGCGGCTGTCAGCCAGACAAAGACAGTCAGTCTGATGTGATTGAGACAAGAGAGGTTTTCAGGGGGGAGACTAGGAGATAGGGGCCTCCCATCCCCCTTCTCCTCTTCCTGTGCTGGCCTCAACCCCTCCTTGTCCCCTCCCGACGGGCGCCCCACGCGGAAGACACCCCTCCCCCTCCAGCTTTCCCCTCCTCCCTATTTCAGCCCTTCGTACCGGGACTTTGGGGAGGGGGCTGTGCCGGGCGGAGAGAACTCAACAAGGATTCTGAGGTGAGTCGAGCGGTTTTGAAGCCGGACTACCTCAAGTCTCTATCCTCACTGCTTTCTCCTTACTTTTAAATATTTTCCCCAGAGGTTTAGGGGAGAAAGTGAGTGGAATGGGGAAGGGTCTCTCTGTGGCCGAATTGAGAGGAGAGAGAAAGCGGGGGCTTCTGAGTGGGTGACCCGGACTTAGGATTTGGGGTGGGGCAGTTTATAGGGTGCTGTAATTGAAAGGCATCGGCTTATTCCCAACTCTTTTCTCCTTGTTTCCTCCACTATGGGCGGAAGGTTTGAATCCGGGAGGTGGGGTCTCCTGTTTGGAGTTGGGGAAACTGTGAGGTGATTTTGAGGTGCGTGGGTTTGCTAGGTATGCATAACTGTGTTTCAAACTGTTACGTATACTTGTGTTACATATGTGTATTGGATAAATGTCTAGAGATAAGAAGTTAGATAGCTAGAAATACAGCTTTTAACTGGGCCTGGACTGAGAAGCGTGCGTGAGGTCCTGCTCCTGGACGTTTGGCTGACGACGTGGTGCGGGGTAGCTGGGGTTAGCAACTCGTTTGTGTCCCATTGCCCGCTCACACTCCTCTCCGCCTCAGCCCCCTCCTCTGGCCGGATCTCCACCCCAAACTCCGGCCGGAGAGAATTGTAGAGATGATGTGGTATGGTGATGGATTTTTGCATCCCTAAGTCGCTAGCTAGGTGGGAAAGGAAAAGTGTTCTTAATATTTTATTCCGGAACCGTGTTTTGGTTACACTATTGGGGCAACTTTGAAAGGAGTCCTCCGCCCACCTTCACCCCCAAACAGTAGGTAGTCTTCGTGTTAAATATAGTAATAATTAAGATTTGGGGACGTGGGGTGGGGGTCCGGAGTGCCGAATTGTGTATGTGTGTCTGTGTGTCTAATGACACAGAACAACTCTTGTGTATCTTGAGATAAGGCGACTTATTTTCTTAGTAGGAAAAACTGTTTGGAAATTATTTGGGGGTAGCTGAAAGGCGCTGCTTGTGTTTTTCTTCTACCCCACCCTGTTCTGCCTCGCATTTGCCTGAAAGCTGGTATGGAAGATTGAGGAAGCATTGGGTGAGTGAAGGGAAGAATGCAGTTGGCATTAAAGATAGAATATATGAAGTTGAATGGTATCAAGTGATTACTGTTTTTTATGTACTCTGATGCTCAAAAATCCTCATGTATCAAATAGGGCACAGTGATGTGACTAGTTTATTTCTCAGCTTTAGAAACTCCTTCCTTCCCATGGTACAACATTTCTCTTCCTGGATGAACATAATGCCTCCTGAGCCTTTTTTAAAAAATTAGTTTGAGTTAATATGGTTAAGATTTCTGTGTTTTGTTTTGTTTTTTAAATCCTTAAACATACATCGCTAGATCAAAAGGCTCTGCATTCGTTTTTAATTTTGCATTTATGCCACAGGTAATTATTACAACAGGATTGCAATGCTATTCATTAAACTTATTTATAAATTGTACGGCTAAGTTATTAGCTGTAGTTTGGAAATTTTGAATTCTGATTTTTTTGTTAGTTTCGATTACAGTTATAAAGGGAAGAGATTGCAACCTCTATTGTCTTTTATATTCAGCACCATTACAATTGGAGAATTTAAAAGTAGATTTTGTACTTCCATCTGCAGTAGAAGTTCATTAATAAGCCTTATTTGAGGGTTGTTATGTTTTTTTTTAGTGTAATGGACTTTTAAATGACTAAAAGAATTCTCATAATTTCTATTTAGATTGTTGATAATATAATGTATTTATATATTTAACCCCAAACTTATTAATTCTTGATACTGCCATCTATCAGAAAGGATCTTAGAGTCTGTAAAAACTAAATTTCACATAGATACAATATGAAATTTCTGCAGTTGGTCATTCACACAGATAAGCTGACTCTTAAGTGTGAGGTAGCATATATTTAGATTGACCTGAATAGAAAAAAATTGATGTTTTGTAAATCATGAATTAAGAATGTAGAATATGTCAATTCAAAGCCCAGACTAGTTTGTTATAGATAGGATTAACATAATTATTTCTTTTAACTTTGTATCTTATTGTGAAGTAGTACTTTGCAAAAACTGAAGACAAATCCTATATTGACTATGTAATAGAGTGGGGGTTTTTTGTTTTGTTTTTGCCTAAAGATAATTCTGCTAGTCATAGGGTTTTCAAATGTTTAATAATAATTACTTTAGGAAAAAAACCCTCTAAAAGAGTCAAAAATATGAGAATGCTTTGTCTTCCACCTATCCTTAGCTCAAAACAATCCTTTCATTTGTTTTATTCTTTGGAAATGTAAAGTTATTTACCATGGGAAAAGCTCTCATTAAACTTTTTGACAAGTAGCCTTATTGAAATCATTAAGTATAAACCCAATATATTCCTTGCATTTGTTGGAGTGATTCTGTTGCATTTTAAGCGAGGGGCATTAAAATGATGTAAAGCCTTTACTGCAGGTTAAAGCATAAAACATTTCTCAGCATGTGGAAGTCATTTGCTTTAAGAAAAAGTCGAAAATCAGGGCATTGGTGCCTGGCCAACTTAAAATTTCATCCCATAACTGTGAAAGACACATTTATTTTCATCTGATCACTTCTAAAAATGTTGCCTATTTTATGGGAAATTGAAAATCCAAACTGTTTTAACTCAATCTGTTGCTAGCTTACTGTGTACTGCATATATTTGCACAACTATTTCTGCTTACAGATGTGCATCAAGAAGCTTTTAGGATCAGCTTTATGTTGAGTGTCTTCAGTAAGGCTTCATTTTCACTGCTGCAGAAACAAATTTCAGTCTTCTACTAGCCTTTGTTAAAATACGACTAATATAAGTATAAGTAGGTTATAAAATATATTGCAATAAATCTCACTGTCTCATTGTGGCAAGTATTCATTGGAATGGTATTGATATTTTTCAGTTTTATTTTTTTAAATGCACCAGGAATATTCATGTTTAATTTGTGCATTTTGGGTGTTCGGTAGACTATGTATTTAGTCCATCCACTTTTAATGTTTCAGAGAGCAACTATGTTGCTTGTAAAATCTTATTTGCTGTTTCTGTGTTTATTTCATTGCAGCTTTTTATTTTTGTATATAGAATCATAAACTTGAATTATTTCACTTGGGAATTGAACTTTATCACAGAAGTCATTTTTCATAAATTCATTTTCAATGTAATGCCCAACTTTTTGAAAATGTGAACATTTATAGAAATTTTATTTTTAAAGTGCTAAGTGAAAATGTGTTGATTTTGTTGTTTTAAGTTTTTTCTGGTTTACAAAATTTAAAGTGTCATGTACATACATCCATACTTGTATTCACATATATATAAACACTTGTATTTTGTTTATGGAGTCCTAGTGTGGCGCTGTAGGATAAGCACTGACTGCTAACCTCAAGATTGACAGTTCAAACTCACCAGACACTCCTTGGAAACCCTATCTATATAGGATCACTATGAGTCTAACCAACTAAGTGGCATTTAACAACATGTTTGTTTATTTATGAAGTTGGTATATGTATATCTATCAGCTGATAAAGGAATTTAAGTCACTAAGTCACAGATAGCAGGAGACTGAACAGTGGCTCAAACTAGAAACTAAGATTAACCATCTACATGTTGTCCACATTATGGAAACTATAGAAATATTCAGTATCACTTCAAACCATTATTTTCACAGATTCTTCCAAAATAATGGAAGCAAAAATATGTCCTCTCAAAATACAAGCTACTGGTGTTGAGAGTTTTCTCAAAATAGTATCTTAAGTAATTTGTGATTGAGATTCATAGGCACAACTATTTCCCAAATGGCCCTTGTTAAGCTAGTCAACTGCCTTTGAGACTGACTCCAATTCATGGCAATCCCATGCATAGCAGAATCAGACTACTGAGATTCAGAGACTTTTCTGAAGTTAGATTACCAAACCTTCCTAGTCTAATTTACTCTGGAAGCTATCCTGAAACCTATTTAGCATTATAGAAACACTCAAGCCTCCACTGACAAATGGTGGGGCTGTATATGAGGTACACCGACCAGGAATCAAACAAAGGTCTTCTCCATGGACCCCTAGTAATCTATCATGGAACCATCAGTTACCATATTGTTAGATTTCTGGTGAATTACAGAAACTCTATACAAAGTCACTATGGGTCGCAACTGACTGGATGGCAAGTACCAACAACATAGTTAATAAGGGGAGTCCTGGTATAGTGCTATGGATAAAGCACTAGACCGCAAGGTTGATTTGAACCACAGGATTAGTAGTTCAAACCCACCAGTCGCTCCTTGGAAACCCTACATAGAATTGCTGTGGTTGGAACTGACTCAATGGCACTTAACAACAACAGCATAGTTTTAAAGAGCCCTGGTGGTGTAGTGGGTTACACATTGGACTGCTAAGCACAAGGTCAGCAGTTCAAATCCACCTTCCGGTCTCCAGGGAGAAGGAGGTGGCTGTCTGCTCCTGTTGTAAAGGCTTATAGCCTTGGAAACCCAATATAGGATCTTTATGAGTTAGAATCAACTCCATGACAGTAGATTTTTTGTTTGGTGGTTGTAAAGATTTTTTCAAGTGATTATTTGATATCAAACATGTAGCAGCTATTAAGTGCCATCAAGTTGCTTCTGACTCACAGAAACCATGTATAAGGTTTTTGAGGAGTGGCTGGTGGGTTTGAACCATTGACCATACATCTCAAACTGACCTTTTGGTCCAGCGCATTATCCTGCAGCACCATACCAGGACTCCAAAACTTTTAGTTAGAGTCTATTTAAACGTAACCCAGTATTTCAATAACTTGTTTTTTTTCACCTTAGATAAAACTAGTTGAAATTTATCATAACATTGTCTTTGACATTTACTAAGAGCATTTATTTACTTGGTGGCCCTGACTTTAGCATACTTCTATCCTAACAGTGGTACTAAGATTGATGTTACTGTACCATTTTTCCAATGGTGGTCATAATTGTAATACAAATGTTTATAGATCCTTAATTAGGGCTGTAAGGACACACACATTTTTAACCTTTGCAAACAAAAGGAGGAAAAAAATGGTAGTCTGGTGTTAGGTTTGTAGTGGTTGGTTGAAATTTTTTCAAACTCTAAAACAAAAGGCCTGAGACATTTCTTTTATGTGCTAAGATGATTTTAACCATTCAAGGAGCCCTGATATATGGTGCTGCAGGATAATGCTCTGGACTGTTAAGTCAGTTTGAATTGCAAGGATGGTGGTTCAAACTCACCAACTACTCCTTGATCCTTGGAAACCATATATAGGTTCCTTATGAGGCATTTAACAACAGTCCCATTCAAAGGGAATTTTGTTTGTTCTTAAGGCAAGAATGCTGATTATAATAAGAATGTTCACTAAATTCCACATATTGGATATATTCTCTAGTGCCTCTGTTCATCTTATGTTCAGTGTTAGTCTGCATAGGGTTTATAGAAAACATTTAATGACTCTCTTTGCCATAAACATATACTAAACAATGAGTATGGAGTTACCAAGCAGCAGTAATGTTAATATATATGTCATATTTTTCATAGAGAAAAAAATCAAGTACAGTGAGTATTGCTGAAATTAGTATGATTTAACACTGTATCTGCTTAAAAATTTGATTAAGTAGTAATAGTTTAAAATGTGAAGTTGTTTGTTTGGGCCTAGTCTGTCAAGCCTTGGAATCATCTGTATTCTACCCAACCAGTCATGAGGCCAAGTTGATTTTACTCCCTTTATATCTGTTGTCTTCTTTTTACTCTATTGCTGTTCTCTTAATCTAGACCTTCGTCATTTCTGGTTTATTACATCAGTCCAAGCTAATCTTCCTGCTTTGTTTTTGTCCTTAGTCATTCTGCATTTCTAGCTGAAGGATCTTGCTAAAATAAAATGTCAATTTTATTATCAGCCACTACTCTGCCCATAAGCCTTCAGCAGCTCCCCAGCCTTCCAGTTTTTAAATCCAAACTCTTCTCTTACCTATGCATTCACGTCCCATCTGTCTGCAGTACATATGCAGACAGGCTGTACCTCAAACTTCCAGGCAGCCATGAGACTGCTAGGAATGAGATGTGTGCACACAGTGGCATCAGCCATGCCATGGGTATTGTGTTCATGTGTGATCAAGCCAGACATACGAGACATGCAGTGTTTGCAAAGTGAAAGTCATTATTATTTATAGAAAGTACACAATAACATATTCCCAAAGGGGAAACACTTAGCCTTCTCAAGAGGGACTAGTCCCTGGAGAAGGACATCATGCTTGGTAAAGTGGAGGGTCAGTGAAGAGGAAGACCC
Source organism: Chrysochloris asiatica (assembly GCF_000296735.1). Taxonomy (NCBI): domain Eukaryota; kingdom Metazoa; phylum Chordata; class Mammalia; order Afrosoricida; family Chrysochloridae; genus Chrysochloris; species Chrysochloris asiatica. The sequence continues at coordinate 5,406,096 of NW_006408582.1, read as the reverse complement.
CAAATGAGATGGATTGGCATTTTGGCAGCAGCAGTGAGCTCAAGTGTAGCAATAATTCTGAGGTTGGTGTAGGATGGGGCAGTGCTTCATTTTGTTGTACATAAGGTTTGCTATAAGTTGGTACCATCTTGTTGTTGTTGTTATATGCTGTGGAGTCGGTTCCAACTCATAGCAACCCTGCACAGGGTTTCCGAGGCTACAAATCTTTACAGGAGCAGAAAGCCTCATCTGTCTCCCGCGGAACAGCTGGTAGTTTTGAACTGCTGACCCTGAGGTTAGCAGCCCGATTCATAAGCACTACGCTACCAGAGCTCCTTGGTACCATGCAAGCACCTAAAAACAACAACATTCTTATGTTACATGGCAGCCACACTGGGGTTCAGATCATATGCTTTTTTCACTGCTTCATCCGGTTACTTACACATTTCATGAGGCTTCTGCTTTGCTACTGAGCCTCACTGAACCTTGCCTCACTGGTGAGAAGACTCCAGTATATAATCTTCTGAGTCTGCCTCTAGACCCTTCTAAGTTTCTACCGAGTTCCATGAACCTGTTGAAGCCTGAGGGACTCTCTTGGCTGCCATGCTACCCGGGCCCCCACTGCCAATGGGAGAGGTGTGCAGCCTCTGCATGGAGCACACTCAGGCTTCTCTTAGCCCCACACGGGCAAGAGTTACAGCTCTTTTGGTAGTGGTGGTGTGCCGCGGAGTACTTCCCGACTCATAGCAACCCTACATAGGATTTGCAAGGCTGTAAATCTTTACAGAAGCAGAAAGCCTCATCTTTCTCCTGAGGAATGGCTGATAGTTTTGAACTGCTGACCTTGAGGTTAGCAGCCCAACTTGTAACCATAACACTATCTGAGCTCCTTTACAGCTCTTTTAGCTCCTAACAAACCTCCTGCTGAAAAGCATTCATTTCTAGCTTGGTATGCCAACAAGCCTGCTACTGCTATTCTTACTGTCTCATGCCATCTTTAATGTTACAGCTCTTCTGAGTCTAGGAGCTTCTCAGTGCAGGGACCCCAGGGCCTTGAACCAAAGGCTGCAGTCCACTTCAGGTTCTTTATATATGTATGTGTGTATGTATATATATATGTGTGTGTGTGTGTGTGTGTGTATGTATATAGTCATTAATTCATTCTTTTTGGAGTTATTACTCTACCATTAGCATAAATTCACTGTCCTTTAAATTTCCTATCTTACCATTCAAGTTGCTGTTATCAGTCTGATCCCATATAAATATATCTTTTTTTTAATGTTTTATTGTGAATTATGTGATAGTTTACATGAGAGAATATTAACTTTACATTTATCCTATTGTATATCATTACATTGCCACAGTTACAATTCCCTCCATACATTATCAACCAACCAGAGGGTATACCCCGCAAGCCTGCCACCCGGTCATCAGTACACAGCCCTTCTCCCTCTCTGGGTCTGGAGTTCCCAGCTGCTCCCATCTCTCCACGTCATCATCTCTGCCTCCATCTCTGGCGTCACTGCTTCTCTGGGTAGGATCCCACACACCACTCTTCTCCCTTGATGGTCCCAGGGCCCTCTGCTCCTGGAATGCAAAGTCAACTACTCCCCTCCTTTTGCTACAAAACATCTACCTTTACATTTCCAACCCTCACAATCAATCCTGATAGTAATTATTCACTTTTGTATCACATGAGTGCTATCCACATCTCCTTTCATCCGTCCTACCCAGACAGATTGGATACTATTCAGTGGAGATTCTACCTCTCTGCATGCCCTCTGGATTTAGGCTCCCTCTTGAAATTTTGTAAGCCAGTCACTTCTTGCCTTTGTAGCCCCCCGACCCCATTTTGGGTAGCCAATGTCCAAGTTGCCCATCCATACTCTGTGTATGGAGGGGGTGGGAATGATCCTTGCTATAAAGATTTGTTCCCTCTTTTGAGCGTCTGCATCCATAGATGTAGGTCAAGTTCATCAAATTATATCCGATTACTTTTTTTTTCCTCTTTCTTTAGCTATGTCTGAAGAAAGCATAATGCTTAAGGTTGTTGTTGTTGTTATGTGCTGTGGAGTCGGTTGTGACTTATAGTGACCCTGTACAGGGATTCCAAGGCTGTAAATCTTTACGGAACAGAAAATCTCATCTTTCTCCTACAGAGCAGCTGGTACTTTCGAACTTCTAACCCTGAGTTTAGTAGCCCAATTCGTAACCACTACGCTAAGTAGACATTCTTTATTGGCTAAACTGAACTATAATTTGGGCTTTAAGAAGACAAGGGCATATTTTTGGTTTAGGTTTGAAGATTATATTAGCCAGACTCTTATTGATGGTTGTGAGGTCCCCTCACAACTCCTTTGGTTTGACCTTTATATGAGCCTCAGGAAAAAACAAAACAAAAAACAGATTACTGCCATCGAGTCTGTTCTGGCTCGTAGTGACCTTGTACCTATATAGCGTTTCCAAGACTCTTAATTAAATCTTTAGGGGAGCAGACAGCCTCATCTTGATTCCCACTATGTAAGTTTACCTTTTGTCATTTACAAGGCATAGTCCTCCTCACAGGATCTCTTTGGTAGATCATAAGTTACTCAATTTTCATAGACCCAGCCAATCATTTTGTAGGTGTAGTAAGACCATGACTGGAAAGACCATATATAAGCCATTCATTGAACTGCACCATGTCTGTCCAAATCCTGATTCTACCATGTACCAACCATATGACCTTGAAAAAGTAATTTAATCTGTTTGGATCTCAGATACTTAGCTATGGTGGTAATGGTAGTTATATGCTGTTGAGATAGTTCCTACTCATAGCTACCCTGTACAGGTTTCTGAGGGTGTAAATCTTTATGGGAGCAGAAAACCTCATGTTTCTTCCTTGAAACAGCTGGTAGTTTCAAACTGCTGACCTTGCAGTTAGCAACCTGACTCATAGCCCACTATGCCACCAGAGCTTCTTTTACTTAGCTGTTGGATGGTGACAAAAAAACAAAACAAAAACAGTACCTATTTCCTGGAATTGGGCTATAGAGTTGCTTCTGATGCAGAACCCTATTATGTACAACAGAATGAAACACTGTCTGCCTAGTCCTGTGCCATCCTCACAGTTGTTGCTTTGCTTGAGTCCATTATTGCAGCTCCTATGTCAGTCCATCTCATTGAGGAATGTGTTCTTTTTTGTTGACCCTCTACTTTATCAAGCATGATATTCTTCTCTAGAAACCAGTCACTTTTGATAACATGTCCAAAATAAGCAAGACAAAGTCTTGGCATCTTTGCTTCTTAGGAGCTTTCTAAGACATATTTATTTGTTCTTCATCCCATGGTGTATTCAATATTCTTTACCATCACCATAATTTAGAGGCATCAATTCTTCCTCAGTCTCATTCATTGTACAGCTTTTGCATGCATACGAGATGATTGAAAACACCATGCTTGGATCTGGCTTCCCTTAGTCCTCAGTGTGATATCATTGCCTTACAAAGGTCTTTTGCAGCAGATTTGCTCACTGTGATATTTCATTTGATTTCTTGACTGCTGTTTCAATAGGCATTGATTGTGGAACCAAGTAAAATGAAATCCTTGACAACTTCAATCTTTTCTCCATTTATCATAATGCTGATTATTGGTCCAGTTTTAGGAATTTGTTCCCTACTGAAGACTGCAATCTTACCTTCATCAGTACCGTTGTTGTTGTTATGTGCTGTGGAGTTGGTTCCGACTCATAGTGACCCTGTACAGGGTTTCTGAGGCTGTAAATCTTTACGGGAGCAGAAAGCCTCATATTTTTCCCGTGGAACATCTGGTAGTTTCGAACTGCTGACATTGAGGTTGGCAGCCCGACTCATAACCACTATGCCAGAGCCGTATTTTGGGACAAATGACACATGTATCTGTTTTTTGCAAAAAACTGCAACACCTTTGACTGTTAGCTTACTATGAATGCTGTGTGTATTATGTACATGGGTGTGTTGTTTACATGGACACATTGGGAAAATACAGTAAGTGCTTCAAGTACTCTTCACTTTCAGCAAACAAGGTGGCATCATCTGCATATGGTAGGTTTTTAGTCTTCATCCAATCATGTAATTATTTCTAGCTCTTAGAATGCTGTTGAATTATTAAAATGTTTTTGGTGTATTATAATTGTTAACTATTATTATAATTATTATTTCATGCCAGAAATGTTATGTTCATTTTTTAGTAATGTTTTATCACTACCTGCCCTATACCTTATACTTTAGCTATACACAACATATACTCGGTACCATGAATGGGACATCATTCAGACACACTTGCATTTGTTACTGTCTTCAAGAATAAATACTTTTTTGTGGATTTTAAAGTATATTGCTATATGAAGAATGATAATGATAATGTATTCTGTTGGTCTGGGTTCTATGAGGAGGCTACAGAAAGTCCCTGAAAAAATGGGGCTAAAGGATAATAGAATTTTTCCACGAACTTTTTGAATCCCCCTAGTAATTTTTTTCTCTTAAAATAAAAAGTAATACTAGGGAAATTATGGCCCAATTTAGGACAGGCACAGTTTTTAAATTCACTTTCCTAGCCTAAGTATTGATACATTATTTAATGTATACTATAATAAAATATGCAAAGATTTAGAGTTAGAAAACCAAAAGGGAAGAACGCGGTCAGTATTTCTCAAGCTGGGGGAACTGAAGAAAAAATTTAAGCCTCGACTTTCG
>NW_006408582.1:5385097-5400152 GCF_000296735.1 Chrysochloris asiatica | reverse complement strand
TGAAAGTGCCATGGACTGCCAAAAGAACCAATAGATCTGTTTTGGAAGAAGTGCAGCCAGAGTGCTCCTTGGAGGCCAGGATGGCTAAGCTTTGTCTCTCCTCGGAAACCCTGTACAGGGTCGCTATGGGTCGGACCCGACTCGTTGGCACTTAATAACAACAACAACAACAATACACTTTTTAGACAGGAAATTGTTTCTCTGATTTACGTACTAATGTTTATACTTGAGGTTGGTTGACTAATTTATTCCCACTGCTTTGGTTGGTTTTTCAAAGTAGTAGTAGTGATTTGTATCTGCTTCTCATTCTTCTCAAGCAGGAAAGAAGGAGAACAGAGTGTCCTATTTTTACCAAACTGAGCCTTGCAAGGATAAATGGTACAGAAAACTATTGGATAGAGTTAACCAGAAGATAGCTGAATTATCAGTCGAGATTTTTAGAATGTAGTTTTTATCAGAGACTTTAACTAGTTGCATACACTCTCTGTCAGTGTTTGCTTTATTGGAACCTAATTGTTTATTGTTGAGAATTTGAAAGTAGTTATTCAGAATATTCTTTATTTGGTTGAAAATCCAGTTTATGGACTCAAAGGTAGCTTATGTTCATTTTACTACTAGCAGTTGAGAACTACTCAGGATAAGAATGGTTGATGCATTCTCTGGTAACAGGAAGAAATGGCATGATCATTTTTATTTTTCATACTGTATTATGCTTTTCAATAAAATGTTATTTCTCCCCAAAGGAGGTAAGTTAAGGTTAAATAATAAATTTCTTTTGAGATTTTTTTCCCCTCAAAAAGAGTGGCTTCATTTAAAGTAGAGTAATTAACATATGTTGTTGTTGGTGGTGTTATGTGCCACAGAGTCATAGCAACCCTGTACAGGGTTTCTGAGGCTATAAATCTTTACAGGAGCAGAAAGCCTCATCTGTCTCCCATGGAACAGCTGGTAGTTTTGAGCTGCTGACCATGAGATTAGCAGTCCAATTTGTAACTAGCTCTGGTAGCGTAGTGGTTATGAATCAGGCTGCAAACCGCAAGGTCAGCAGTTCGAAACTTCCAGCTGTTCCATGGGAGAAAGATGAGGCTTTCTGCTCCCGTAAACATTTACAGCCTTGGAAACCCTGTGCAGGATCACTATGAGTCGGAACGACTCCACGTCATACAACAATAACAACATACAAGCTATAAATATATTCTACTCTATTTATAAATAAATAAACTGCATTTGAATAAAGGCACTGACTGCCTTAATATTTTTCCTAAAACAAAAAATTACTAAATGAGTGCAAGTTATTGGTTGCTTATAATTTTTTTAAGATTTGGAGTCCTGGTGTGGCACTGCAGGATAATGCACTGGACTGAAAGGTCTATTTGAGTTGCAAGATTGGCACTTCAAACCTATCAGCTGCTCCTAGAAAGCCCTGTTGTTGTTATCGAGTTGATTCTCACCCATAGTGACCCTGTATAGGGTTTCCGAAGAGCAGCCGGTGAGCTTGAACCACCGATGTTGCAGTTCAAACGGCTTTGCAGTCTGGCGCATTAACCCACAGCGCCACACCATGACTCCAGAAAGCTCTGTTGTTGTTGTTATGTGCCATCGAGTCGGTTCCGACCCATAGCGACCCTGTATAGGGTTTCCGAGGGTATAAATCTTTACGGGAGTAGAAAGCCTCATCTTTCTCCCGCGGAGCGGCTGGTAGTTTCAAACCGCTGACCTTAAGGTTCACAGCCTGATTCGTAACTACTACGCTACCAGAGCTCCTTCCAGAAAGCCCTAGACAGGGTCAATATGAGTCTGAATTGACTCAACAGCACTTAACAATAGCAACAACAATTTTAATATTTATCTTCTAAAATAGAATGTCTTAGTGGATAGTATGCAGAATTAGGTATTTTCACTGTTTAAGTTTGTGCTTATCCCCATGTTATTCTCAATGTCATAATCAGCTAAACAGAAAATTTAGTGTTTTGAATATATAATGTTATTATTAATTAGTCATAAGTTTGTTTCATTTTTATTTTGAAATAATTCTATAGTTACAGGAAATTACAAAAATAGAATCAATGTATTTTTTACCCAGTTTCCTTTAAAAGGTACATCTTACCTAACTATAGAACGAAACTAGAAAGTTTACATTGGTACAATGTATGTGTATAGTTCTGTGGCATTTTATCATATACATATGGTATGTATGATTATGTATATAGTTGATATAGTTGATGATTATTATGTAACCATCACAACAATGATGATACACAACTAAATGGAATAATTACTGGGTCAGCTGTTTCACTCTTTTGCCTTATGTTGTAATTGAGAAATCCTTTTAACATATCTTGAAAATTTTATGAAAAATCTCAAACTTGCATGTGAGAACATTTAAAAACCAACTGCCATTGAGTTGATTCCGACAATAGGATTTCCAAGGCTGTAAATCTTTATGGGAACAAACAGCTTTGTCTTTCTCCCACACAGCAGCTGCTGGGTTTGAACTGCCAACCTTACGGTTGGCAGTGCACTGCTTCTCCAACAGCACCACCAGGACAAACTTTAGTTAAATAAAGAATGACTGCGAGTTGCCTGGATTACGAACTGGTTCCTTTCCTAAATTTATACGTTCAAATTTGTCCATAAGTAATAACATTAGGTACAGTTTGTGTTTAATGTAATTCAAATGTTTTTAATACACATATGTAAACATGTATATAGTATAACTTTCTATGCATAAGAAATATTAAACATGTTTAGATACATTAAAGCATCTTTAACGTAATGTTGTTGTTTGTTGTTGTGAAGTGCCACTGAGTCTGTTCTGACTCCTCACGACCCTGTATAGGGTTTCCAAGGAGTGACTGGTGAGTTTGAACCACCAAAATTACAGTTCAAACTGACTTTGCAGTCTAGCACATTTAACCCACAGTGCCACACCAGGACTCCTTTACCGTAATAACACAATAATAATAATAATAACATTTTCATGCATGTTGCAAAGTAGTGCATAGTGCCTGTTTGCTGCTGTGAACATTGTATATACCTTGGACTGGCAGGATGCTGGTAGCTGTGGCTTTCTGCTGACATGGTGAGCTTGACAAGATTATGAGATGTTGGCACTGACAGTAGGGTGGCTCGTGGCTGGCTGGAGGGCCTGTTAGCTGTGCTGTGGCAACTTTCAGATGGTGCTCAAGAAGGCTAACCTGAACTATATGGCTGTGCCACCCAAATTCTATCACATGCAGACCTTTTACAGGTGAGATCCATGCCTAGACTTCAGACAGTGCTGAGTGAGGTGTGACTAGCCAGTAGTCGGGGGAGAACCCAGGCTAGGTTTGAATTCCCTTCCCCTTAACTAGGCTACCTGCCACCCCTGAGTTCTGTTCTTTGTTCTTGTTGTTTGGAAGGCCTGGAGCTGAGTAAATATCATGTTCCTTCTGTTCTCTTGCTTTATCAATTTCACAAGGGATTGCAGCTTGAACAGAATGAATTACAATTTAGAGGTAGAAACTGACAGATTTAAACTACCACCTTGTTCTGAATAGAACTCTGGTACTAACTCATTTAATAATCCAGAAGTTGTTATTGCTGTTGTTAAGTGCCATCAAGTTGGCACCGACGCAGAGCGACCCAATGCACAACAGAACAAAACACTGCTTGGTCCCATGCCAACCTCACAATCCTTGTTAAACCTGACCCCATCGCAGCTACCACTGTGCTAATCTTTCTCGTTGGGGGTCTCCCTCCTTTTCTCTGACCCTCCACTTTACCAAACATGATATCCTTCCCCAGAGACTTGGCCATCCTGGCTTCCAAGGAGCACTCTGGCTATACTTCTTCCAACACAGATCAGTTTGTTCTTTTGGCAGTCCAGGGTATTTTTAATATTCTCCTCCAGCACAATAACTCAAATGCATCAATTCTTCTATGGTCTTCCTTATTCACTGTCCAGCTGTCACATGCATATGAGGTTATGGAAAATAAATGGCTTGGATCAGGCACGTGTTAGTCCTCAAGCTAACATCTTTGCCCTTCAACACTTTAAAGAGGCCTTGTGCAGCAGATTTGCCTAATGCAATACATCATTTGATTTCTTGATTGTTGATTCCATGAGTATTGATAGTTGATCTGGGCAATATGAAGTCTTCGACAACGTCAGTCTTTTCTCCATTTGTATGAATGCTATTTATTGGTCCAACGACGATGATTTTTTGTTTTCTTTCATTGAGGTGCAACTCATACCAAAGACCAGTGGCCTTTGACCTTCATCAGTAAATTTAAGTCCTCTTTACTTTCAGCAAGCATGGTTGTATCTATCATCTGCTTATTGCAAGTTTTTAATGAGTCTTCCTCTAATCCTGATACCATGATTTTCTTCATATAATCCAGCTTCTTGGATTATTTGCTCAGCATACAGATTGAATAAGTATGGTGAAAGAATACAACCCTGACACACACCTTTCCAAATCTTAAAGTATTTGATGTTCCTTGTTCTGTTCAAACAACTGACTCTTGGTCTATGTTGGGGTTCCTAATGAGCACAATTAAGTGTTCTGGAATACTCATTCTCCACAGTGTTGTCATGATCCACACATTTGAAAGCCTTTGCATATTCAATAAAGCTCAGGTAAACATCTTTCTGGTATTCTCTGCTTTCAGCCAAGATCCATCTGACGTCAGCAATGATATCTCTCAATTCATGTCCTCTTCTGAATCTGGCTTGAACCTCTGGCTGCTCTCTATCAATGTATGTTGCAGCCATTTTTGTATTATCTTTAGCAAGATTTTACTTGAATGCAATATTAATAATATTGTCAGATGATTTCTGCATTATATTGGGTCACCTCTCTTTGAAATGGGGACAAATATGAATCTCTTACAGTCAGTTGGCCAGGTAGTTGTCTTCTAAATTTCTTGCCTTCATTGCTGCGTTAGTTTGTTGAAAGATTTCAGTTTGTATTCTTTCAATTCCCAGTGCCTTGCCAGTGCCTTCAGTGTCAATGCCTTCAGTGCATGTTGGACTTCTTCCTTCAATATCATTGGCTCTTAATCATATGGTATCTCTTGAAATGTTTGAACATCTATCAGTTCTTTTTGTTACAGTGACCCTGTATATTCCTTCCATCTTCTTTTATTAATGAGTTCTGTGATAGAGTACTTGGTAATCTCAAATACCTGCTTGTCATATGAAGTGTTTATCCCCTAATTTTTGCCTGGTTCATATTAAACTCGGTTTATCCATCCTTTGTAGTTGCTTATACCACTAAATCATGACATGGTATTTTGGAGAAGTGTGGCTATTTTTCTAGATGTTATGCTTGTGACCTAATTAGTATTAAGTCCCAGCTATCTGGGACCATAGTCGCCTATGGTTATATCATCAGTTCACCTTTTTAAAGTTTATATTTTCACATACCATCTTTTAAGGCACTGTTTCCTCACCTCGTTTGTCAACAAATTCTTCTTAAGTGTAGTGTTCTGGATCTATTAATATTACACCCCCCCCAACCTATTGTACTTTAGTATATCAACCATCTTTTGAACCTTTGCCTTCACAAACAGATTTCTCACACTTTTTTTTTAGATTTGTCATCATCTTATCCAAGTCTCAATTTTGTTATTGTTGTCGAATCACTTCTAATGCAGGATGACCTCATGTGAGCAGAGTAGAACTACTCCATTCAATTTTCAAGACTGTGACCTTTTAAAAGCAGATTTTCAGACCTGTCTTATAATGCGCCTCTGGGTGGGTTCAAACCCCCAGCCTTTTAGCTGCTAACCTAGCACTTAAACCAACTGTAACACCCACGTTTCGTAGTCTTAATTAGTTCTATGGTATTCAGCTTGTAGAGTACATGGACTTTGAAGCTAGGCTACGTAAGTGCAAATCTGAACATACTATTTGTTCTGTGTTGATGCAAAAACACAGAACCTCGTTGTTTCAGTTTCTTCATTTTTAAAGTGTGAATGAGTTGTTGTTGTAAGGTTCCATTGAGTTGATACCAACTCATAGCGACCCTGTGCAGCACAGAATGAAACACTGCCTGTTCCTGGGCCAACCTCATGATTGTTGCTTTGTTTCAGCCTATTGCTGCTGCCACTCTGCCAATCCATCTTATTGAGGTTCTTCCTCATTTTCTCCGACCCTCCACTTTACCAAGCATTACATTCTTCTTCCGGGACTGATCCCTCCTGATATGTGTCTCAGGTATCCAAGGAGCATTCTGGCTGTACTTCTTCCAACGCCGATTAGTTTCTAGTCTACTTTATGGCATGTAGAAATGAGGAGGTCCAAGAGGCAAACAGAAAATTTCGAAGATCAGCTCGAGAACATAAAGCCAAATATTACAATAAAATGTGCAAAGATCTGGAATCAGAAAACCAAAAGGGAAGAACACACTCAGCATTTCTCATGCTGGGAGAACTGAAGAAAAAATTCAAGCCTCCATTTCGTTACTGAAAGATTCTCTGGGCAAATTACTGAATATTGCAGAAAGCATCAAGAGAAGATGGAAGGAATACACAGTCACTGTACCAAAAGGAAATGGTTAATGTTCAACCGTTTCAAGAGGTAGCGTATGATCAAGAGCTAGTGATACTGAAGGAGGAAGTCCAAGGTGCACTGAAGGAATTGGCAAAGAACAAGGCATCAGGAATTGATGGTATCAAATTGAAATCTTTCAAGAAAGTGAGGGCACAGGAGGCACTCACTCATCTCTGCCAAGAAATTTGGAAGACAGCTATCTGGCCAACTGACTGGAAGAGATCCATATTTGCGCCCATTCCAAAGAGAGGTGACCCAACGGAAAGCGGAAATCATCCCACAGTCTCTTTGATAACCCATGCGAGTGAAGTTTTATTAAAGGTAATACAGAAACAGCTGCAAGCAGACATTGACAGAGAACTTCCAGAGGTTCAAGCCGGATTCGGAAGAGGCCGTGGAACAAGGTATGTCATTGCTGATGTAAGATGGATCTTGATTGAAAGCAGAGAATATCAGATGTTTACCTGTACTTTATTGACTACGCAAAGGCGTTCGATTGTGTGTATCATGACAAGCTATGGACAACATTGCGAAGTATGAGTATTCCTGAACACTTAATTGTGCTCATGAGGAATCTGTACCTAGACCAAGAAGCAGTTGTGCGAACAGAACACGGGAACATTGAATGGTTTAAAATGTAAAAAGGTTTGTGACAAGGTTGTGTTCTTTTACCATACTTATTCACCCTGTATGCTGAGCGAATAATCTGAGAAGTTGGGTTCTATGAAGAAAAATGTGGCATCAGGATTGGAGGAAGACTCATTAACAACCTGCAGTATGCAGATGATACAACCTTGCTTGCTGGAAGTGAAGAGGACTTAATACATTTATTGATGAAGATTAAAGAGCACAGCCTTCGGTGTGGATTACATCTCAATGTCAAGAACACAAAAATCCTCACCACTAGACTAATAAGCAACATTCTTATCAATGGAGAAAAGATTGAAGTTGTCAAGGACTTCGTTCTTCTTGGATCAACTATCAACATTCATGGAAGCAGTAGTCAAGAAATCAAATGATGTATTGCATTAGGCAAATCTGCTGCACGAGACGTTTTTTAAAGTATAGAAGAGCAAAGATGTCAGCTTGAGGATTAACGTGCGCCTGAGCCAAGCCATGGTATTTTCAGTAACCTCATATGCATGCAAAAGTTGGACAGTGAATAAGGAAGACTATAGGAGCATTGACGCATTTAGAGTTATGGTGTTGTAGGAGAATATTGAAAGTGCCGTGGGCTGCCAAAAGAACCAATAGATCCGTTTTGGAAGCAGTGCAGCCAGAGTGCTTCTTGGAGGCCAGGATGGCCAAACTTCTCTCATACTTCGGACATATTGTCAGGAGGGACTAGTCGCTGGAGAAGGATATCATGTTTGGTAAGGTGGAGGGTCAGAGAAAAAGAGGAAGACCCCCAACGAGATGGATTGGCCAAGTGGTAGCATCGATGGACTCAAGTGTGGCAACAGTAGTGAAGTTGTCCCAGGATCGGGCAGTGTTTCGTTTTGCTGTGCATAAGGTCGCTATGGGTCAGTACCAACTCGATGGCACCTAACAACAATAACAGCAAGTATTGTTCCAATGATTTCCATCAAATATTTTCATCAAGTCAGTCAAGAAGTTACTGTACCTTGATACAAATTATGGTATATTTCACTATTTAATCCTTGTGCTTTTTTAAAGTTTAGCATTTTCTTTTCTTCCTCAGCCAAAACCAAACCCATTGTCATCAGGTTGATTCAGGTGCATAGTGACCCAAAAGAACAGAGTAGAACTGTTACTTTGGTTTCTGAGGTACATTTTTATGGGCCCAGACAATCACATCTTTCTCCCATGAAGCAGCTGATGAGTTTGAACTACTTGCTCTGTAGTTAGCAGCCCAAAACTTAACCCAGTTCATCACCATTGTTTCTTTTACCGCCCTTAAAATTTTCGAATTCCTAAAGATTTTTTTTTTGTTGTTGTTGTTGTTTTAATTGCATTCAAGCAAATGGCTTTCTTTCTGTTGTGTGTTTTTAGCCATTGTTTCTATGTATTTGCTATTTTTTCATTTGCTATGTTTGGGTATTCTTATCCTGCCAGTTAAAAGCTTCTTAATAAAACCTCATTAAAATATTTTCTAATGAACCCTGTCACACTTGGAACCATCCTTTATTCCATATGTAAGCTGTACTTAGACATTCATTTATTCCTATTTTAAAATTTTAGTAATAACATATGTCACATTTAAAATAATTTAGTTTGTATTTTATGTGTATAATGTAGATCCCTGGCAGAAATAAGGTCCTTACAAGAGTCTTCTTTTGACTTGCTCCCTCTGTGTTCTTTTCCCTCCCTCTCTAATTTTCACAATTCACTTATTAATTCTCATTCAAAGAGTACTCAACTGTGAGGTACAAATCTCAATATTGTTCCTGGATTATTTTTGCTTCAGTAATTAATATCTCTGGTCCAGTAATTTCAGGAATAGATATTAGCAGTAGACAGATTGCTGAATCTAAGGTCCTGACAAATACTGTTGTTGTGGAATTCTGGCACCAATGATAGTGGTTAAGAATGATCAGAATAGATAAATAACGAAAAGAAAAAGAAACAGACAAACCAAAAAACCAAAACCCCTGTCACCAAGTTGATTCCGACCCATAGCAGCTCTGTGGAACAAAGTAGAACTGCTCCCTAGAGTTTTTGAGGCTGTAAATGTTTATGGGATCAGACTGCCTCATCTTTCTCCCAAGGAGTATCTGATAAGCTTGAAGCATGGATCTTTGAAGTACTGAAAGGTAGGAATTTCAGGTTCAGGATCTTCTGAGGATAAGCTTCATTTTTTCCTTGTCTACCAGGATGACTTGGAGATGTAGGATCTTAAAATTGATAGTTATAAAAAATATTATATTGAATATAACCCAAGCAATTAAAATGTAGCTAGAATAATGAGTGTAGTAGCTCTTTTTCACCCAAACCCCTCTCCTCAACTCACTTCTCCGGGGCCCTCTTGTCTCATAACAGAACATTCCATAACTTAGTGGCTTAAAACAACACTAACTAATATTGTCTCTCAGGGCTCAGGGGTTGACCAGCTAGGTGGTTCTCACTTGGGGTTCCTCATGAAGCTATAAACTTGACAGTGCTGGAGTTGGAGTTATTCAAAGCTAGTTGATGTAAGTCTGAACCTGATTTAGGAGGAATTAAACAACTGAGAGCTTGAACAACTGTGGCTTCTTAGGCATCTTTTAATGGCTCTTAGTAGTCTCTCCATCACAGTGGCTTCGAGTAGCTAGACTTCTTGCATGGTATCTCAGGGTTCTAAAGGTATGTGTCCCAAGAGAGAAAGAAGGCCAGGCATACTGTGTTTTATTACTTAGTCTTGGAAGTCACTCGGTTTTACTTTTATCACATGCTAATTTTTGTGGTGCTGCAGGGTGATGTGCTGGACCGAAAGGTCAGTTTAAACCACAAGGTCTATGGTTCAAACTTACCAGCCACTCCTCAGAAACCCTATACAGGGTCGCTATGAGACAGAACCAACTTGATGGCACTTAACAGCAACAATATTTGTTGAGGTAGTCACACAGATCTGCCTAGGTTCAAGAGGAGGAAACACAGGCTTCACTTCAAGGCAGTAGAAATGTCAAGGTTTGTCAAGCTTCTAGAAGAGCATGTATAACTAGAAGCATTATTGAGGTGCGAAAACTGGCACCAGTCATCCCTCCCACAGTATACTCCTTCTTAGCAGGCATCGGTATTTCATTGCAAATGGCCACACACTACTCAGACACATACTCAGTTATGGAGTTTATTAGGAAGTTGTCCTAGTTGTTAAGAGCCGTTCAAGTAGTTCTGACCCATAGTGACCCTATATAGGGTTTCCAGGGAGCAGCTAGTGAGTTTAAACTGCTGACCTTTCAGTTTACAACTACTTTGCAGTCCAGCGCATTAGCCCATAGCACTGCACCAGGCCTCCAATTTACAGTTTGAAAGTTGGAAAGGCTTAGGACACAGTTCTTCCTGACAGGCTAGTCTCTCCTCAGCTGGTTCCACAGGTAGGCTTGTTTCTCCCTGAGCAATGTTACAAATCTCTTTTAGGGCTGCTGGCAAGTGCCCACAGGGCATACCACTCCATATAAGCCTCAACTTGGAGGCACTCAGCTCACTTAGTTCCCTCAGGTAAGTGCGTGGAGGCACTTCACTCTGCATGCAAGCCTCCTGCCCAAGTCACTCTGCTTTACTTCCTCTGTGGGCGAGGAAGCCCATTGTTCTAGTTTCTGGTTCTGCTGCTGCTGGTCCTCTGCCACTTCTCTGGTATCCCAGTTTTCTGTTCCTGGATCAAGGAGGTTCAATGTGCAGGGATCTCAGGGTCTAAAGGATATGCTCCACTCCTAGTCTTCTTGATGGTAGATTACCCCCTTTTTGTGGCACCATAGGATAAACACTAGATCGCAAGGTTGGTTTGTGCCTAAAGGTTGGCAGTTCATATCCACCAACCGCTCCTCAGAAACCCTACACAGAGTCGTGGTGAGTCAGAACTGACTCAGCAGCACTTAACAACAAAAACCTTTAAACAGGTGTTTTATACCCATGTTAGAGTTAAAAGTTTTTATAATCACCATGAACTCATCCTTTCACCTTCTCTTTACCCAAACCTAACAGGTTTGTTGTGAGTTACAAAGACTCTGTCTGAGTAGAAGAGCCATATGTAGTAATACACTACAGTGCATGATGCAATTGTGGAAAGTACAGTCTCATACAAGAAATGAAATACTATGAATAATTTGGTTTATTTTCAATTTCTTCGTTGTGTATATGAATACAAATCATATTCCTAAATGTATACGTATATAATGACATCATACCACTGCTTATTTTTTATTTAACAATGTGTAATTCACATTCATCTATGTCAGTACATTGTTTTGAACGTCATAAATAAATGAATAATATTTTGTTTAACGATTTGCCAAACTAGTAGAATTTGCCTACTATTGTGTTACCTCCTTTGACTGTTGAATGGGCCTGTAATAAATGCTTCAGTGAATAGGGCTAAACAGGTAAGAGACCATAAGCTACTCTTCCAACTTTCTGGGAATTGTTTCTTAAACTTTTTTTTTTCTTTTCTTTTTTTGCTTTGTTTTCCTTCTTTGTTTCCTACATTGACCTATCAGTAATCCTGTGCTTTTATCTTGATCTCTGAAAGGATGTAAAGGAAATAGAAATATCATCATGTATAGAGTTGTTATTAGTGCTTTTGAGTTGGTTTCAAGTCATAGCAACCCTATATAGGGCTTCCAAGGTGCAACTGGTAAGTTTGTACCACTGAATTTGTGGTTCAAACTAACCTTTCAATCCAATACTTAATCTCATAGTGACACACCTAAAGCTAATCTTACTGGGTACTTTACAAGTTCAAGGGTTTTTTTTTTTTGTATTTCTTCCTCATAAGTATAGAAACAGACTACAGACATTTTGACTTGACCTAGTAGTTGATCATTGGCCTGCGAACCACAAGGTCGGCGGTTCAAACCCACCAGCTGCTCTTCAGAAACCCTATACAGGGTGTCTGCGATACAACCGACTTGGTGGCACTTAACAAAAACAGCAAAAGTAGTTGATCAGATATTTGAAAAAAATTGTTCTAGAAAATAAGCATTAAAAACTGAGCCCTTAAACATTTTACTTTAATCAAAATATATAAATATGCATGTTTTCATTAGTCTTCTGGTACAAGATAATGGTTCTCAACTTGAGTGATTTTGCTCCCCAGTGGATATTTAGTAATGTTTAGAGACATTATTGATTGTCTCTAGTGTTGTGGGGGTATTATTGTCGTTTAATGGTATAAAGGAAGCCATGGATATTACTGAATTTCTTTAAATTCACAGGACAACCCTCTTTCCCCAAACAGGATTGCTATGAGTCAGAACCAACTCTGTGGCACATAACAGTTTTTACTTAAGCATGGCTGTAAACTTTCTCATTTAGAGTGGCTTTCAGTTAGCTGCCGACTGAGCATTTAACAACTGTGCCATCCAGATTCCTTCACGGATATTTACCCTATTTTTTCAACTTTATTTTCATAGAAACAATTCACTCATTTCATTAGTATGGATAATATATAATTAAACAAATACCAAAACAGCTGTTATAAAAAGTATGGGATTGAACTAACCTACTCTTGAGTTGGCTCACAGTAGAGTGTATGACAGAGTAACCTAATGAGCAGCCTGTGTCATTTTGCTTTAAAAGGGGAATCTAGAGAGTATTGGTGTCTCTGGGGAACACAAATGGTTAATGTCTCACCTTCCAACGGGTAGGTTGGAAGTTCTAGTTGTTCCCCCACCTCCTCCCCCAGATGCCTGGCGTTCTACTAAAACAATCTGCAATTGGAAACCCTATGGAGCACAGTTCTACTCTGATATAGAAGAGTTTGCCTTGAGTTGGAATTGACTGATGGCAGCATTGTTTTGGTTTTGGTAGAGACCATTGATTGTCTGTTGTAGGTTGGCTAATTGAAGGTTTATATGAACTATGTATGAGATTCAGTTTGATTCAATCTGTTACTTACTTTACTTATTCCATATGCTGAGATAATAATCCAAGAAAATTGACTATATGAAGAAGAGTGTAACATCACGCTTGAAGAAATATTAATTAATGATCTGTGACAGGCAGATGTCATGAACTTGCTTGTCCAAAACGAAGAAGGCTTGAAACACTTAGTGATGCATATAAAGCCTTAAGTATGGATTACACCAAAGCATGAAGAAAATGAAAATCTTTACAACTGGACCAATAAAACATTATCTTGACAAATGAAGAAATTGAAGTTGTCTATGACTTCATTCTATTTGGATCAACAATTAATGTCCATTGAAGCAGCAATCAAGAAATCAAATGGCATATTGCATTGTACAAATCTGCTGCAAAAGACCTCATTAAAGTTTTAAAAAGCTAAGGTGTCACTTTGATGACTAAGATGCTTCTGACTTAAACCAAAATCTTTTCAATCACCTTGTTGTTCATTATTGTTTAGTAACATCATGTTGGTTCTGAATCATAGAGACCCTCTATAGGGTTTCTGAGGAGTGGCTGGTGGGTTTGAACTGCCAACCTTACAGCTAGTAGTCCAGTGTTTATCTTACAGTGACACAGTCATACAAAAACTGGACAATGAAAAAAGAAGACAAAAGAAAAAGTGGTGTGCACAAACTGTGGTGTAGACGAAGAATATTGAACATACATACCATTGACTGCCAGAAAAACAAATAAATCAGTGTTAGAAGAAGTACATATTACACCTTATCAGGAAATCAATCTCCTTGACTTTTACTAAAGCATTTTTTTATACTGCCTTAAAATCCTTACATCCAGCACTTAAATTTTCTGTAGTTAATTGAAGACTTGATCCTAACACAATTTTAGTATGCATATGACTAGGACATTTTGTTCCCCTTAGGAGTGAATACATGCATTTGGAGAATATAATCCTGATATAATAAACATAATATGGGTTAATGCTGTGGACTGCAAAGTCAGTTTGAACCAAAAAATTGGCAGTTCAAGCTCACCAGCCACTCTTTGGAAACCCTATACAGAGTCGCTATGGGTTGGAACTGACTTGACAGCATTTAACAACAATAACAACGATGCGTAATTTTGGCTATATGAATTTATGTAGACTGACTCATAGCCTAATAAAAGTGGCGTCATTTAGAACTTAACTCAGAAATGAGTCATTGAGGTCTAAACGGCATTTTAGATACCCTATAGTCCTGGTGTGGCGCCATAGGATTAAACACTCGACCTCTAGGTCGGTTTGTTCAAAACTCACTAGTCACTCCTTGGAAATGTAACAAACTTAACAACAGCACCACGAATTATATAGTAACCAACACCAGGTTGTTGTAAAAATTCTATCTAACCTGAAGAGTTAATTTTTCTCATAGAGGATGAAGCTGAATTAGCATGTTGTTGTTAAGTGCCCTCAAGTCTATTACGACCCATAGCGACCCTGTATAGGGTTTCTGAGGAGTAGCTGGTTGAACTGCCAACCTTGCAGTTCAAACGACTTTGCAGTCTGGTGCATTAACCCACAGCACCACTGTTAAAATTGTTAGTTACTATTTCTGTGTGTTGCCTTAGGATAAACCCCAAAGTCCGTTTGAACCACAAGGTCAGCAACTGGAAATCCTATATATAGGGTCCTTATGAATTAGAACCCACTCAAAGGCACTTACCAATAACAACAACAATATCTGTTGTTGGTAAAAAATACTAGCTTTTCTTACCCTGAACTTTCTGCTAATGATGGTGGTTTTCTTTTCTTAAAACACTGTATGAGCTGATCTCCTCCCTCCCTGCCTTCCTCGGATGGCGGCTGTTTATGCTGGACGTGTGGCCAGAGACGGGTAAGGATCACGTGGAACCTCGGCTACTTAAGACAGAGACATTGCCATGCTGCAATGAGTCTCAATGACTGGTAAGACTGAGGAATTCGCACTGACCACCTAAGACAGGCAGCGTCCCTTA
>NW_006408582.1:5383125-5384452 GCF_000296735.1 Chrysochloris asiatica | reverse complement strand
GAGTGTCAGACAAGACTCTGAAACTTGCTTTCCAGCATAGAGGTGTTAAACAAATGAAGGAAATGAGGAGATAAAAGAACTAAACAGAACATTTCAAAGGGCAGCTAGTAAAGAGAAAGTCAAGTATTATCATGAAATATGTAAAGACCTGGTGTTACAAAAGGTATATGCAATGAATAAATCATTATTCTTGCCAAATTAAAACAAAAAAAAACACTGTATGATTAGGAAGGACACCAAATTACCTAGACAGCATGATTGAGTTAATTTGAATAAAAAATTTAATCATCCTTACCCTTCAAGTTTACATTCAAACAAAATTTACTGTGTAAGAAATTATTATGTGTATTATGACCTCACCATTATTTTTGTGAACTCATTTTCTGAACAATTTGTAAGTTTGCATATCAATTTTCTCTCTCTTTCAAATATTTATATGAGTGGATCTTAAGTTAAAGTACAAATGGTTAATGGCTTGGTTGGTAATAAAAATGTTAAAGCTTTGAGTCCTCGGAAAGACACCTCGAAAGAAAGGACTGGCAGTCTATTTCCAAAAGTCAGCAATTGAAAACCTGTACAGTGATCAACAAACAAGATGGCGAATTGGGTGGACGTGTAGGAAAGGAGCTCCGCCAACAACAACACAGAATACCCGACAAAGCAGGCTCAGGGGATGGTCCCAGAACTCTGAACCACATAGAAAGGAATATTTAGAAGGTTTGAAGGCTCACAGCTGGGGGAATTTGTGGCAGAAGCAAGAAATCCATTGCTTTCTAGTCCGGGACTCTCAGCTGCTCCAGGAGCTGCCATCTTGGTTGAGACCAAGCGGGAGAAGATCGGAGAGGCCACAGACGCCTGTCAGAACAGCTAAGATAAAGGTGTGGACATTTTTTTCTTTGGATATCTGTTCATTGGTCCCTTGCTGTCTGCGCACCCCCATTCTGGTAACTATAGGGGTGCCTGAGCTAGTGTGCACCCCAGCCTCACCCTCAGAGGGTTCTACTACGAATGCGCACAGAGATCCTCGAAATTTAAAGAGACAGTTTCCAATTAAAACCAAATGGCAATAGCCGGTCCTGAACTGTTTCCAACTAGAAAAAAGGCCTGAACGGGGTTTGTGGAGTGGGACAAGCAGACAAAAGAGGAAATAGGCCAAAAATGAAATCCTAAGTTACGTCAAAACGACCAACAGTGGCATCTTGAAACTTCTCAGGAAGAAGAGTGAAAACGGAAGCCCATTTCCTGATCACATCTACCTGGAGGCATTCAGAAAGCATAAAAAATACCAAAATACACACCCATCTAAGTATTAAGTCCACAGATAACT
>NW_006408582.1:5377368-5380685 GCF_000296735.1 Chrysochloris asiatica | reverse complement strand
ATGTAATGAAACAAGTTATATGAATTGTTGAATGTGAAACTGATTATGTGCCCTGTAAACTTTCACTCAATCCACAATAAAAACCTTAAATTAAAAAACAAAAAACTGTACAGCACAGTTCTACTCTGATGCACATATATGGAATCAATTTAATGGCAACTAGTTTTATCAAACTGGTAATTCCAAAATGATTTAAGATGACATATTTTAAATCAAGTATGTTTAAAACATTACCAGAATTAAAAGGAAGATAAATTTGGAGGAGATTATTTTTTCTTCTTAAGACATTTATAAAAGATGATTTTCACAGTGAACCATAAATGTAGGATTCAATTTAGGAGAAGTACAATAAGCATTTTGAGACAACTTATTGCATATATGTGTTGGTGATGCTTTTCATTATTGATCAGTTAGCAACAAGCTATGATGTAGAATCCTTGAAAAGAAAGGGCCAGAAGTAATCTGGTCTGTCACTAACATTCAGTAAGGAAATGAAGGAAGAAAGGAGTTTTTGCATATGGTTTTATTGCCAGGGTAGAACTCAGGTTAGTTATCTCCTAGTTTTGTATTCTCTCCATTGTACTACCAATTGAAACTTTCTAATTAATTATGCTCAAATTCTGCATATTTTATGATGGATGTTTAGGGGATTTTAGTGGTCAAAATAATTTGCTTTTTATAGATAGCCCTTGGTTTTCCATCCACTCCCATTTGTTTATTTTTAACTTTTTACTGGAGTTCTGGGATGGCGCTGTGGGATAAGCAGTGGACTACTAACCACAAGTTCGGCAATTCAAGCCCACCAACTACTCCCTGGAAGCCTTATACAGGGTTGCTTCGAGTTGGAACCAACTTGATAGCACTTCACAACAGCTTTTTAACGTGCATTAGGTAGATGCTCGCAGAACAAATCCGTTTTCCATTCAACAATTGTATGTATTTTGTTTCATGCCATTGATTGCAATCCCTACAGTATAGTTTCACATATCCCATTTCTTCTCTATGTTTCACATTTTCATTCCTTTTTTCGTAATCCTTCTGAACTTTGTCCTTGGATAGATTCTGCTTTTGATCTCAAATTGTTGATTATTTTAAGGAGTGCCTACCTAGTACCTAATAGTGTTGACAAGTTCCCCTTTTGTTGTTGCTATTACTGTTAAGTGCTATTGATTTGGTATATATAGTGACCCTGTAGAGGGTTTCCAAGGACAGGTGGTGGGTTTGAACTGCTGACCTTATAATTAGTAGTCCAGTGCTTATCCCACAGTGACACAGTACTATTCCCTTGTTGTTGTTTTTATTGTTATTGTTGCTGTTAAGTGCCATTGGATTGGTTCCGACTCATAACAACCCTATCTAAAATTTCCTAGGAGCAAATACATCATTTGATTTCTTGACTGCTGCTTCTGTGAGTGTTGATAGTTGATCCAAGAAGAATGAAGTCCTTGACATCTTCAGTCTTTTCTCTGTTGATAAGAATGTTGTGTATTGGTTCAGTGGTGAGGATTTTTGTTTTCTTTACATTGTGATGTAATCCATATCTAAGGCTGTGTTCTTTGATCTTCATCAGTATTATAAGTCCTCTTCACTTTCAGCAAGCAAGGTGTTTTAGGAAGCCAGAATCTACTCAGACATTTTTCTGGCAGTTTGTCTTCTACTTTTTGTCCTGAGTCTTGCAGCCATGTATTGAAGGTTTCTTAACGATTAAATAATAAAAGTCTGTGGCCAAAGAGAGCTCTTAAGTAATATTTGTATGTTTGGGTATTTTGTTGCCTAATTTGAGTCCTAGTGAGGCACTGTAGGATAAGGTTGGTTTGAAACACAAGGTTGGCAGTTCAAACTCACTAGTCACTCCTCTGAAACCCTACACAGGGTTGCTATGAGTCAGATCTGACTTGATGACAGTAAACAACAATTTTAAATTCACTAACATGTACTTGGGGTATCATGTTATGTAGTGTGTAGATACCTTGGTTATTAGTCATGATTTGTATTAATTTCCAAATGAACAAGTTGTTGTTATATGTCGTCTAGTCGATTCTGACCCATAGGGACCTTGTATAGGGTTTCAAGGAGCAGCTGGTGAGCTTGAACCACCAATCTCACAGTTCAAACGACTTTGCAGTCTGACGCATTAGTCCTCAGTGCCACATTATTTGTTTCTTTTATACTTTTATTTTAAAATGTAAATAATTTTAGCTTGCCTGGTTTTGTTTTTCAAGATGTTTTCTAGGACCACAATGATCCCTGGTGGCACAGTGGTTAAGTGCTTAGCTGCTAACTGAAAGGTCATCAGTTCAAACCCATCTGCCAGTTTGCTTGAGGAAATGTGTTTGCAGAAAGATTCCAGTGTTGGAAACCCCATGGGGTAGTTCTGCTCTGTTCTGTAGGGTTTCTATGAGTTGGAATTGATTTGATGGCAATGGGTTTTTTAACTAGGACCATAATTTATCAAAGTTCAAAAGGCTATGTTTATTTTTCAATATCAGAACTATTTAATTAAGGGAAAGGAAGGAAACTCACATTAATTAAGCATATTTAGTTTGAGTTTTTGTCTTAATTATAAACATGAAAACCTATTTATAAAAGTAAAAAAGTAGATGACTTAAAATTCAGGATATGCAGAAGACCTTAAAAGTTGGCATTGCTAAATGTAATCTAGAGTAATTAGGGAATTTGAAAGCATGTTTAACAAGATATTTGACTTACCAGTCTGTAGCTGTCCAACTGTTGGATGGTAGAAAAACCTTCCAACTTTTAAAGGTTTTTTATTGTGGATTGAGTGAAAGTTTACAGGGCAGATTATTAGTTTTACATTCAACAAATCATACACCTTGTTGCTTTACAATGGTTATAATTCTTCCATGTACCATCAGTTAACAGTATTTCTCTCTATTCACTTTAGCTCTTTTTTTTTTTTTTTAAACACTCATGCATATATAATAATTTATACCACCAAAGAGTACATTCTGCAAGTCTCCCTCCTGGTCTCCATCTCTTAGTCCCTATATTCCCATGAATTTAGAGTCCTCAGCTGTTCATTTTCTCCATGTCCCCATCTTTGACTCCATCTCTGGTGTTGCTGCTTCTCTGGATAAGGTCTCGCATTCTGCTGTGCTCTACTCCCTTGATGGTCCTACTGTCCTAAGGTCCTTTGTTTCTGGACTGTAAAATTAAACTACTCCCCCGTTTTTTTTTGTTGTTGTTGTTTTGTTTTTTTAAATGTTTTTATTTTGTATTGAGTGAAAGTTTACAGGGCACATCATCAGCTTCACATTCAACCATTCATATAGCTTGTTTCATTACATTGATTATTA
>NW_006408582.1:5349088-5377041 GCF_000296735.1 Chrysochloris asiatica | reverse complement strand
GGTCAGTGCGAATTCCTCAGTCTTACCAGTCATTGAGACTCATTGCAGCATGGCAATGTCTCTGTCTTAAGTAGCCGAGGTTCCACGTGATTCTTACCCGTCTCTGGCCACACGTCCAGCATAAACAGCCGCCATCCGAGGAAGGCAGGGAGGGAGTTGATCAGCTGGGGACCCCATGCGCCCGACATTGCCGGTCCACCACCTGCTCGAAGGTGACCAAGCAGGATCACTATGCTGAGGTTCAATCCAGTTCTTAGGGGATCTTACTCTCTAGCATGGGTTACTCCCCCGTTTTTGATACAAAACTTCTACCTTTACAATTGTTATATTCACAATTAGTCATGATAACAATTACTCAATATTGAATTATAAGAATCTTATCCTCATCTCTTTTAACTAAACCCATCTAGATAAGATGAAAACTATTCAGTGGGGACGCTTACTTCTCCCACACAGTATGAGACTCTTCTGTCCCCCGCATACTATTAAACTCAACTTCCCCTTGAAACCTTGTAATCCAGTCACTTCTTGCCTTTATCACCCACTCATTTTAGGTAACCAATACCCAAGTTGCCTATCCTTACCTACCCGGTGTACAGAGGGGATAGCATTGATATTTGATGTGAAGACTCCTTCCCTCTCCGTTGGTATTTAGAGTTACTACCTCCATGAGTATAGGTCAAGTTCATCAAATTGTAGCAATTTACCCTAGTTTATCAAAAATTGTTTTGTTCTTTCATCTTTTTTTTTTTTTTTCTTTCATCTCTAGTTGACTTCTTGTTGTTAACTGCCATTGAGTGGTTTCCAACCCATAGCGACCCAGTATAGGGTATCTGAGGAGCAGCTGATGAGCTTGAACTGCCAACCTTGCAGCTCAATAGCTTTGTAGTCTAACACATTAACCCACAGCTCCACGTCAGGAATGAGAAAATCATTGGACAATACCTTTGATATCCCATGCGAGTAAAGTTTTACTAAAGGTAATACAGAACAGCTGCAAGCATACATTGACAAAGAACTTCCAGAGGTTCAAGCCAGATTCAGAAGAGGCCATGGAACGAGGGATATCATTGCTGATGTCTGATGGATCTTGGCTGAAAACAGAGAATACCAGAAAGATGTTTACCTGTGCTTTATTGACTACGCAAAAGCTTTCAATTGTGTGGTGGATCGTGACAAGCTATGGACAACATTGTGAAGTATGAGTATTCCGGAATATTTAATTGTGTTCCTGAGGAATCTGTACATGGACCAAGAGGCAGTTGTTCAAACAGAACACAGGAACACTGAATGGCTTCAAATTAAGAAAGGTGTGCGACAGGGTTGTATTCTTTCACCATACTTGTTCAACCTGTATGCTGAGCAAATAATCCGAGAAGTTGGGTTATATGAAGAAAAACGTGGCATCAGGATTGGAGGAAGACTTATTAACAACCTGCAATATGCAGATGATACAACCTTGCTTGCTGAAAGTGAAAAGGAATTATAATACTGATGAAGATCAAAGAGCACAGCCTTCAGTATGGACTGCATCTCAATGTAAAGAAAACAAAAGTTCTCACCACTGGACCAATAAACAACGTTCCTATCAATGGAGAAAAGATTGAAGTTGTCAAGGACTTCATTCTTCTTGGATCAACTATCAGCACTCATGGAAGCAGCAGTCAAGAAATCAAATGGCATGCTGCATTAGGCACATCTGCTGCACAAGACCTTTGAAAGTGTTGGAGAGTAAAGATGTCAGCTTGAGGACTAAGGTGCACCTAACCCAAGCCATGGTATTTTCAATAACTTCACATGCATGTGAAAGCTGGACAGTGAATAAGGAAAACCATAGAAGAATTGATGCTTTTGAGTTACGGTGGAGGAGAATATTGAAAGTGTCATGGGCTGCCAAAAGAACCAACAGATCTGTGTTGGAAGAAGTGCAGCCAGCTCTGCTCCTTGGAGGCCAAGATGGCCAAATTTCATCTCTCATACTTTGGACATATTGTCAGGAGGGACCAGTCGCTGGAAAAGGATAACTTTTCAGTGTAGGAGCAGAGGTCCCTGCGCCCATCAAGGGAGAAGAGCAGAGACCGGGACACTACCCAGAGAAGCAGTGATGCCTGAGATGGAGGCAGAGACGATGACGTGGAGAGATAGAGCAACTGTTGACTTTAGACATAGAGAGGGAGAGGGGGCTGTGTGCTGTCGACCGGGGTCAGGCTTGTAGTGTATACCCTTTATATTTGGTAAGGTGGAACGTCAGAGAAAAAGAGGAAGATTCCCAGTGAGATGGATTGGGAAAGTGGGCTCAAGTGTGGCAACAGTAGTGAGGTTGGCCCAGGATCAGGCAGTGTTTTGTTCTGTTTTGCATTGGGTCATGACTCAATGGCACCTAACAATAACAACAGGTTGAGTTCTGATTATCAAGCCTTCTAGGCTAGGTAAAATGGGTACTATCTTCAACTTTGGGTGTTCTTGTGCGAATCCCCTCACTTCATATCAGCTGTATGCTTCATGTTCAACTCTAGCCCTCCGTGGCTATGTCCTTATCCATAGGCTCAGCTGTACCCGGGTCTCACCACACTTTGGACCAACCAGCCCTTCCTCTTCTCTCTCTCATCTCCAGGTCAACTGGAATCTGCAGAATGTGGTTGAACTCAGACCTTTTCTTCATTGCTGCCTTTCCCCCTCTTCCACTCACCAGCAGACCAACATGGGCACCAATACGCTTACATACCTGCTCATGTGTTCCCTTTGAGTTTCAGTCTTAGAGGGGAGTTTGTCCTGATGGAACTTGATTGCTTTTCTTGATGGCTTTCCGGCGAACAACTTGCTTATTCTTGTACTAGCCAGTTATACTGCCATTTTTGTTTTGGGTTTTTCCTGATGATCTTTCTTTGAAGATGTATTATCTGTTGCTTTAGCTGTTCTAGGCTCTTCTGCTTATCTTTTCTAGTGGGAATGTTCCACCTCAGAAGGTTCTGGATGGGGTCGATGTCATCATCTTCTCTGGTTCACTGCTTCTCTGGGTAGGGTCCCACATTCTACTCATGCTGTTCTCCCTTGTTGGTCCTAGGGTCCTCTGTTCCTGGACTGTAAGGTTAACTACTGCCCATTTTTGCTGCAGAACTTCTACCTTTATATCTGTGACAATCACAATTAGTTATGATAACAGTTACTCACTACTGAATCATAAGAATCTTATCCCCATCTCCTTTCACCAGCATCGTCTAGACACAATGAAAATTTTTTAGTGAGGATTCTACCTTCCCCTGCACACTGAAACTAAACTCCCTCTTGAGAATTTGTAAGGCAGACACTTCATGCCTTTAAAGCACCTCCGTTTTAGGTTGTTGTTGTTGTTGTTGTTAAGTGCTGTCGAGTCGGTTCCGACCCATAGCGACCCTATACAGGGTTTCCGAGGGTGTAAATCTTTACGGGAGTAGAAAGCCTTATCTTTCTTCCACGGAGCTGCTGGTAGTTTCGAACCGCTGATCTTAAGGTTCGCAGCCCGATTCGTAACCACTACGCTACCAGAGCACCTGGTAGCGTAGCCAATGTCTAAATTGCCGAGAAAAAAGAGGAAGACCCCCAGCAAGATGGATTGGCAAAGTGGCAACATCAATGGGCTCAAACATGGCAACGATAGTGAGGTTGGCCCAGGATCAGGCAGTGTTTTGTTCTGCTGTGCATAAGGTCACTTTGAGTAGGTACTGACTTGACGGTACCTTACAACAACAACATCAACCCTGTGTACAGAGGGGATAGGTTTGATACTTGATGTGAAGTCTCCTTCCCTCTCAGTTGGTATTTTGAGCTACTACATCCCTAAGTATAGATCAAATTCATCAAATTATCGCAACTTACACTTGCTTCTTTTATCAAATGTCTTTATGTTCCTCTATTCAAGTTCTGATCATCAAGCCATTGAAGCTAGGCCAAATGGGTACTACCTGCAAGTTTGGACATTCTTGTGCATTTCCCCTCTCTTCATATCAACTAGAAGCTTCACTCTCAACTCTATCCCTGTGTGGCTAGGTCTTTGTTCATGGGCTTCGGAGTCCTCAGGTCTCACAACACTTCAGATCAACCAGCCCTTCCTCTTCTCTCTCTCATCTCTAGGTTGATGGGAGTCTATAGAATGTGGTGTAACTCAGCTCATTATCTTCATTGCTGCCTTTCCCCCTCTTCCACTCACCAGTAGACCAACATGGTTGCCAGCAAGCTTACATGCCTGCTCATGTGTTTCCTTTTAGTTTCAGTCTTGGAGGGCATTACTTGATTTTTTTACATCTGCTTTTTTGTTTTGTTTTGAGTTAGCATAATAATTATAAGCTTTATTCATGTTGTAGGATGTTTTTAATTCTTTTTTATTGCTGAATGGTATTCCATGAAAGCAACCACATTTTTGTGTATACCCTCATCAGCTGATGAACATTTTGTTTATTTCCAGTTTGGGGCTTGAATAATGCTGCTGTGAATAGCTGCATGTTTTTGTGTGAACATGTTTTTATTTGTCTTGGGTAGATATCTAGGAATAGATATTTGGTTCCTATGGTCAGCAGTTCAAAACTACCAACAGTTCTGGGGCAGAAAGATGAATCTTTCTGTTCCCATAAAGATTTACAGCCTTGGAAACCCTACGCAGGGTCGCTGTGAGTCGGAACTGACTCCATGGCACGCCACCCCCACCCCCACCACCATAGGAATTTATGTTTAATTTTTTTTTTTTTTGAACTGCCAAACTGTTTTTACATTCCCATCAGCAATACATGAGGTTTGCTGTTTCTCCATATACTCACCAACACTTGTTATCTATCTTTTTAGCTGTAACCATTCTAGTAGGAGTGAAGTATTATATTACTATAGTATAGATTTGCATTTCCTTAATGAGTAATAATATTGAGAATCTTTTCATGTATCTTCTTTGGTACAATGTCTATACAGGCTTTTTTGCCCAAATTGTAATTGGAGAATTAGGTTATTTTTCCCCTTGTAGAGTTGTAATGAATTTGCGTATATGTGTTTTCAAAATATATATCCTGAATACATCATTGGAGATTTGATTTATATATAGTTCTCCTAATTTTTGAGTTTTGTTTTCTTTCTTTTTCTCTCTCTCTCTTTTTTTTTTTAGAAACGCATATGAGTCCACACAAAGACTTGTACGTGAGCTTTGTATTATTTTTTTATTGTGAACTGAGTGATAGTTTACATGGGAGTATGTCATATCGGCTTTGACGGTCATTTCATTGTAATGATTATAATCTCTGTGCATCATCATTCAACAGTATTTGCTTCCATTCCCTGTGTTGTTTTTGGGGAGATCCTAGTGTGGCACTGTGGTTAATGCATTGAACCACAAAGTCTGCAGTTCAAGCTCACCAGCCTCTCTTTTGAAGCCCTATACAGGGTCGCTATGAGTCGGAATCAACTCAAAAGCACTTAACAACAACAACAACAACACAGGAGGATGTACACAAAAACACTCAGGAATATATAGTAACTTAAACAACCAAAGGGCACCTTCTGCAAACCTGCCTCCTGGCTGCCAGCACTCAGTTCCTCTCTTTCCATGGGTCTAGTGTCCTCAGCTGTTTGCTCTCTCTGGTGTCGATGCTCCTCTGGATAGGGTCCTGCATTCCACTTGGGATCTTCACCCTTGATGGTCCTGTGGTCCTCTATTTCTGGACTGTAAGATTAACTACTCCCCCCTTTTTGTTACAAAACTTCTACCTTTACAGTTGTGACAGTCGCAGTTAGTTGTAATAACAATTACTCACTATTGAATCTTAATCTTATCTCCATCTCTTTTAATCTTTCTCTTTCTTTTGAAGTGGGAGCCTTGGTAATGCTTGGTAAAATTCATGCTCACTTTAAAGAATCACAGGGAAAAAACAAAAAAAAAGAATCACAGGGATAGATAAAATGTCAGACCAATGGCAGGATATCTTACTGTGTTCTTTATTGCTGCTTCAGAGAGCTAAAAAACACCTGAAAAACATTTACTAATTTTCTTATGTTTTTCTAATATTTAATCCTTGCTGGGTGATGCTACATGTGTGAGCCCTGTTTCAAACCAGACTTTGAGTGTTTGTTGGAGGAGGTATTTTGCTATCGTATCAGTACATTAAAGCCATCTTTTATTCTTCAACCAGTTAGTTTTCTTAGTTGGAAGCAACAAAAACTGATTCTGTTGTATTTATACTTAATAGTACATTTATTGCGTGAATATTAGGAATCTCCCAGAATTTCTAGGAAGACTACAGAGCTCGACTTGGACAGTGGCAGAGCTGTGGGCAGCGGTACCCTAGTAGTAACCACAGCCAATGTCACACCACAGGGACAACAGTCTGATTAGGATACTGTTACTGTTGCTGGCACTGGGTAGACAGTGCTCCTGCTTGATTTTTGTTTGTATTCCCATTATAATGTAATTGCTCTGCTATGGAGGATTATTGTGCCATCTCTATTTTTGGTTGTTTGTGTCACAAATTCCCAACTTGGAGTCTGAGAATTTAGAATATAGGGAAGTACATCTATTCTTCTTAGGGAAATCTTATTCCTACTAGTGTCTGAGGCATTGGTGGTTCAGTGTGGAATTCTCACCTTACAATATGAGAGAGAGAATTCTTGACACAGCCACCACTCCTGTCAGTGTAGGCTTGAGTTTTTATGTTATTGAACAGCTTTCAGTGGAGCTTGCAAATTAAGAGAAATTAGAAAGAAAGGGCTGGCAGTGTACTTGACAAAAATAAGCCCGTGAAAATGTCACAGCAGTCCTAGTCATGGAAGAGCAGGCAGCATTGTCTTTAGTTGTGTATGGAATTGCCATGAATTGGGGTCTGCTTGATGGCAGCTCACAATAGTAATAGCCTGTTAGTCATTAAGAACCTCAGGTGTTTCCTGTCATTTAAGAAAAAGCTCCCTTAACCTCCCCTTCCCATCCAGATGTGGCCATGCTTCTTTTCTCTCCTCTACAAGCAATATTTACTACTTTCATCTCTATTTCCTGACCTTTCACAGACTTACGGAGTTCTGGTGTGGCATGTGGGTCAATGCGCCAGACTGCAGAGTCATTCAAACTGCAAGATCGGCGGTTCAAACTCACCAGCTGCTCCTCGGAAATCCTATTCAGGGTCGTTATAGGTCGGAACTGACTCGATGACACTTAACAACAACAGGGACTTACAACTTGATAGAACCTGACATCCACTCTCACTAATCTCCCAAACTTTTCCACAATATCACTGAAATTGATGGATCAATTTTAGCCTTCTAGTTTGATATTATGCTTGGTAATGTATGTTGTTGTTAGGTGGCATCGAGTTGGTACCAACTCATAGCAACCCTGTGAACAACAGAATGAAACACTGCGCGGTCCATACTAACCTCATACTCCACAATCGTTGCTAAGTTTGAGTCAATTGCTGCTGCCACTGTGCCGATCTATCTCATTGGGGGCCTTCCTCTTTTTTTCTGACCCTCCACTTTACCAAACATGATATCCTTCTCCAGGGACTGATCCCTCCTGATAATGTGTCTGAAGTCTCAGAGACAAAGTCTGGCCATCCTGGCTTCAAATGAGCATACTGGCTATATTCTTCCAATAAAAGAAGACTGTTCTTTTGGCAGTCCATGGTACTTTCGATATTCTCCTCCCACACCATAACTCAAATGTATGAGTTCTTCTATGGTCTTCTTTATTGACTGTCCAACATGAATATAAGGTTATTGAAAATAACCATGGCTTGGATGAGGTACACCTTAGTCCTCAACTGACACCTTTAGTCTTCAACAATTTAAAGCAGTCATGTGCAACAGATTTGATTTTTGACTGCTGCTTCAAAAAATCAACACATGAGAGTTGATTGTGGATCTAAGTAAAATGAAGTCTTTGACAACTTCAATCTTTTTCCATTTGTATGGATGTTGTTTATTGGTTGTTGTTTTTTTTTTGTTGTTCAGGCGCAACCCATATCTTAGGCTGTGGTCTTTGATCTTTTTCAGTAAACATTTTAAGTCCTTCTCTGTTAATGTATTGGGTCTTCAAAAAAGGTGGATTGGCACAGTGGCTGCAATAAGGGGTCAAACAACAAAGATTGTGAGGATGGCTCAAGATGTGTTTAGTTCTGGATCACTGACTTGGAATTAACTCGCCACTTAACAACAGTTTGATATCTCAGCAGTTTTTGTTGACGATTATCCCTGTCTTTTGAAACACTTTCTTCCCTTGGCGTCTTTGATACTCCTGTCTTTTGTTTTTTCTTCTTAGTCTCTTTGGAGTTTTCTTGCCCTCTATTAAATTGCGATGTTTTTCCAAGTATATCTATGCACACTCCATGTTGTTGTTGTTATGTGCCATGGAGTCGGTTCCGACTCATAGCGACCCTGTACAGGGTTTCCGAGGCTGTAAATCTTTACAGGAGCAGAAAGCCTCATCTTTCTCCCTTGGAACAGCTGATAGTTTCGAACTGCTGACCTTGAGGTTTGCAGCCCAATTCGTAACCACTACGCTATCTGGTACTTTTCCTGTCTTAATACACATCACAATTTTTTGTTTTGTTTTGTTTTGTATTTCTTTACACAGACTATAAACTCCAGAGGGGCAAAAGCTGTGCTTAGAGGTTTCTAAAAATATACATATGTATGCATCTGCATGCTGTTGTTAAGAGTCATCTATTAGATTCTGACTCATAGAGACCCAATACAGGGTTTCCAAGGAGTAGCTAGTTGGATTTGAACTGCCAACCTTGTAGCTAGCGGTCTAGTGCTTATCCTACAGTGCCACATAAGGACTCCATACATCTGCATAGCAACTGACATCTAGTAAATGCTCAATAATAAGAGGCCGTTTAATCTTTTTTAAAGAGAAAAGGCCTGCTTGTAAATCAGTAGGTCTGTTTGAGATAGTGAGTTCAGGGTTCTGGATCTCAATGAATTTATAGGCTGTGTGCTCCTTTAAAGATTTATAGTCTCAAAAACCCTAAGGAATAGTTTCTTCTCTGCCCTATAGGATTGCTGTGGGTCAGAATTGACTTGACAGCAGTGAGCTAGTCGGTTAGAGTTACATAAACCGAAATTGTCAAATGAGATATTAGAAAAATGATCAGGTCTTCTATAGTAAAACCTGATGATGGTGGTGATGTGCCATGGAGTCGTTTCCGACTCATAGCGACCCTATACAGGGTTTCCGAGGCTGTAAATCTTCACAGGAAGTGAAAGCCTCATCTTTCTCCTGCGGAATTGTTGGTAGTTCTAACTGCTAACCTTGAGATTAGCAGCGCAACTCATAACCACAGAGCTCCTTGTAGTAAGACCTATGTTTAGGAATTTAAAGATGAAATTGTAATTATGGGATCAAATATATAGTCCATCTATTAATGAATGACCAGTTTGAAATTTGACTTATTAAAGTTCCTTTTAAAAATTAAGTTCCATCAGAATCATCTTTTCCACTTTTAACTATATGGAAATTTCTGAGCACATGCTTTCACTCTTGTCCTTGAGCATGACAAACATCTGTATTGAATACACTTTAGCATTCTGTGAATTATAGCACTATATGCAGCCATGACAGTTGATGTGACAATAAATTTAAGGTTCCTAACCTAAGCAGCACCTGGTAACCATTTGAATTAGTAAAAGAATATATAGTTTTCATATTAGAATTTATTTTTATTTTAGTGAGACCTGCATATTTGCTTAGAATTCATTTCACTATATTTAAAAACAATGTTATATATATTAATACCTACAATGGAAATGCAGTGCATTATAAAAACTAGTGAGCTCTTTATTTCAAAGAAGCGTACATTAAAAGGAGCCCTGGTGTGGCGCTGTGGGCTAATGCCTCAGACTGCAAACTCATTTGAACTACAAGGTCAGTGGGTCAAGCTCACCAACTCTCCTTGGAAACCCTGCACAGGGTCGCTATGGGTCGGAATCAACTCAGTGGCACTTCACAACAACATACATTAAAAGGACTTCTGGTGTGGTGCTGTAGGATAAGCACAGGATTTACAAGGTCGGTTTGAACCACACGGTTAACAGTTCAAGCTCACCATTCATTCCTTGGAAACCTTCTACTGGGTCACTATGAGTTGCAACTGGCTGGACAACACTTAATGACAACATACATAAAAAAATTTTGCAGAACATACTTATTTCCTTCAAAGGTGGTGAATGAAGGAATATTGCTGGATTAGAGTATGAGCTAGAATACTTTTCAGTTGCAAAATAACAAAATCTACTACAACAAATTTAGGAAAATTTTCACAAGATTTGTGGAAATGTCACCTTCAGTCATTTAACAAATAGTTGTGTACCAATTTTATACCACCAGGTTCTGTGCTAGATGCTAAATATAAAATGCTAACCAAAACCAGGTATGATGTCTGTCTCCATAGAGTTGGTATTCTAGTCTTGTGAGAAATTTATTCCTTACTCAAATAATCTCCTTGCCTTTCAGTTCTTATTTTGAGCTATTCGATCCATAAATATAGGTCAAGTTCATCAGATTGTAGCAACTTACACTTGTTTCCTTTATCAATTTTCTTTATCTTCTTCTAGTCCAGTTCTGATCATCAAACCATCGAAGCTAGGTCAGAGCTAAGTACTATCTGTAGTTTTGGGCATTGTTGTGCGTCTTCCCTCAATTCATATCAGCTGGACACTTCACTCTTTGTTCTAGCCCACCATGGCTAGGTCCCTGTCCATGGGCTTAACAGTCCCCAGGTCCCATCAGACTTCGGACCAATTAGCCCTTCCTCTTCTCTCCTCTCCAGGTCAGCGGGAGTCTATGGAACATGGTTGAACTTATCCCATATCTTCATTGCTGTATTTCCTCCACTTCCACTCACCAGTAGACCAGTGTATTTGCCCTCAAGCTTCTATGCTTGCTTGTGTATTCATTCCCACTGAGTTTCATTCTTGGAGGGGGATTTGTCCTGAAGGGACTTGATTGCTTGCCTTGATGGATCCTCAGCGAACATTTTTGCTTATTCTTGTAGTAGCCAATCAGACTATTTTTTTTTTTTAAGTTTTTATTGTGAATTATGTGTTAGTTTACATGGGTGAACATTAGCTTTACATTCATCCTATCGTATTTTGTGTCACTGAAATGATCACAATTCCCTGCATGCATCATCAACCAACCAAATGGTATACACCCCACACGCCTGCCCCCCGGCCACCAGCACACAGCCCTTCTCCCTCCCTGAGTTCAGAGTCCCCAGCCACTCCTTCTATCCACATCATTGTCTCTGCCTCCATCCCTAGTGTCACAGCCTCTCCGATAGGGTTTCACACTTCGTTTTTCTCCCTTAATGGTTCCAGGGTAGATTGGTTTTTGATAGACAAGTAGAGAGAAATGTCATATTTGACTTTAAGATTTATCTTTTGCACCTTGCTTTGGTTGGTGGTGCTATTTAATGAATTTGAAAGCACAAGAACGGTCCCACTTGGCTGGGAATAGGTGGAGTAGAATGGGAGAACCTGAGTTAAACTTTGTACTTCCAATGAGAGTGGTACCTTTACTATCTAAGGAAGCTTTTCAAAGGAATAGATAAGCAAATTTAAAGCTCAAGAATTTGATCTGGATTGGGAATGACTCCATAGGATAAACACTGGACTATGAACCACAAGTCGGTGGTTCAAGCCCACCAGCTGCTTCATGGAAGAAAGATAAGACTTTCTGCTCTTGCAAAAATTTTAAAAGCCTCTGTACAGGGTCGCTGTGAGTCTGAACCTACTCAATGCGGCTTACTACAAAACAATATTCATTTTATGTACATTAGCTTTATTGAGGGGTCCTCGTGTGGTGCTGTAGTATAAGAACTGGACTGCTAATTGCAAGGCAGGTGATTTGAATCCATTAACCACCCCTCAGGACAGGGTTGCTGTGAGTCAGAACTTGTGACTTGATGGTCCTTAACAATACAGCTTTATTGAAGATTGCCTATAGAAAAAATAGTAAGGAGGGCAGAGCAGGTATTGCGTTGTTTCATTTTAAATGTAGATTTAAAGCATAGGGTAACTTCAAAACATGTTAATATATTTTTTCAAATAAAATGAG
Source organism: Chrysochloris asiatica (assembly GCF_000296735.1). Classification (NCBI taxonomy): domain Eukaryota; kingdom Metazoa; phylum Chordata; class Mammalia; order Afrosoricida; family Chrysochloridae; genus Chrysochloris; species Chrysochloris asiatica. The sequence continues at coordinate 5,364,977 of NW_006408582.1, read as the reverse complement.
TACATAGAGGGAAAAATACTGATTCAACTACAAATGCTCACTGATATACTACTGTTGCTTAACAATGAATTTAACAGTGATTGAAATGGACAAAAATCCCTGCCTTCATGAAGCTTACATTCTTTTGGGCAGAAGCAATTAAAAAAAAAAATCATCATTTAAAAATGTGGGGCCTCAATTCATGTTAAAGAGAAAAATAAGGCAGGGAGTGGGTGTGGGAAGGGTCATAACTAAGCTGCAATAAGAATACTCAACAGTTATGCCTTAGAAGAAAGCTTTGAATATTTCTGAATAAGTTTAGCAAAAGTTTAACAAATAAAAAACTCTCATTCCAAATTTTATTGTGTGCATGAGCTCAACACTCACATGAGCTTTTGGTAAGTTCTTGACACTTAGAGAATACTTGTTGAACACATCCCTCTATTTTATGCAGCTTTTGTATTTGTCTAGTGTAGAAGAATAATCAGCATGTTACCATTCCATTTCTATAGTTGAAATTTAGATTGTTAAGAAAGATATCTCTCTTTGATCTGTCATCTCAGTAGTCATTATCAGTATTTTGTGAACCTTTCTTTAACCCTTGGAAAAATTGATGGTAAATGGTAATGGTTCTGAGTAAAAAAGAATTGCTAAATGGGGTAGATGTGTGGAATACTAATTTTGTTAATGATAAAATGACTATCACAAATTGCTTCTGAGCCGGAACTGACTCCACAGTATATAAACACCACCACAACAACAACAATAAGACTAGTTTAGAAAGGAAAGATACCAGGCATCATTTTATAAATAATACAGTTAGAACAGCTTCATTAGTCAATTGATTAAAATTCTTTAAAATACTCTCCTGAATTTTTCTTTTATTACTATCCTATGAGGTTTAGAAATTCTTGAGTTGTTAAGAGTCGGTTCCAACTCATAACAACCCTATATAGGATTGTGGAGGAGTGGCTATTGAGTTTGAACTGCTGACCTTGAAGTTCAAACTGACCTTGTGGTCCATTGCTTATCCTACAGTGCCACACCATTAATTATGTTTAAGATAATTTTACACTGAATATGCATTTCTTGAAGATGGTGTTCAGTGTTATGAGCTGGTCTGATAAATTCATTGTTGTTCAGGGAAGGATTTTTCTTTAACTCAGTTCATGTCATTATTATTTGCTTGCTATATGGATGGATAGATTTTCTTCAAAGTATTCTATCATACCCAATAGATTCATTGTAAAAGGAGAAAAAAGCAAATGAAAATAACTGTTGCCATTAGACATTCTATGCATATCTTTTTTTTTTTTTCCTTCCCAGATGAAAAGAAGATTTAGTTAACTTTTTGATAGTCAAAGCAGATACCATTTAACTGACCTGAAGTAAACAAACACCATTTTGTATTTCCCTAGAGAAATAGAACAGATATATTCCCCATACATGGTATGTAGATTCATTGTAGGTCAGTCATCACTTACTTTGGGAATTTACATAACTAGACAAGCACTGTTCCTATTCTTGTATACCTAGAATCCACTATTCTTGTATGCCTAGAATCTTCTCATATTGCTCAAGTTTGTTCTGGGACCCAAACCAGCATCATCTGCTCTTTTGTAATATTTAAATTTTGTGGTGATAAAATCAATATTAAGCAGCTTTTTATAAAAGTGAAGATGAAAGTAGTAGGATTCAATTGCAGTTTTCTTTCAAAATTTAGGAATTTTTTTTTTCATCGTACAATATGCAGGCTTATTTCAATTCTGATAATTAGGTCCTAGGCTCCAAGAGAAGAGAAAACATCTCATATTTGTCTTACAATCCCTAACACTGAGTACACTGTCATCTACATAGTGTTTTTTAAATGCTTTATTGTGACTTATGTTATACTTCACATGGGAGGACATCAGCTTCACATTGATCCCGTCGCACATCATTTCCTTGCCATGGTCACAATCCCCTCCATGCATCATCAATCAACCAAAGGGTAGACCCCGCAAGTCTGCCCCCCTGTCATCTGCACAGCATCCCTCTCCCTGTCCAGGTCCAAAATCTCCCGCCTCTCCAACTCCCCATGTCATCATCTCTGCCTCCATCCTTGGCATCACTGCTTCTCTGGGTAGGGTTCCGTTCTCTGCTCTTCTCCTCCATTCCTACACTGTAAGGTTAATCACTCCCCTCCCTTTGCCCCAAAATGTACACCTTTACATTTCCAGCCCTTACAATCAGTCCTGATAACAATTATTTGCTATTGTATAGCAAGGGGCCTATCTGCATCTCCTTTTATCAGCCCTGATTAGGCAGAATGGATACCACTCAGCGGAGATTCCACTTTGCTTCATGCTCTCTGAATCTAGGTTCCCTCTTGAAAGCTTGTAAGCCAGTCACTTCTTGCCTCTGTAACCCCCATTCTGGGTAGCCAGTGTCCAAGTTGCCCATCCCTGTCCTCTCTGTGTGCAGTGGAGTTGGGAATGATCCTAGCTGTGAAGATTTGTTCACTCTTTTGTGTCAAGTTCATCAAATTGTGTCAGATTCGTCTTTTTTTTCCGTCTTCTTTCTTCTTCTGTTTGAGCTTTGATCATCCAGCTGTTGTAGCCAGGTCAAGTGGATATTATCTGCAAGTGTGGGTGTACGTATGCGTGTGCCCTCTCTTCTTATCAGACATTCCATGCATTTCTGATATAGGACATAGCAAATCAAATAACTTCTAATTCTTAGAGATATTAAAATAAGATAGAAAAATATAACATGGCAACACAAAGCACATCAGTTTCCTTTATGTTTCAGTTTATTATTTATAGAAAACCCCCCACTTCACCAAATGTACAAAAGCAATTATTCAGGCTGCCAGTTGTTTTCTTTTACTATTAGAGCTTTGTGTAAATGAACTCCTTCCTATTATTGTAAAGTCAGTATATGTTAGAAATTTCACTTAAGACATAGTATTGCCAGCTATTTCAATAAAGATTTTTAATTTTGTTTTCTAAAGATAGAAGCTATTCGTTAGAAAAGACTCCTGTTAGTTATTTTTGTTTCTGTTTTTGATAGCTGAAGACCATCTTCATCACCACATATTTGAGAAGTTCGATTTTCTCCCCCTTTTGTATCTCTGTTAAATTTTTGAACTGAAAAATTAAAATTATATAATATATGATCAAGAATGTCTTTGAAACTGTCCATTTTAAAATTAATTTAAAACTTTCCTTTAGTAAAGAAATACTGTTAATACATTATTTTAGGGTAGTGTGCCATGGAGTCAGTTCCCACTCTTGTTGTTAAGTGCCATTGAGTTGGTTCTGACCCATAGGGACGCTGCATAGTGTTTCTGAGAAGCAGCTAGTGAGCTTGAACCACCAACCTTGCCATTCAAACGAACTTTGCAGTCCAGCGCATTACCCCCAGTGCCACAGGTGTCCAAGGATATGAATCTTTATAGGAGCTTTATAGAAAGCCTCATCTTTGTCCTGGAGAGCAGCTAGTAAATTCAAACTGCTGTCCTTGAGGTTAGCAGCCCAATGTGTAACATGCTACACTACCAGGGCTTCTTACTTTTAGTGTTGTTGTTCAGTGCCATAGAATTGTTTCCAACTCATAATGATCCTCTATAGGGTTTCCAAAGAGCAGCTGGTGGGTTTGAACTGCCCACCTTCTGGTTCGAAGTCCAGTGCTTATCCTGTAGCATCACAGATGGGGGCCTGTTGTTACTGTATTTCTCATACTGTCAGGTTCACAACTTTTCCTTTACTAGTCACTAAATGATGCTCCTTGGGGGCTGTAAAAATGAAGGAGCGGAATTTACTATTAACCTGAACATACTCATATTTTTCCTTCTAATAGACACACAACTGTGGTAGACATAGACATTTGAAATTTTGGAGAGGTGGGTTTTTTTAGTAATTCAGGGGACTAACCTTTGTTTTCGTGAATAGCAAAAACATAACTTAGCTAAAATTAGGAGCACTGTCTAGAATCCTGAATACATGTAATAATTTTGTTAAATTTACAAAATTCAAAAACTCAGATTAATGCTATAACAGAGTTGATGCATGCTACAACTACATAGATAGTTCTTGATTTCATATAGTTGACTTTTGTATAATTCACACTTTATCCATTAAATTTAGAAACACTGACTTGTCTCTTATATATTAGATTTATATATATAATTCCCTGTTAACTAATGAGCAAGCAGTTTTACTTTCTTCTGTCCAATTTTGTTTCAGTAAGGTTGTCATCTTTATAAATCAGTGCTTGTTCAATTGTTTCAGTGTTTTGTAGCATTTACACTCCTGGTGTGGCACTGAGAGATAATGTGCTGGATTGCAAGGTCAATTTGAACTGCAAGGTCAGTGGTTCAAACTCACCATCCGGTCCTCAGAAACCCTATACAGGGTTGCTATGAGTTGGAATGGGCTCAGCAGCACTTAAGAATGACAACAGACACTTATTTCATAAAAGTGAATTTCAAAAGAGGTTTATTAACTTTAATGTATTTATAGTAGATAGAAAAGTATTTGTCAATCAAAGCAATTTATTGTATATAAATGTTCACTGTTAGCTGTTTAATTGTTGAGGAAGAAAACAAAACAATTGATAGCATGTTTTATATATGTTTTAAAATTTAAAACACTCAAGGACTTGATCTGTGAAGCTTTTCCTATACATTGATTATTTCCTATGTGGTATGAACATGAAGAAATCTTTCTATATTATCATTCTAGGTTTATATTGGTATAGCAGTTATTCATAGGTTTTCTGAGATGTTTGATTTTGCTTTTCTGTTATTTCATCTTCTTAAAATCATATGACTTCCTTTATATCTTCTCAAAGTACATGCATATCTAATGCAGGTGTGTGTTATCAGCATACCAGTAATACTTACGAGGGTAAGTTAAAGAAGATTGCTGTTAGGACTCCAGATCATACTCTTATAGGTTTATTAAACAAAATATATTTAAACATACTCTGAAATCAGTGATGACTGTATGTAGATAAGTTCTCTCTGTGATATACTTATGGTGGCACTAGGCTGCTTGCTAACCACAAAGTTGGAGGTACAAACCCACCATCTATTCCATGGGAAAAACTTTACTTCCGTTAAGATTTACAGTCTTGGAAAATCTATAGTAGGGGTCATTATGAGTTGGAATTGACACAGTGGCAATGGGTATAACCTCCAAGGCTACTATTTTGTACCATGGATAAAAATGATTTTGAGGTCAGGGCTAATATAAGAATTTAAAACAAAACTTAAAGTATACATCTTCTCAAATCATTGAAGTTTTGCAACAGTGTACAGGAATGCTGTCCACATAAGGCAATAGTTTATAGGTGGATCAAGTGTTTTAAGGAAAGTTGGAAAGACCTCAAAGATCAGCCAAGATAGTGCATCTTGAACGAAGAAACTGTGACTGAAGTCCAGGTGAAAGAAGGTTGTAGAATTACTATTGATAAAATAGCTACTGAAATTAAGATTTCACATGGTTCAGTGTTTTCAGTTTGAGGTGAACACCTTGACCTCAGCAAGCTTTCATCTCTATGGATGCCTCAAAGAGCTGATCTTTCCATCAGTCTTTTTAGCAAGATTGAAGCTAATGAAAATGCTTTTATGTAATGGATTAAAACTGGGGATGAGTCTTGGATTTTCCAATATAATCCGGAGAGCACATTCCAATTAAAAGTGGCTTCTGAAAAAAAAAAATTATTTTGTGGGTTACCAGATGTGGGAGGGAGGGGACAGTAGAGCACAGGTTAGGGCATAGACATATCATAGTTAGGGTGTTGAGGAGGGCAATACACAAGAAGGAGGAGGGAGATGGAAGAACAAGGTAGCTAGGGGAAGATTTAGGCAAGTTTTCATGGGACAGAGGTAAATAGTGATATATGCTCATGGAACAACATGGCTCTGTGATACAGGGATCAAGACATAGTCTAAATGGGTAAAATAGGGCAAGTATTGTTAAGATGCTTGACTGTCTTATGAGTATTGGTTTCCCTTGCCTACTATTATAAAATAGACAAGTGGGATAGAAAGGAATATCAGGAAACAAGATTACAGAAAGTTTGTAAGCCCATCTTCAGCCTATAACTGATTGGAATACCTAATAGGGGTTCTAGAACTTGCCCAGTGAAATAGGCTTCTTGCGGAGCCCTTGTAGTGTATAGAACATTAGGTGGAATCCTGAGCCCTATCCAGAACTTTATAATGTGGGACATTCCCAATTGAAAGGACATGTAGACCAGCTTGGAGTGGCGAGAGGAAAAGAAGATACTTCCTTAAAGAAAGACTAGCAGGAAAAAAACAAAATCAGAAATGAAAATGGCAGTCTGTTTGGCTCTACAAGAACAAGTAAGCTGTTCGCTGGGGAACCATCAAAGCAAGCAAGTTCCTTTAAGATAAATCCCACTCCAAGACTGAAACTCAAAGGGATACACAAGCATGCATGTAAGCTATCTGGCCACCATAATGATCTACGTGTAAGTGGAAATGGGGAAAAGTCTGTAATGAAGATACGGGGTGAATTTGACTATGTCCCATAGACTCTTGTCGACCTTGAGTTGAGAGAGAGAAAAGGAAGGGCTGGTTGTTCTGAAGTTTGTGGAGATTTGGGAACTCCTGAGCCCATGGACATTGACCTAGCCACTGTGGACTACAGTTGAGACTGAAGTATCCAGCTGATATGAAGTGGGGAGGGGGTGGGGAGGGAGATGCACAAGAATACCCAAACTCCCAGATAGTACCCATTTGACCTAGCTTCGGTGGTTTGATGACCAGAGCCCTACTATAGGAAGATAAAGAAATTTGATAAAGGAAGCAAGTATAAATTGCTACGATTTGGTGAACTTGACCTGTACTTATGAATGTAGTAGCTCAAAATACCAACTGAGCCGGAAGGAGTCTTCACATCAAGGATCACAAACCTATCCCCTCTGTACACAGGTTTAATAGGGATGGACAACTTAGACATTGGATACTTAAACTGGAAGGGACCTCTAAAGGCACGAAGTGGCTGGCTTATACGTTTTCAAGAGGGAGTTTAGTTTCAGAGTGCGGGGGAAGGTAAAATCCCCATCGAATAGTTTTCATCTTGTCTAGATGGGTCTGGTGAAAGGAGATTGAGGATAAGATTCTTAGGATTCAGTAGTGTGTAATTGTTATCATGACTAATTGTGATTGTCACAACTGTGAAGGTAGATGTTTTGTAATATAAAAGGGGGGCATAGTTAATCATATATTTCAGGAACAAAGGACCCTAGGACCATCAAGGGAGAAGAGTTTGAGTGGAATGTGGGACCCTAACCAGAGAAGCAGTGACACCAGAGATGGAGGCAGAGATGAGGACATGGAGAGAGGGAGCATCTGAGGACTCTAGATTAACGGAGAAAGAAAAGCTGTGTGAAGGCAGGCTTATAGAATGTGCCCATTGGTTGTTTAAATGATTATATATTCCTGAGTGTTTGTGTACATTAAAAAAACAAAAAAGAGTAAAACAGCAGAGGAAATAGAAATAAATACTGTTGAATGATGATACAGGGAAGGGATTGTAATCATTGCAATGAAATAAAATACGATTAACGATGAGTGCAAAACCTACATTTGCCTGTGTAAACTACTACTGAATTCACAATTAAAAAAAAAAGCTTTAGAGAGGGTTTTTTGGACCAGTTAAATTCAAAGCAGAAAGGTTAGCTCAGATGGTGATGGCGACTTAACTTTTGAAATTCCAAAGAAGTAATCTTGATAGGTTTTCTCAAAGAACACAGGACAATCACAGGGGGTTGTTATAAAGAAATTTCAAGAAAATTGAAAGCTTTTGACTAGAAAAAAGGTCAAAAAAGTTGTGCTGAGGAATTTCTTCCATCACAATACATCTGCTCATTTTTCAAGGGAGAATTTCATTGAGAAACATTACTACATCCACATCTGTAGTCCTTATCTTACTACTTTAGACTTCTTTTTGTTCCCTAAACTCAACATTTGAAAGTAATTCAAGTTTCTCAAGGATGCAAAACTACCATTTTGACATGATGCAAAATTGAAGAGAGCAGAATTCTTTGGGGGAAAGATTGGAGAAAGGGAAATATGATATCTACAGAAGTTTATAGACGTAGATAGAGGATATATGGAGAAATAGTAGCTCAGGGCTCAAGACCATAGTCTTGAAGGGATACCAAAGTCAATAGGCATAACATAGTCCACAAACCCAGTGTTCTACATCCTACTTTGTTGAGCAACTGGAATCTTAAAAGTTTATTAGCGGCTAAGATTTCTTCCTTTCCACAGGAAAGAAGAGAGATGAAAACTGAAGATGTATTGAATCAGTTAGTCTAGTGGACTGATAGAACATGATCCTAAAACCAGAAGAACTAGATATTGCCCAGCTACCACTATCAACTGCTCTAAAAGGGATCGGAGGTCCTAGAGAGAGCAGGAGAAAATGTGGAATAAAATTCAAATGTCTTAAAAGACCAGGCTTACTCAGTAGTGTAGTGGTTACAAATTGGGCTGCTAACCTCAAGGGTGGCAGTTCTAAACCACCAGCTGTTCTGCGGGAGAAAGATGAGGCTTTCTGCTCCCAAATAGATATGCAGCCTGGGAAACCCTATGCAGGGTCACTATGAGTCGGAACCCACTCTATGGTACTTAACAACAACAACAACTGGTTAAAAAGAGACTGGCAGAACCTGAGGCTATGGCCTTTGGTCACCCTTCAGGTCTGGAACTGAACTTACCCTCACAGTTCAGTTTTCAGCCAAGAAGTAGATAAGGTATATATTGGGATCAACAATGGTTAGATAGGCTCACCATAAATGGTCAACCATTCAATAGCTAAAGTGCAACAGTTACCTAAGGACAAAGTTCTGAAGGGTTGGAAAGGAGGGTGGAATGGAACCAATCATAGGGAATAAATGGGATAACTGACATTACATGGAGGAGATTTCAGTTATTGAAATGAAATGTAGTATATGATTTGTTGAATGTAAAACTGATGATCTGTTCTGTAAATCTTCATTCCATTTACAGTAAAAAGATAAAAAAAAAAAGAAGATACAGACCTAGATGGAGGATATTTGTTGTTGTTGTTAAGTGCTATCGAGTTGGTTCTGACCCAGTGTATGGATTCTGAGGAGCAGCTGGTGACTTTGAGCAACTTAATTTGTGATTAACAGTCCAATGCTTTTTCTACAGTGCCAGAAATAACTTTACATTTTGACATTGTTTAAAAGCTTTCTATGAATTTATAGCATCTTTTTTACTTACCATCATATATTATCCCCCATCCCACCCACCTCCAAGTGGATGTCACTTGCTATATAAAATAAAATATATAACCAGATATCAAAATAAAAATATTATATAGAGTATACAGTTATCAGTTACCTAAGGAACATGAACAGAGTTTTGGGGGGATGAGCTTTGAAATAGTAGGAAAGGAGAAAAACAAAATTATGGTGGTTCATTGAAATATTTGAATACTGTAAATACTGTCTATCCAAACTCCCCAGCGGAGCAGCTGGTAGTTTCGAAATGCTGACCTTGTGGTTTGCAGCCCTATTCGTAACCACTATGCTTTCAAAGCTTAGATTTTTTAAATTGATTACGAATCGGGCTGCGAACCACAAGGTCAGCAGTTTGAAACTACCAGCTGCTCCCCGGGAGAAAGATGAGGCTTTCTGCTCCCATAAAGATTTACAGCCTCAGAAACCCTGTTCAGGGTCGGTATGGGTCGGAACCGACTCCACGGCTTATAGCAACAACAACATTTTGTACTGAGTTAAATCACATTACCAAGATTATACTATATAAATTTTTACAGTATGTACATACATTGAAATACACCTTTTGATTTATAAATCTGTGAATTTTGATAAAGCATAGATTCATCACCATAGTCAAGTTATGCAACAATTCTGTTGCCCTCTCCCCCCCATTTCTTCCTGTTGTACCTTTATCATCTACCTCTCCCCAACCCCTGGTATCTGATTGTTCTCTATTTATATAGTTTTGCATTTTGCAAAACAGCCTGTAGCATTTTGAGATTGGCTTCCTTCTCTCAGCCTAGTAACTTTATCAAATATGTGTTTTACAAGTGTTTTTTTCCAACTCTGATACATATTCATTGCCTTCATAGTATCTTGTTTGGTTTTAATTCATACACTGTCATCTTTTTCCTTTAAGGATATTGATTTTGGTGTTATACCTAAAAATTCTTAGCATAGTGCAAGATCACAAAGATTTTCCTCAAAGTTTTATAAGAGTAATTTTCTATTTCACTAAGTCACCACCACCATGATAGATTTTGAGTTAGTCTTCATTAAAGATTTGAGGTATAAGTCAAGGCTCAATTTTCTGAATGTAGATTTATAATTGATCAAGCACCATTTGTTGAAAAGACTGTTTTTCCTTCATTTAATTGTCTTTGCACCTTCATAAAAAATTACTTGACCATATTTGTCTGGGCCTAGTTCTGTACTCTTCTCTTCTATCCTTTTACTTATACCATCCTGTACTGTATTTATAATTGTTTTTGTGGTTATTACGTGTTGTTCAGTCAGTTGTGACTCATAGTGACTCTATATAGAGCAGAGCAAAACATTTCCTAGACCTGTGCCATGCTCACAATTGTATATTTGAGCCTTCTATTGAAACCATTGTGCCAGTCCATCTCATTGAGGATGGATCTTCCTCTTTTCATAGACCCTCTGCTTTACCAAGGATGATGTCCTTCTCCAGGAACTGATCCCTCGGGATAACATCTCCAAGTACGTGAGACGAAGTCTCACCATCCTTGCTTCTGTGGTAGAATCTGGCTGTACTTCTTCCAAATTTGTTTGTTCTTGTGGTGGTAGTGGTGGTTGTGTGCTGTCATGTTAGTTCCAACACATAGTGACCCTGTATATGGTTTCTGAGGCTGTTAATCTTTATGGGAGCAGAACACCTCATCTTTCTCCCACAGAGTTGCTAACCTTGCAGTTTGCAAACTAACATGTCACCCACTACGCTACTAAGGCTCAGGTTTTCTAGAGAAGCAGAACCAGTGAGAGGAATATATATAGTTGTTGCTGTTGTTACATGCTGTCAAATTGTTTCCTACTCATAGAGGCTCTATTTAGGGCTTCCAAGGCTTTACATTTTTGCCAGAGCAGAAAGCTTCAACTTTCTTATATATATTTGTTGTTGTTGTTGTTAAGTGCTGTTGAGTCAGTGTACATAGATAGATAGATAGATAGATAGATAGATAGATAGATAGATAGATAGATAAACACATACACACACCTCTCATTGGAGTCCTGGTGTGGCACTGTAGGATAAGCACTGAACTGCTATCCACAAGATTGTCATTTCAAACCTGCTAACTGCTCCTTGGAAACCATATTGTTGTTATTAACTCATTTGTTGTTGTTGTTAGGTGCCACTGAGTTGGTTCTGACTCATAGCTACATCATGCACAACAGAACAGAACACTACCTGGTCCTGCACCAACCTTCCAGTCTTTCATACGCTTGAGCCCATTGCTACTGCCACTGTGCCAATTCATCTTGTTGGGGGTCTCCCTCTTTTTCACTTTCCCTCCACTTTTCTAATCTAAGCATGATGTACTTTTCCAGGGACTGGTCCCTACTGATAATATGTCGTAAGTATAAGTGACAAATTCTGACCATCTTGGCTTCTAAAGAGCATTCTGGCTGCATTTCTAACACAAATTTGTTTGTTCTTCAGCATTCCATGGTACTTTGAATATTCTCTTCCAATACCATAACCCAAATGCGTCAATTCTATGGTCTTATTCTCATTGTCCAACTTTCATATGCATACAAAGCTATTGAAAATACCATGGTTTGGGTCAAGTGCACCTTAGTTCTCAAACTGACATCTTTGCTTTTGAACGCTTTAAAGAGATTTATTGGTCTCTCCTGATAATATGTCCAAAGTATGAGAGACAGAGTCTTTCCATTCTTGGTTCTAAGGAGCATTCTGGCTGTATTTCCTTTATAGGTTTGTTTATTCTTCATGATCTTATTTATTGGTGTAGTTGTGAGGATTTTTGTTTTCTTTACATTGAGGTGTAATCCATACTGAAGGCTGTGGTCTTTGATCCTCATCAGTAAATATTTTAAGTCCTCTTCACGTCAAGCAAGCAAAGTTGTATCATTTGCATATTGCAGGTTGTTAATGAGTCTTCCTCCCAACTTGTTCCCATGTTCTTGTTTAAGTATAGTAAAAGAGTACAGCCCTGGGCAACACCTATCCTGATTATAAACCATTCAGTATCTCCTTAGAGTCCTGGTGTGGCAGTGTGGGTTACTCTGCTGGACTGCAAAGTTGGTTTGAACCTCAAGGTCAGTGGCTCAAGCTCACCCAGCTGCATGGAAATCCTATACACAGGTCGGAACTGACTCCACGGTACTTAACAACAACAGCAACAGTATCCCCTTGCTCTTTTCGAACGACTGCCTATTGCTCTTTGTACAGGTTCCTCAAGAACATGATCATATTCTGGAATGCCCGTTCTTCACAGTGTTATCCATAGTTTGTCAGGATCTACACAATCAAAATCCTTTGCATAGTCAATAAACCACAAGTAAACATTTTTCTGGTATATTTTTGCTTTCAGCCAAGTTCCATCTGACGACAGTAATGATAATCCCTTGATCCCCGTCCTCTATTGAATCCGGCTTGGGTTTCTGGCATTTCCCTGTCAATGTGCTGTTGCAGATGTTTTTGAATTATCTTCTGGTAGTTTATGTATTTTTAGGAGTTGGCACATATCATCTAAGTTACTGGAAGTTCAGGCTTAGAGTGTGTTGTTTTGCCTTATCCTTTTAATATCTGTAGGGTGTCTAATGGTGTTTTCCGTTTCATTGTCAAAAACCCATAACTAATTAAATGTTTGTACTTCATTTGAGTATATAAATATCATTTTGCAGTCACATTTAGCTTGATGTTCTAAAAATAGTGGAACAAGATCCTTCAAAAGCATAGTTATTTTCTGGGACATGAGTGAAGATATATATATAAAGAAAAGATTTGATGGCATTTCTGATCTGTTATCAAAGTCATTTAAATGCCTGGATTCAATGAAGACTATTAAAGACATAATTCAGTTTTAAACAGTAGGGACTTTGTTTGCAGATACAACTTTCAAAGCATTTTCTTCATACTATCAGTTCTAAACTGAAAAATTTGGAACTTGAAAAGAAGTTATTTTTGTTTTCCAAGTACCGGAAAAGGAAAGTGACAGAATATTATTGCTCATTGTTCAAATCTTAGCCTTCCTTTAAAGGTGAAGAATTACTTAGTAAGCAGATAGAGAAAGAAGGGAGATATAGAATGTTTATAACCTGAGAGATGTGCTCGGATTTTTAGATGTCAAAGTAATAAATTCACACACCTTTTATACTTTTTTTATTTGTACTTTGTTGTTACTGTTATTAGGTGCCATCGAGTCAGTGCCGACTCAGTAACCATATACACAGCAGAAGGAAACACTGCCCAATCCTGGGCCAACCTCACAACTGTTGCCACACTTGAGCCCATTGATGCTGCCACTTGGCCAGTCCATCTTGTTGGGGGTTATCCTCGATTTCTCTGACCCTCCAGCTTACTAAACATGATATCTTTCTCCAGCAACTTGTCCCTCCTGACAATATATCCAATGTATGAGAGACAAAGTTTGGCCATGTTGGCCTCCAAGGAGCACTCTGGCTGCACTGATTCCAATAAAGATTTGTTGGTTCTTTTGGCACCCCATGGCACTTTCAGTGTTCTCCCATAACACCATAACTCAAATGCATCAATTCTTCTATGGTCTTCCTTATTCACTGTCCAACTTTCGCTTGCATATGAGGTTATTTAAAAATACCATGGCTTGGGTCAGGCGCACTGTAGTCCTCAAACTGACATCTTTGCTCTTCAACACTTTAAAAAGGTCTTGTGCAACCGTGCAGACCTGGTCAGGAGGTCAAGGCCCTGTGGGCCCAAGCGTTGCAGACCATCCAAACCACAGGCTCCGAGGATCAGACTTTAGTCACCTAGCAGACATAGCAAACTGGCCCTCATCTGATTATTCATTATGCTTGCTAGTAATTTCATACCTGAGCCCTGGATATTCACAGATAAATGTAAAAACCTTCCCTAGAAGCCGAGACTGTAAATTCCAAAAAGGCAAAGTTCCCCCCCCCCCACCCCGCCCCCCAAAAAAAGGTCTTGTGTAACAGATTTGCCTAATGCAGTACGGCATTTGATTTTTTGACTGATGCTTCTGTGAGTGTTGATAGTTGATCCAAGAAGAATGAAGTCCATGACAACTTCAGTCTTATCTCCATTGATAAGAACGTTGTTTTTTGGTCCAGTGGTGAGGATTTTTGTTTTCTTTACATTGAGATGCAATCCATACCAAAGGCTGTGCTCTTAAATCTTCATCAGTAAATGTTTATGGCCTCTTCATTCTCAGCAAGCAAGGTTGTATCATCTGCATATTGCAGGTTGTTAATGAGTCTTCCTCCAATCCTGATGCCACGTTTTTCTTTATATAACCCAGCATCTCGGATTATTTGCTCAGCATACAGGTTGAAAGAATACAACCCTGTTACATACGTTTCTAAATTTTAAACTATTCAGTGTTCATGTGTTCTGTTTGAACAACTGCCTCTTGGTCCATGTATAGATTCTTCATGAGCACAATTAAGTGTTATGGAATACTCATACTTCGCAACAATGTCCCTAGCCTGTCATGATCCACACAGTCGAAAACCTTTGTGTAGTCAATAAAGCACAGGTAAACATCTTTCTGATATTCTCTGCTTTCAGCCAAGATACATCGGACATCAGCAATGATATACCTCGTTCCACAGCCTCTTCTGAATCCAGCTTGAACCTCTGGAAGTTCTCTATCAATGTATGCTTGCAGCTGTTTCTGCATTACCCTTAGCAAAACTTTACTTGCATGCACTATCAAAGAGATTGTGGGATGATTTTTGCTTTCCGTTGGGTCACCTCTCTGTGGAATGGGCACAAATATGGACCTCTTCCAATCAGTCGGCCCGATAGTTGTCTTCCAAATTTCTTGGCAGAGATGTGCCGCCTCACTTTCTTGAAAGATTTCAATTTTGATTCCATCAATTCTTGGTAACTTGTTCTTTGCCAGTTCATACAATGTACCTTGGACTTTCTCCTTCAGTATCATTGGCTCTTGATATGCTACCTCTTGAAACGGTTGAACATTAACCATTTCATTTTGGTACAGTGATGCTGTGTATTAATTTGCCCAGGGAATCTTTAAATAACGAAAGTCGAGGCTTGAATTTTTTCTTCAGTTCCCCTAGCTTGAGAAATGCTGAGTGTTTTCTCCCTTTCTGGTTTTCTGATTCCAGATCTTTGCACATTTTATTGTAGTATTTGGCTTTATGCTCTCGAACTGATCTTTGAAATTTTTTGTTCAGCTCTTGGACCTCCTGATTTCTTCCATTTGCTTTAGCATCTTTACGCTGGAGAGCAAGTTTCAGTGTCTCTTCTGATATCCATTTTGACCTTTTCCTTTCTTGTCTTCTTAATGACTTTTTGCTTTCTTCCTGTATGATGTTCTTGATGTCATCCCACAATTCTTCAGGTCTTCGGTCTTTAGTGTTTAATGTATCAAATCTATTTTTCAGATGATTTCTAAATTCAGGTGGGATATATTCAGGATATGGATGCGAAAGCTGGACAGTGAATAAGGAAGACTGTAGAAGAATTGATGCCTTTGAGTTTTGGTGTTGGAGGAGAATACTGAAAGTGCCATGGACTGCCAAAAAAATTGAAATCTTTCAAGAAATTGAGGAACACAAGAGGCACTCACTCATCTCTGCCAAGAAATTTGGAAGACAACTATCTGGCCAACTGATTGGAAGAGATCCATATTTGTGC
>NW_006408582.1:5346606-5348988 GCF_000296735.1 Chrysochloris asiatica | reverse complement strand
ACGGAAGCAGCAGTCAAGAGATCAGACAATGTATTGCATTGGGCAAATCTGCTGCACAGGAACTTTTTAAAGTGTTGAAGAGCAAAGATGTCACCTTGAGGACTAAGGTATGCCTGACCCAAGCCATGGTATTTTCAGTAACCTCATATGGATGTGAAAGCTGGACGGTGAATAAGGTAGATCGTAGAAGAATTGATGCCTTTGAGTTGTGGTGTTGGAGGAGAATACTAAAAGTATCATGGGCTGCCAAAATAACTAATAGATCTGTTTTGGAAGAAGTGCAGCCAGAGAGGGCTCCTTGGAGGCCAGGATGGCAAAGCTTTGTCTCTCATACTTTGGACATATTGTCAGGAGGGAATAGTCGCTGGAAAAGGATGTCATGCTGGGTAAGATGGAGGGTCAGAGAAAAAGAGTCAGACCCTCAACAAGATGGATTGGCCAGGTGGCATCATTGATGGCATCGAGTGTGGACATTGTTTCGTTCTGCTGTGCATGGGGTAGCTACGAGTCAGTTCTGACTCGATGGCACTTGACAACAACAACAACTGGGAAGAAACAGTAGAGAAGCTCAACATCATCAGCCAAACAAGGACTGGGTCTGGCTATAGTACAGATCATCACTTGCTCATACACAAATTGATGATCTGCACCACATTCAGCCTCTGGCCTGGTTTGGACTGATAATATTGAGCTTTTCCTCCATCACTTCTCAGAAATGTATTCAGTTTGATGCCTGTGTATTCCATCTGGTGAGATCCGTGTGTATAGTCACCATTTATGTTGTTGCTAAAAGGTATTTGCAATGAGTAAGTGATTAGTCTTGCATCATTTCTGTCACCAATGTCATAATTGTCAATTACTGATCATTCCTCTTGGTTTCCAACCTTCACATTCCAATCACCAGTGATTATCAGTACATCTTGATTGCATGTTTGATCTAATTTTAGAGTTCTTCAGTTTCATCATGACTGCCTTTAGTGGTTAGTGCATAAATTTGAATAGTGTTGGTGTTGGTGGTGATGGTGTTGGTGTTGGTGATGGTGTGCTGTGCCATGCAGTGGAGCCAGTTCCAACTCATGGTGACCCCTCATAGAGTTTCCAAGACTGTAAATCTTTATGGGAGCAGAGAGCCTCACCTTTCTCCCGTGAAACAGCTGGTGGTTTCAAACTGCTCACCTTGAGGTTTGTGGCCTGACTTGTAACCATGACACTACCAGAGCTCCTTTAGTTTTGAATAATAATGGTATTTAACTGACCTATCTTGTTTCCTCTGCTACTCAACTGAATCTTTCATTGAGTTTAAATAATTTTCTTCCTGAGTCATTGGGATTTTCTATGTCCATCTGCAAATAGAGTTTTACTTCTTCTTTGCCAATATGGATGTCTTTCATTTCCCTTTCTTCCCTTACAGCTCTGGTTAAAAGCCAACGCAAGGTTGTATAAGAGTGGTGATAAAGGGCATCCTCATCTGGTTCTTGTTTGCAAAGGGAATGGCTTCAGTTTCTCAATGTTGAAAGTGATGTTGACTGTTGGATTTGTATCCCTGCATTCCTGGTATGAATCCCACTTGGTCATGCTGTATTATTTTTTGATACAATGTCAAATTCTGTTGTCTAGGATATTGTTGAGGACTTTTGCATCTGTGTTAATGAAGGATGTTGTTGTGAAGTGCTGTCAAGTCGCTTCCAACCCATAGCAACCCTGTATAGGGTTTCTGAGGAGCATCTAGTGAGCTTGAACTGATGACCTTGCAGTTCAAACGGCTTTCCTATTCATCTATAATTTTCTCTTTTAGTGACATCTTTAAGAAGCTATGGTAGCGTAGTGGTTAAGAATCGGGCTGTGAACCTCAGGGTCAGCAGATCGAAACTACCAGCTGTTCCGCGGGAGAAAGATGAGGCTTTCTGCTCCCATAAAGATTTACAGCCTCGGAAACCCTGTACAGGGTCGCTTTGAATCGGAATCGACTCCACGGCACATTACAACAACAACAACAGTGACATCTTTGCTTGGTTTGGTACCAGGGTTATGCTTGCTTCATAAAATGAATTTGGTAGTTTTCTTTCCCTTTAAATATTTTGGAATAGTTTGAGTACAAGCGGTGTTAGCACCTCTCTGAATGTTTTGTAGAATTCACCAGCCATCTGAACCCAGGCTTTTTTTAGTTGGACATTTTAATGACTTGGTCAATTTCTTTTTAAGTTACATGTCTGTTCAAGTTTTTTACTTTTGTCATGTTACCTTATGCAGATAATGTTTCTAGAGTTTTGTCCATTCAAGATTTTCAAATTTGTTTGAGTATAATTCTTCGTATTGTGTTATTATCCTTTTTATTTCTGTTGGTTCTGTTGTGATGTCTCCCATGTTACTTCTTATTCATGT
>NW_006408582.1:5341026-5346506 GCF_000296735.1 Chrysochloris asiatica | reverse complement strand
CCTAAGGGAGAAACAAAGTTAATAAAACAAACAAACATACTGTTTTAAATGATTTTGTAAAATGAATAGTCAAAGTTGTGCATTGAATTTACTTGATAAGGCTTTTCTATCTAAGGTCTTCTATAAGTCTCATTAAGTGATTGAGTGGGACCATGCAAATAAACCATATAGGACTCTAAGGCTAGGATTGGTTCATTTTGCCCTCCAGCTAGATTTAAAAGGAGCCATCTCAGAAGCAGAGATTAAAGGACTGAAGATAGAAGTGGTGACCAAAGAGGTATGGTCTCTATGCCTATGTTGAGTAAAGCTGAGATTTTATGGGCAGGAGGTCAGGAGCCTGGCTTTCAGAATGTGCCCTTCAGGGATTCACAGATTGGCTAATAGATGTTTGTAATACTTACCTGGAGTCATGGTGTGGCACTGTGGGTTAATGTGCTGGACTGCAATGTCAGTTTGAACAGCAAGGTTGACAGTTAAAGCTGACCAGCTGCTCCGCGGAAATCCTTAACAGTGTCACTATGAATTGGAACTTACCAACAACACTTGCCTGAGCAGGGCAGAAACTAAGGGGCCACATGCCTGAGAAGCCAAAGATATAAGAGCAAGGTGTGTCTGTAGTACCACAGAGAAAAGGTATGCTTGACTGGAGGACTGTTGCATCCTGAGTTTTTTTAAATCCTGAATTTTACCCTGTTCACTTCCCCATAAACTTTATAATATTCAGTACTATGTGACATTGCAATGGCTTATCAAACCCAGATGAGAAAGCAGAAAGATATATAGGAGGGATGGTTGGTATCAGAATAGGGTAAAGAAGATTGTAGGGTGGAGGCATATCTGGCCTCTCTTTAGTCTGATTTTGAGTTTGAAACTCTTTTCCCTTTGTGAAGTCAGAAGAAGTCATACGTGGCTTCTACATGGTTTTTGCATTGTGTTATAAAATTCAATCTTTGGTAATTGATTTTTTTTTTAAAGTTCAAAGGTAACTTGCAGGTATGAATTTTGTTTAAATGAAAGTTCCAACTTATAGTAACCATGTATAGAGTTCCCAAGGAGTGGCTGGTGGACTTAAACTACAGACCTTATAGTTCAAACTGACCTTGAGGTCCAGTGCTTAACCTGCCTGCACCTCCACACCAGGACTGGAAATGGTAGTTAACATTACCTTAATTTAAAAATTAAATCCTTAATCAAAAAGATCTTTCAAATGTTAAATATTGTGAAGAATAGGAAAAGTTGCTTTTTTCCCCAGTAGTTAAACCTAGTGATGCATTGCATACAAAAGTGAATTGTAAATAAGCAATTACGTTTATTACTACAAATAGTGCCCCCCCCCCTTCTTCCAGGATTTAACATTAGCCAGGTAAACTTGTTAACAGCTTTAGTTTCAAATCTAACATATGTATATATGTTAACCTTTTATTTATATTTTATTGTTTATTGGGCTATGAATACTCTTAGCTGATTTATACTTTCTGTATCAAATTTGTATTCACTGTTAATAATCCCGTAATGCTTTTATTCATTCACTAATCAATTCCCTATTGCACTCCTACTAGGCAGCAAGCACTGGGGTATGGGCTTGGAATACAGACATGGACAAGACAGGACATCATCCCTCCCCCACAAGACCTTCATACATAGATATACTTTTGTAAATGATAAAGAATAATTTTATTATCTGTTTTATATTAGCTGCTGTATAAATTTTATGTATATTGTTTTCTTGAAGCAGTTATATGTATAGAGATCAAAACTTATAAGATGTTTACTTTAGTATTAACCTGTTAGGTAGAAAAATGCTGTCTACAAATTACTGGTAATGTAATCTTCAGCAAGAACATGGGGAAGACTGTTATATGCCCTATGTGACAGATCAACCATTTATTATCATTGCGCTTCTCCATCACTTTGACTTTTCATCTTTTAATTTTTAGTAAATGCTTAATGAACTTTTAAGATTGATGACAGTTTTATCATGTATTAGAAGTTTGTTAAGCAGAGTTATATAAAGTAAATCACTCAGAAATCAGAATATTTGCCTATAATGATGAAATGTGTCCATAAATGATGTTTTCATAGAATATGTGCATTTGTATTCTTATCTGTGTATATATTCTGGCTGTTGTGTTCTTCTTATAGTTTTAGCTTCTACTTCTTCCATTATTTTAGTGTATTAGTCCTCCTTTACATCAGAAGTTAAATACTTTTATTTAAAAGAAATAATTTTCAAACTTGATGTAACATAGGTAAATGGTTGGAAAATTTTTTGCTTCTAGGAGCTCTGGTAGCGTAGTGGTTACAAATCGGGCTGCGAGCCGCAAGGTCAACAGTTCGAAACTACCAGCGGTTCTGCGGGAGAAAGATGAGGTGGTCTGCTCCCGCAAAGATTTACAGCCTCCGAAACCCTGTGTAGGGTCGCTATGAGTCGGAAGTGACTCCACGGCAAATAACAACAACAACAACTCTTTAAAAAATTAAAAATTTATAAGGCAAGGTAAAATGTAGTAACTTTTATTGAGTTATTCAGCAAATCCTGCTTTACACAGTTGTTGTTGTTAAGTGCCATCGAGTTGGTTCTGATTCATAATGACCCTGTATAGGGTTTCCAAGGATCAGTTGGTGGGTTTGAACTGCTGACCTTTTGGTTCTTTGTCCAGTGCTGATCCTACAGTGCCACAGTCCAGTAGTGAGTAGTAGTGACTTTAAATCACACCAAAATTAATGCATTCTTCATATTTACTTGTAAATTAAAACTTTAGGGAGTATTTACTTAAAGTTTGAAAATGCTCTGTTTAATTATTATGAGAATATTTTTGTGTTCATTCAAATTCATCATTAGCTGATAAGTGATTTATAAATTTAGATTTCAGAAATTTGTGGGAACTGATATTAAAAGATAGTGGAATGTTCCCATGAACTTTCCAATGCTCCACATATGTTACATGTTTATTTGTACTCATTTATTCACACAAATACATATATGTATTGGCATGTTTGGAACATAATTAGCAGCAGAGCTAATTATGTGGTTTACATCATAGACTTTGGAATTAAGTTATATGAGTTTGAATTCTGGATCTACTACTTATAAACTGTATGATCTTTAACAATTAATACAGTACTTCTTTCAAAGCATTGGATTCAAAATTAATTACTTGATATAAACCATAGATTTAGTGCCTGTTAAATACTTAGTGTTAACAGTTACTGTGTTGACTAATATCTTTATTTTTGAGGAAAATAAGTATTATTGTTGTTTTAATTTTTCAGAAAATAGAATACAGCCTGTGAGATTTCGCCTTGTTATAAAGTATCTCGTATTGCTGTCCTACTGTCATCATTATATTTAATTAGATTTCTTCTCCAATTCTGACTTGATAGTCTCTTTCTGCCTCCATCTCTTAGGTCAAACCTTTATTATATGAGCACTCCTATTCCTGAAAGAGGAGTCCTGGTATGGCACTGTGAGTTAATGCACTGGGCTGCAAGGTCAGTTTGAACCATAGGGTTGGTGGTTCAAGCTCACCAGCCGCTCCTTGGAAACCCTATACAAGGTTGTTATGAGTTGGAACCAACTCAATGGCACTTAACAACAACAACAGTCTTAAAAGATAGGAACACTGGTGGCTTGGTGTGTTATAATGCCAAAGTCAGCAGTTCGAATCAGCAGTCACTTTGTTGGGAGAAAGATCAGGCTTTCTGCTCCAGTAAAAATTTGCAACCTCAGAAACTGTATGCTGGAGTCTCCATTGTCTTGTTTAAATAGTCATCCTTCACGGAATAAAGTGGCATTTCATTGTAGCTTTGAGTTTCATTTTCCTAATGAGTAATGATGTGGAACATCTTTTTATGTGCTTGACTATTTGTATGTTCAAGCCCTTTGCCCAAAGAAACTAATACTTGAGCTGAGTTCTGAAGGATGAGTTGAAACTGCCCAATAAGAGAGAACATCCTTCAAGGCAAAAACCCTGTGCTTAACTGGAGTTTGACAAGTAAAATAAAGTATACTTAACAACATCACGTAAGGATTAGAGTTAAGAAATATGAGAGGTGTGCTACAAAATGAGATTAGAAGGATGGGGTTTGAGGTCAGAGCACTCATCTCATGCTTTTTGTAACTAGTGTTAAGGAAATTGATCTTTATTCTATGAGTGGTGAAATCATATGAAGTGTTTTAAGCATGATGAAGGGTAGTTTTTGAAAATCTCATCTGGTTGCTCTGTAAAGAATGATTGTGATTCCCACCCCCTTCATACACAGAGTAGACAGGGATGGGCAACTTGGACATTAGCAACCAAAATGGGAGGGGGGGGGCTACAAAGGCAAGAAGTGACTGGCTTACAAGCTTTCAAGAGGGATCCCAGATCCAGAGGGCGTGGAGGAAGGTAGAATCTCCACTGAGTAGTATCCAGTCTGTCTGGCCAGGGCTGATGAAAGGAGATGCAGATAGGTCTCCTGTAATAAAATAGTGAATAATTGTTATCAGGACTAATTGTGAGGGTTGGAAAGGTAAAGGTATACGTTTTATAGCAAAAGGAGGGAAGTGATTGACTTTGCAGTCTAGGAGCGGCGGTTCCTGGGACCATCAAGGGAGAAGAGCAGAGAGTAGAGTGTGGGACCCTACCCAGAGAAGCAGTGATGCCAGAGATGGAGCAGCTGGGGACTTTAGATCCAGAGAGGAAGAGGGGCTGTGTGCTGACGACCAGGGGGCAGGCTTGCAGGGTATATACCCTTTGGTTGGTTGATGATGCATGGCGGGGATTGTAACCATGGCAATGAAACGATATATGATAGGATGAATATAAAGCTAATGTTCCTCCAGGTAAACTATCACATAATTCACAATAAAACATTAAAAAAAAAGAATGATTGTAAGAAGGAAAGTGAGGAGGCCAAAATGATTAAGGACTAATAAAGATGATGATATCCTGACCTTGGGTGATAGTGGTGTGGTGGACATGGCTCCTGATGGATACAAATGGCAGATTGATGGAAATCCTTATGAGGTGAAATTGACAGAACTTTGACTCACATATAAGAATGAGAGAGCATAGGTTATCAAAGTTCTTGATGAAAGATTGTTATTTACTGAGAATGGGAAAGAGAACAGCTGGTTTTTGTTTGCCTTGAGATAGTGAGATGGGGAGGTTGAAACATGCATTCCTTTTAGACCTGTTTTAGTTTGATGAGCAGTTAACTATACATGTCTAGAGAGAGGTATTTGCTTCCACCCTTTGCATTCCAATCACCACTAATGACCAATACATCTTAATTGCATGTTTGATCTATTTCAGATTGAAGAATTTGGTAGAATTCTACTATTTCATCTTCATTGCATAAATCTGAATAATAGTAGTATTACCTGGGCTTCCCTGTAGGCGCATAGATATTATCCTATCACTTATAGCATTGTACCTCATGACTGATCTGGATATGTTCTTTTTGACGATGAATGCAACACCATTCCTTTTCAATTT
>NW_006408582.1:5340121-5340926 GCF_000296735.1 Chrysochloris asiatica | reverse complement strand
GATTTCAGATTGAAGAAGTTGGTAGAATTCTTCTAGTTCATCCTCACTGGCTTTTGGTGCATAAATTTGAATAATAGTGGTATTAACTGGGCTTCCCTATAGGTGCATGGATTTTATCCTATCACAGACAGCATTGTGCCTCATGACTGATCTTTTGACGATGAATGCAACACCATTCCTTTTCAATTTGTCATTCCCTGCATAGTAAACCATGTGGTTGCCAGATTCAAAATGGCCAATACCAGTCCAATTCAGCTCACTAATGACTAAGATATAGATGTTGATGCGTTCCATTTCATTTTTGACAACTTCCAAATTTTTCAGATTCATACTTTGTACATTCTATGTTCCAATTTTCAATGGATGTTTACAGCTGTTTCTCTTCATTTTAAATTGTGGCCCATCAGCAAATGAAGGTTCTGTGCGCTTTTCTCCCCCGAGCTTAGCTCTATTCACGTCATCATGGTCAACTCTGAGGAGGCATTTTTTTTCCCAGTCGCATTCTGAGTGCCTTCCCACCTTCCGGTCCTGTATCTGACAGTGTTTCTCTGCTATTCTAGAGTTTTCAGTGACTAGCAATTAGTTTCTTCCCAGAGATGTAGTCAATTTGAACTGCAAGGTCTGCGGGTCATGAGGTACAATGCTATAAGTGGGAGCAAAGAGGAAGGAAGAAACGGTAGTTGGAAAATACAGCCTTGGTGATAGAAATGATGCTGAAGAACAAATGATAGATTTCTGCAAAACAAATGATTTGTTTATTTCAAATACCTTCTTTAGACAGCATAAGAGACGACTATACACATGG
>NW_006408582.1:5293350-5336196 GCF_000296735.1 Chrysochloris asiatica | reverse complement strand
ATATATATTTTTTTTCTTTTAGTTTTTATTGTGAATTGAGTGATAGTTTATGTGGGAGAACATCAGTTTTGCACCATTGTTTCATTGCAATGATTACAATCTCCTTCGTACATCATCATTCAGCAGTATTTGCTTCTATTCTCTTTGTTGTTTTGGGGTTGTTTTTTTGGATGTGGGGGCGTGTACACAAAAACACTCAGGAATATATAATAATTTAAATGACCAAAGGGCACATTCTGCAATCTTGCCTCCTGGCTGCTAGGATCCAGCCCCTGTCTTTCCATTAGTCCAGAGTCCTCAGCTGCTCCCTCTTTCCATGTCCTCTTCTCTACCTCCATCTCAGGTGTCGCTGCTTCTCTGGATAGGGTCCCGCATTCCACTTGTGCTCTTCTCCCTTTATGGCTCTAGGGTCCTCTGTTTCTGGACTGTAAGATTACGCCCCCCTTGTTGTTGCAGAACAAAAACCTTTACATTTGTGACAGTCGTAATTAATCATGTAATAGATACTCACTATTGAATTATAAGAATCTTATCCCCATCTATTTTCACCAGACTCATCTAGACAAGATGAAAATGATTCAGTGAGGACTTTACCTTCTCCCACAAATAAAGTCCCTCTTGAAAACTTGTAAGCCAGTCACTTTTTTTATCGCCCCCTCATTTTAGGTAGCTAATGTCTAAGTTATCCATCTCTCTCTATCCTGTATACAGAGGGATAGGATTGATACTTGATGTGAAGACTCGTTCCCTCTCAGTTGGTATTTTGAGATACTAGTTTCTGCTCCCATAAAGATTTGCATCCTCAGAAACCCAATACAGGGTCACTATGAGTTGGAACTGACTTCACATCACATAACAACAACAACATCTGTTAGAATCGACTCGAAGGTACTTAGCAACAACAAAACAAACATAAGTATAGATCAAGTTCATCAAATTGTAGCATTTTACACTAAAGAAACATATTTTTTTATCTTGCTGATTTTTTCTGTTTTCTCTTTCATTTATTTCTGCTCTGACCTTTATTTCTTTTCTTCCAGTGGCTGTAGGCTTCTTTTTCTGCTCTTATTCTAATGAATGGAGACAACTGTGATAAGGTGTTGATTTTGGTTTATTCTTTTTGAATGTGTGCAGTTGTTGCTGTAAATTGTCCTTAACACTGCTTTTGGTGTGTCTCAAAGATTTGGTATGTTGTGTTATCATTTTCATTAAATTCTAGGAATTTTTAAATTTCAATTTTTATTTGTTCTATTGCCTAGTAGCATGTAAGCAGGGTGTTACTCAATTTCCATGTATTTAATTTTTCCCTTGATTTTCCTATTGTTGGTTTCTAGTTTTATACAATTGTAGGATTTTGACATTTTAAATTTTACTGAGGTTTGCTTTGTGACTTTTCATCTGTCTATTGTGGAGTATGTTACTTGTGCACTGGAAAAGAATGTATATTGTGCTGTTATAGGGTTGACTGCTCTCTGTATCTATAAGGTCAAGTTGGTTAATTGTGTTTTTTACTTCTTTGTCTTTGTTGAGTTTCTTTCTAGTTTTTTTGCCCTCATCAAAGGTGGTATATTAAAATCAAATATTAGAGAGTTGTCTCTTTATTTAGTTCTCTTGTTGTTGTTATGTGCTGTGGATTCAGTTCTAACTCATAGTGACCCTGTACATGGTTTCCAAGGCTGTAAATCTTTACAGGAGCAGAAAGCCTCATCTTTCTCCCATGGAAGTTTCGAACTGCTGACCCTGAGGTTAGCAGCCCGGTTCGTAACCACTACGCTACCAGAGCTCCTTTAATTTATGTACTTTGAGGCTCTTTCATTGGAGTATAGATATTTATTATGGCTATGCCCTTTTGTTCAAATGACCCTTTAATTATGATGAAATGCCCTTCTTTGTTGCTTATGCTGGTTTTGCTTTAAAGTCTGTTTTTTCAGAGATTAATATTGCCATTCCTATTCATTTTTTATTGCTTTTAGTTTTTGATATTTGTTTTTCAATCCATTGATTTTTATTATTTATTTTTTTTAGTTTATTTATGTCTTTTGGCATAAGGTATGCATCTTGTAGACAGCAATTTGAAGGATCCTGGGTTTTGTTTTGTTTTATCAATTCTGCTACTCTCTGTCTCTTTAGTGCATTTTAATCCATTTACATTTAGTATAATTATCAATAACTATGAATTGAATAGCATCATGATAAATGGCAAAAAGATTGAAATGTCAAAGACTTCAGTTTGCTTGGGTTTACTATCAGCACTCATGGAAGCCACAGTCAAAAAACCAAATGACGTATTGCATTAGGCAATTCTGCTGCACAGGACCTCTGTATTCAAAGCAGAGATAACAGTTTGAGGACTAAGATGCATGTGACACAAGCTGTGGTATTTTCAGTAACCTCATATATATGTGAAAGTTGAACAGTGAATAAGGAAGACAGCAGCAGAAATGATGCATTTGAGTTATGGTATTGGAAAAAACTATTAAAAGTGCCATGGAATGCCAGAAGAACAAACAAATTTGTGTTTGAAATACAGCCAGAATGCTCCTTAGAAGCAAGAATGGCAGTACTTCTTTTCTCATGATTTGGACATATTGTTAGGAGGCATCAGTCCCTGGAGAAGGACAGGATCAGTCTAGGTAAAGTAGAGTGTCAATGAAAAAGAGGAAGACCCCCAAGAAGATGGATTGTCACAGTGGCAGCAGCAGTGGGGTCAAGCTTAACATCGATTGTGAGGATGACACAGGACTGAGCAGTATTTTGTCTTGTTCATAGTGGTGGTGGTGGTGTGCTGTAGAGTCGATTTGGACTCATAGTGACCTTGTATAAGGTTTCTGAGGCTATAAATCTTTACAGGAACAGAAAGCCTCATCTTTCTCCTGTGGAACTGCTGGTAGTTTCGAACTGCTGAACTTGAGGTTAGCAGCCAAACTCGTAACCAATGGGTTGTTATTAGTTGGAATTGACTCCATATTACCTAACAGCAACAACAATGAATTGATTGCTGTGTGACTTTTTGTGGCATTGTTTGCTTTTTGTTTCTTTAATTTCATCTCTGAGGTCATTATGTTTGTTGGTTTTCTTTTCATTTTCTTCTTTCCTGTTGTTTTAATGTTTACTAAATATTTCTGGTTTTCCTTTTTAATTTTGATGTTAAAGTGTCTTGATTTTCTTTGAGGTTGCTCTGTTACTATTCCCCCATTTAAAGCAATGTTGTATCTTGAAATCTACTTGTTTTTCTCACCATTTGCAAGTTTTGTATCTAGACTATTCCTTCTTTTGCTTTGTAGTTGACTTCAATTATAAATTGATAGCTCTAGTTCTCTATTTTCAGTCTTGTAAGTTTCTTTTACTTTTAATACTTCTATATCCAGATTGATTACTAAGTGGTGTTGTCATGTCAGGTAATCTCAGGTTGTTATCTGCTGCTGTTGGTTCTCAGTCCAAAGAACAGGTTTTAATATTTTTTATAAAGTTTGTCTCGTTAGTACAAATCATTTAATTTCTGTTACCTGAAACTGTCCTAATTTCGCCTGTTTTGTTTGAGTGACAGCTTTGCTGGTTATATGATTGTTGGTTGGCAAATTCTTTCTTTTAGAATTTTGTATATATCATACCATTGCCTTCTTGCTTGCATTGTTTCTGCTGAGAAGTCAGAGTTTATTCTTATTGGTTCTCCTTTGTAGGTAACTTTTCATTTCTCACAAGTTGCTCTTAGGATTTTTTCCTTGTCTTTGGTTTTAAAAAGTTTGATTATGACATGTCTTGGTGGTTTTCTTTTGACGTTTATTCCGTTAGAGGTTCATCCAGCTTCTTGTATGCCTTCTC
This sequence comes from Chrysochloris asiatica, assembly GCF_000296735.1. Taxonomy (NCBI): domain Eukaryota; kingdom Metazoa; phylum Chordata; class Mammalia; order Afrosoricida; family Chrysochloridae; genus Chrysochloris; species Chrysochloris asiatica. The sequence goes on along the minus strand of NW_006408582.1, from coordinate 5,332,374 downwards.
GTTTCTCATGATATTAGGGAAGTTTTCTTTCAGCAATTTTCTGTGTGTTTTTTATTGTCTCTTCCTGTTCTGGAATTCTGATCACCCCTAAGTCATTCCTCTTTATGGTGTCTACATAAATTTCAGGCTTTCTTCTGTTATTTTTCAGACTCTTTCTGTTTTACCAGTATTGAGAGATTTACCTTTCAGGTCACTTATTCGGGTTCCCATTGGTTCACATCTACTCCTTTGCCCTTTCAATGTATTGCCCATCTGTGAGATCTATGTATTAATCTTCTGGGTTTTTATTTGCAGGTTATGTATTGTTTTGAAAATTTCCATTTATTTTAGTTTGTTTGTTCCTCTAAATTTTCTTGTTTGTACTTTTTGCTTTCCTCAACCCTTCTGTCAGTCTGTTGAAGGTACCTAAATATCATTCTTTTGAAGTTTTTTTCTCATTTAATTCAATAACCTTTTCTTCCTCAGAAATATTTTCTGACTCTGCAACTTGGTCATTTATTGGAGTCACTTTCTCTTGTTTCTGTTTGAGCTAAAATAGTTTGTTATCCCCAAAACATTTGTGGTGTAGTATTTTTATTTAACTTATGATTGTATGTTGGTTTGTTCTTAAGCTCTTTCCAGCTGTCTCTTGGTGGTGTGGTTAGAGAATTGAAGTGTGTGCACTGTTTTCTATGTGCCATTCTAGGTACTTTCAGATGTTGATACAAATATTACCTATTTCTGAAAATATGCACAATATGAAGTAACAGGATATTCAGAACATCTACATTATAATATTCTTACTAAATGAAAGTGTATTGAAAACTTTAGAATGATTGTAGGTGTATTTGCTGTTGCTACCAGAGAATGATGTTGGTTTAAAGTTAATTCTGAAGTAACCAGAATATTAGCAAGTACCCAATTCCTGGTGAATCACCCCTGTGACATAGTAGTTTATCCACCAGCCCCTGTGCAGGAGAAAGAGGAGACTATAAAGACTTATAGTCTCGGGACACCCTACATAAAGTGACTAAAATACTTAGAATAATTTTAGTATTGAATTTTCCTATTGGAAAGCTGAATCATAAGAAATTATATGTGACTTAACTAGTTGTGTTGATGTTAGATACTGTTGAGTCATTTCGACCTTTTGCACAATAGAATGAAACAGTACTCATTCCTGCACCAGTCTCATAATCTTTGTTATGTTTAAGCCACTGGTACCCCCACTTTATCTTATTGAGGGTCTTTCTATTTTTTGTGCGGATTTTTGTTTTCTTTACATTGATTTATAATCCATACTGAATACTGTAGTCTTTCATCTTCATCAGTAAGTGATTCAAGTCATCTTCACTTTCAGCAAGCAAGGTTGTGTTATCTGCATATCACTGGTTGTTAATGAGTCTTCCTTCAATCCTCATGCCAGGTTCTTATTACAGTCCAGTTTCTCAGATTATTTGCTCAGTATACATATTGAAATAAGTACAACCTGATGTACACCTTTCCTTATTTTAAACCATTCAGTATTTCCTTACTCTGTTCAAATGACAGCCGCTTAGTCTATGCACAGGTTCCACATGAGCACAATTAAAGTGTTTAGAATTTCCATTTTTTGCAATGTTATCCATAGTTTGTCATGATCCATACAGTTGAATTGCACAGTCAGTAAAACACAAGTAAGCATCTTTTTTGGTAATCTCTGCATTCAGCCAAGATCCATCTGATATGCAATGATATCCCTTGCTCTGAGCCCTCTTCTGAATCTGACTTGAATATCTGACAGTTCCCTATCAATGTGCTTCTGCAACCACTTAAAAATTATCTTTAGTAAAATTTTACTTGCCTGTGATATTAATGATTTGTTCAATGTTTTCGTATTCTATTGCATCATACTTTTTGGAATAAGCACAGATTTAGATCTCTTTCAGTCTGTTGGCCAGCTGTCTTTAGACAAGTGAGCACTCCCAGAACTGCATCCATTTGTTGAAACATCTCAGTTGTATTCCGTCAATTTTTGGAGTCTTATGTTTTGCCACTGTCTTCATTGCATCTTGGATTTATACCATTAATACAATTGGTTCTTTATCATATGCTACCTCTTGAAATGTTTGAATGCTGACCAATTTTTTTTCTTAACAGTCATTCTGTGTAGTCCTTCCTTCTTCTTTTGATGCTTCCTACCTTGTTCCTTCCTTCTTTTGATGCTTCCTACCTTGCCCGTTTGTTATTGTTATTAAGTGCCATTGAGTCAGTTCTGACTCATAGTGACCTTGTATAGTGTTTCCGAGGAGTGGTAGTTGAATTTGAAACACTGACCTTGTGGTTCAAACAGACCATGCAGTCCAGTGCTTATCCTACAGTGTCATCGCAGGACTCCACTTGCCCATGTTGTTGTTGTTAAGTACCATCAAGTCTGTTCTGACTCTTAGTAACCCTGTATAGGGTTTGCTATGGGTCGGACCCGACTCGATGGCACTTAACAACAACAACAACATAGGGTTTCCAGGGAGCAACTTACAACCTTGTGGTTAACAGTTGAGTGCTTATCCTACAACACCACACCATGACTCCCCATTTGTCCATAGAATCCTTCAATGTTGTAACTTGACACTTGAATGTTTTCTTTAGTTCTTTGAGTTTGAGAAAGGCTTGAGTGTGTGTGAATTTCCTTTGGTTTTCTAATTCAAGTCTTTGGACATTTCAGTAATACTTCACTGTGTTTTCTTGAGATGCCCTTAGAAATCTTTACAGCTCTTTTACTTCATCACTTCTTCCATTCACTTTAGCTTCTCTGCATTCAGAAGCAAGTTTCAGTCTCTTCTCACCATTTTGGTCTTCCCTTTCTTTTCTGTCTTTGTAATATTCTTTTGTTTTCTTCATGTCTGATGTTCTAGATGTCATCCCAGGACTCTTCTGGTCTTAAGTCATTAGAATTCAGTGTATTAAATCTGTTCTTGAGATGGTCTCTAAATTCTTTGTGATATAATTAAGGTCATATTTTGACTTTTGTGGATTAGTTTCAATTTTCTTCAGCTTCAGTTTGAAGTATATGTGAACATTTGGCAGTTGACCCTTTGCCTTGTTCTTACTGTTGATATTGTGCTTCTCTTATCTTGCTTTTCCATATAGTTCATTTCCTCTGTATTCCTTTTCCATACAGTTCGTTTCCTCTGTATTCTATCTGGTAAGGTCCATGTGTATAATCACCAATTTATGTTGTTGAAAAAAAGATATTTGCAATGAAGAAGTCATTGATCTTGCAAAATTCTATCTTGCAATCACCCTTTTATCATTTCTGTCAAAGAAGCCATATTTTCTAAATATAGATACTTCTTGCTTCCAACTTTCACATTCTTGTTGTTGTTAGGTGTCGTCAAGTTTCTAACTACCCATAGCGAACTTATGCACAGCAGAACAAAACACTGCTGAGTTCTGCACCATTATATTCTAGTCACCATTAATTATCACCACATGTTGATTGCATGTTTGTTTAATTTCAGACTACAGAAGTTCCGGAAAATCTTTTAATTTATTCATCTTTGACATTATTGATTCTATAAATTTGAATAATAGTCATATTAACTGATCTTTTTTGTGTACATATAGATTTTATCACTGTAGTCTTTCCTGACTTATTCCTTAATTTTCTCAACTCCATTGAAAAGTGTTTTGAAACATTTTCTAATTATTTTTTGAATTCCTTCTCAGGCATTTCCAAGGCCTGCCCTCCTTCCAGAATGTAATCCAGGTCGACCTCTAGGCCTTTTGCCTCAGACATTTTATCTTGTTTCTGGACCTGTGTTCATATGGTCATCTACTTTTGCTTCTTGGACATATTTAGTGTTTATCTGTGACCTTAATACTTAATTGAGTGTGTGTTTCGAGTTTTTTTTTATGCTTTCTGACGGCCTCCAGGTAAATGTGATCACTCTTCTTATTGCTTGACTTAGAGTAACAGAGTCAGGTGTTGTCTGCCTCCCTGTTGTATGGCAGTTGGTATTGGTTCTTGTCTGGAGTGTGATTGTAACTTGACTATATGGCAGCAGTTGTTGTCTCTTCGTGGGTAATATAGGGAGATAAAGAGTCCCCCAGAGGTAAAAAGGGGGGCATAAAACAGCAAAACAGCAAAAAAAAAACAAATAACCAAGAAAACAACAACAACAACAAAACCACTAGATTGGATACTATAGAATATAATCGCAGAAAAGGGAGAGGAGGGAGAAAAGAAGAAAAAAAATCTGTAGCCTAATATGAGTATGACTTTCAAGTCCTTTCAACTTCTTGCCTTCCAAGCTGCCTGATAAATTTCACAATGCCACTGTTGGTTGTTATGGTATACCTCAGGATTTAATTTAATTTTCGGCTTGTTTTGTTTTTAAACTCTCTTTCCCTCTCCACCCCTCTTGTTCTGGCCTTTTTGCTATTAAAAAAAAGTTCAGGGTTGCCTCTTGGGCTGAGAGTATCTGTGCACATGTGCAAACAGTTGGGGTGGCAGGAGGGAAGGGGGGGAGGCAATGGCCAGATACCAAAAAGAAAAAAAAATGAGAACCAAGCAAAACTGACTAAATGTGTTGTCTACTTTTGCTCCGAGGTTCCTGTGGCGTTATTCAGTGATGGATCTGTTCCCCCACTTTGTCTTGCCGTTTGGTCTGGCCCAAGTTGTTGGCTCCGGGCCGTCGAGCCCTTCAGTTTAAAAAATATGCAATTTATTACTTCTTCTACAAGTTCCACTACCTATAAGCCTTCAAACTTTTTAAATGTCCTACCTATATGATTCATAGTTTTGAAGCTCTTCCCTGAACCCTCTTCACCTGGTATTCTTTGGTATTGCTGATAGCTAACTACACTGCACCTGTACCCTATCCATCATCAAGCCCTGCCTCCCTCTTTAAAAGATTTTTAAGATTAGGAAACAAAAAGAAGTCTGATGGAGCCAAATCAGTACTTTAAGTTTGATGCCTAGTGATTTCTTATCAAAACTCACAAAATTACCCTTATTTAATCAAAGTAATTGTAGGAATATTATCCTAGTGGACTGTGGTAATATTTTTCCAGGCATTTTTTTGGTAAAGCTTTTTCTACCTTTCTCAGAATAAGCAAATGTTATCGTTCTCTGGCCCTCCAGGAAGCCATAAGCAAAATGCCTTGAGCATCCCACAGAACTTTTGCCATGACCTTTGCTCTTGACCAGTATGCTTATGCTTTGACTGGACCACATCTGCCTCATGGTAGCCATTGCTTTGATTGTGCTTTGTCTTCTGGATCATACTAGTAAAGGTGTGTGTTACACTTCTCTGAATAATGCCTCAGTATCTTTATTTCACTTTTTTAAAATTTTCATTTAAAGTTCTGCTCTTATCTTCAGCTAATCTCAAGACAAGATTTGACACAATAGACCTAATGGAAAGTTTTCTCAACTTTATGTTTCAGCTAGAATTTTTTAAGTTGAACCAGCTGAGATGACTTTGGTATTAGCTATTGTTCTGTTAATCATTAGTCCTCCTCAAGATATGTCACAAACAAGATTAATTTTTTCCTCATAAATTATGTGGTTGGTCGGCTGCTGTGGACTTTATTTTCACCATTATGTTGTCCCATACTAAAACAAGTTATCATTCATATGTAGACTGCTTATTTCTCTTCAGCATTGTTCCAAAACCCTTTTCATAAAGCATCAGTGATTTCATCATTCTTTCACCCAAGCTTCACTATAAATTCGATGTTTGTTCTTGCTTCACTTTTAGCAGAATTCATGTCGCTCTAATAGGAGCACTTTTGAAACTGCTATCTTTTATCCTTCTTAGTACCCCACACTAGGTCTTGTTGAAGTGTGTTATAACAAGTTTGTTGTTGTTGTTAAGTGCCATCGAGTCGGGTCCGACCCATAGCGACCCTGTACAGGGTTTCCGAGGGTGTAAATCTTTACGGGAGTAGAAAGCCTCATCTTTCTCCCACGGAGTGGCTGGTAGTTTCGAACCGCTGACCTTAAGGTTCGCAGCCCGATTCGTAACCACTACGCTACCAGTGCAGAAAAATTTTGAAACACATGTATTATTTTTTCGTAATACACATTTCCCATGAACTTTTGAAGACCCCTCCTGAGAGTGATGGGCGGTATCCTTGCCTTGTTCTTGTTCTCAAAGAGAATGTTTTCAAGTTTGTTTTTTTCCATTGAGAATAATACTGGCAGTTTATTTTTTTATGTATGGCTTAATTATTTTGAGGAAATTCCCTTCTATTCTTACTTTTCTGAGAATCAGAAAAAGAAGTTTAATTTTACCACATTTTTTTCCTACATCAATTGAGATTATCAGGTGTTTCTTTTCTTTTATTAATTTGGTAAATTATATTAATTAACTTCCTAATGTTGAACCATCCTTGCATCCTGTTGTGAATCCCACTTGATCATGATGCATTATTGTTCTTATACGTTTTTAAATTGACTAGAATTTTAGAGAATTTTGGCATCTGTATTCATGAGGGATATTGATCTATCATTTTATTTTTTAGTGTTGTCTTTGGTATCAGGATTATGTTTGCTTTATAGACTGAATTAGGAAGTATTCCTTCCTTTTCTATGTTCTGCAATAGCATTGGTTTCAACTCTTCTGAATGTTTGATGGAATTCTCCAGTGTAGTTGTCTTGGCTGGGAGTTTTTTGGGATTTTTTTTTTTTTTTTAATGACTTCTTTAATGTTTTTCTTTTGTTATGTATGGGTCCATTTAAAATTTAAATTTTGTATGTTAGTTTGGTATGGTTTAGGTAGGTAGTGTGTTTCTGGAAAATTACCCATTTCTATCAGGTTTCAACTTTGTTGGAGTATAATGTTTAATATTCTGTCATGAACCTTTTTATCTCATTTGGTTCTGGAATAACATCACCCATCTTGTTAATTATTTGGGTTATTTGCATCATCTATTTTTTTTCCTTTATCAATTTGACCAGCGATTTCTCAATTTTATTGATCCTAAGAAAACTTCGAGTCTTGTTGATCCTTTCTGTTATTTTTGTCTTTTCTGCTTCACATATTTCTGCTCTTGTTGTTGTTGTTGTTGTTAGGTGCCATCGAGTCAACTCATAGTGACCTTATGCACAGCAGAATGAAATACTGCCCGATCCTGGGCCAACCTCTGCTCTAGTATTTATTATTTTCTTTCTTCTTATGACTATACTGCTGTTTGTTTGAGTTAATAGGGTTAAGCTGTTGATAATTTGGCCCTTATAAAATGTGTGCATTTATTGCTATAAATTCTTTGCACACTGCTGTTATTGTGTCCCAAAGGTTTTAGTATTTTGTATTTTTATTTTCATTGGATCTAGGAATTTAAAATTTTCTTCTTCAATTTCTTCCGTTACCCTGTTGTTAGTCAGTTTCCAAGTACTTGATTTATTCAGTTTCCTTGTATTTGGTGTTACTCAGTTTCCATGTTCTTCCTGTTTTTAATTTCTTATGCATTGTGATCAGAGACGATGCTTTACATTATTTTGTTGTTTTTGAGTTTATTAAGGTTTGTTTTGTGGCTTAATATGTGGTCTATTCTGGAGAATGATCCATGTGTGGTAGAGAAGAATGTGTACTTTGTAGCCATTGGGGTAGGTCCAATACTGTGTAAAGGAATATAATAAAATACTCAACAGCAAAAGGATGGCAAGGTGTGACATAAGATTAAAAAATATATATATACTATAATGGTTACAAGCCTGGCTGCTGACCTTAAGGTCAGAAGTTTGACACTACCAGCTGTTTTGTGGGAGAAAGATGAGGCTTTCTGCTCCTGAATTATTTACAGCCTCGGAAACCCTTATATAAGGTTCCTATAAGTTGAAATCGACTCCATCACACATAACCACCACTACCATAATACATATGAAGAAACAATAAAATGTGATCTATTGCTTGAAGAAAAAGCAGAAAGAAATAGCAGTACTAAAAATGATGAAGGCACTTGGAATTGACAGACAAGAAAGTTAAACTATTTTTAAAAATGTTCTCGCTTAGGTAGGCACACAGTCTTAGCAGGTGTCGGAGAATGGGACTACACCCACGAATATATATACATTTGACAGAGGGTACTTCGTCATATGCTATAAATGTATCCATGGTTATAGTAAAGGATATAAGGGAAAAAAGTTACGAAAACTTTTTGTAGTTCTTAGGTTCCATTGAGTTGATTTTGACTATGCACAACAGAATGAAACACTTGCCTGGTCCTCCGCCATCCTCATAATTGTTATTAAGCTTGACTCCATTGCTGCTGCCACTGTGCCAATCCATTTCATTGAGGGGGGGGGTCTTCCTCTTTTTTGCTGACCCTTCACTTTACCAAATGTGATGTCCTTCTCCAGGGACTGGTCACTCCTGATAACATGTCTGAAATATGAGAGACAAAGTCTCACCAATCTTGCTTTTAAGGAGCATTCTGACTGTATTTCTTCCAACACAGGTTTTTTGTTTGTTCTTCTGGTAGTCCATGGAACATTCAGTAGTTCAGAAGTATACAACCTTAAGTATAGATTCAGCTTAATTAAAGAAAAAAAAAAATCCTCACAACTGGACCAATTAAAAAACATCATGATAAAAGAGAAATATTGAAGTTGTCAAGGATTTTATTATAACTACATCTGCAGTCATTGCTCATGGAAGCAGATGTCAAGACATCTGCATTGGGCAATGACATATTGCATTGGGAAAATCTGAATATGATCTCTTTAAAGTGTTAAAGAGCAAAGATGTCACTTTGAGGACTGTGGTGGGCCTGACCCAAGCAATGGAATTTTCAGTGGCCTCGTGCCCATGTGAAAGCTGGACACTGATTAAGGATGACTAGAGAAGAATTGATGCCTCTGAATTACAATGGTGTTGAAAGTATGATATACTGCTAGAAGAATAAACAAATCTATCTTGGAAGAATTACAGCTAGAATGCCCCTTAGAATAAGAGGCAAGGATGGCAAGTCTCATGTACTTTGGACATATTATCAGAAGCGACCAGTCACTGGAAAAGAGCATTACAGTAGAGGGCTGACAAAAAAAGAAGACCCTTAATGAGATAGGCTGATACATTGGCAACAACAATGGGCTCAAGACAAAAGTTGTGTGGATGGCACATTTCCAGGCAGTCTAGTTTTGTTATAAATAGGGTAGCTAATAGTTGGTACCAACTCAACAGCACCAAATAACAACAACTAGTAATAATTTAAAAAATTAAGACCTTAGAATACTTTTTTACCTGGCTATTTCTTTCCTGTACTTTTTAAAATTGTGGTGAGAATGGCTACACTCTAAAATGTGTAATTAAACTCTGAGAAATGAAAGCTAATTAAGTGGTTCCCAAGAACATATTAGACACTTTGAACTAAAAAGAGAATATTTTATGTCAAATAAGACAAACTCTATTGCTTTCCAAATCCTCTTGTCTTTGGCACAAAGAAAATGAGTTTTAATATCTTAAAGTTAGATTGTGGAGACTCATACCTAGTTATCCATTATGAATTTAAACTTTCTGTGTCATTGAGATAAAGAAACTTTTTTCTATCAAGTACCACTGAGGCAGAACATTAAAAAGTAAGAAGAAGCAGCAGAAATCTAAATTAAGAGACTGTGCAGCAAGAAAAATGGAAAGCACTGTATTCATTGTACTTGAAATATAAAAACCAGGTCTGTTAAAACAATTAAAGTACAGTATTGTTTTTCATTTTATATTTTCTTTGTAGATAAGCAGGATATAAGACAATAGTCTTGAAACAATCCAAAGAAAAATAAGTTCTCCTGTATTTTTATTTCAGTTATTTATATACTGTCTTTTTATTCACTCAAACTGTCTCACTGGAACAGGATGAAAGAGGTATGGTCAGAAGGAAGGATGATGGGCAAACTAGAATTATAAATGGATTTGGGAGATTCTGAAATGGTTGATGGTGACATTGTTTATTCTTCCATAGAAAAAGAAAGTCTTGTCGGTGTATGAGGATTGGTTAAATCCTTGCAGATTTTCTTGTAAGATATTGATAGAGTCCTGGTGTGGCACTGTAGGTTAATATGCTGGACTGCAAGGTCAGTTTGAACTGCAAGGTTGGCAATTCACACTCACCAGCTGCTCCTTGGAAACTCTATATAAGGTCGCTATGGGTTGGAACCAACTCAACGGCACTTAACAAAAACAACAGCAGCACTAGTATTGACAAAACATATTTCTGTGAGGCTAGGGACTTTTTCTTGTACCTTCTATAATATTTTACACAAAGTTGAAACTCAGTTTTTATTAAAATCAAGGGTATTTCTTGCATTATGTATAGCCCCCCCTATGTTAGAAAAACTAGCTCTTTCTTATAAGTCCGTCTTCTGCCTATAAATGATTGGAACACCAAAAATGGGGCTACAACGTGCCCAGTGAAGGAGGCTTCCTGTGGAACTTCTGCAATACATAAGATTATAGGTGGAAGCCTGAACCACATCCAGATCTCCAGAGATGGGAAATTCCCACTTGAAAGGAAATGCAGACCAGCCTGGAATGGCTAGAAGAACAGAAGATGCTTCTTGAAAGACAGACTTACAGGAAAAATATAAAACAACATAGGCAGACTGACTGTTACTATAAGAACAAGCAACTTGCTTGCCCAGGAAACATCAAGGCAAGTGGTCGGGTCCCCTCAGTGAAAACCCCCTTTCAAGACTAAGACTCAGTGGGAATACACGCTCATTACCAATAAGGGGAACTGAGGGAAAAACAGCAATGAAGTGGCGAGCTAAGCTCTACAATGTTCAAGAGACTTCTGTGAACCTGGGTGAAGACCTGGTTGGCCAGCAGTGTGTCAAGACCTGGGGTCTCTTGGGCCCAGAGTCAGTGACATAGCCACAGAGGACTAGAGTGGAGAGTGAAGCATCCAGCTGATAAGAAGAGAGGGCATATGCATAAGAACACCCACACTTACAGATAATACCCACTTATCGTGGCTTCAATGACTGGATGATCAGAGCTCAACCAGAAGTAAAAAGAAGAGGAAAAAAAAAGTATTCTCATACAATTTGATGAACTTGACCTACACCTATGGAAGCAGTAGCCCAAAAGAGGGAGTAAATCCTTACAGCAAGAATCATTCCCACCCCCTCCACACACAAGAGTAGACAGGGATGGGCAATTTGGACATTGGCTACCCAAAATGGGGGGCAGGAGGCTACAAAGGCAAGAAGTGACGGGCTTACAAGCTTTCAAGAGGGAACCTAGATCCAGAGGGCCTGGAGGAAGGTAGAATCTCCAGTGAGTAGTATCCCATCTGTATAGGCAAGGCTGATGCAATGAAATGCAGACAGGTCTCTTGTGATACAACAGTGAATAATTGTTATCAGGACTGATTGTGAGGGTTGGAAATGTAAAGGTAGATGTTTTATAGCAAGGAGGTGAGTGATTAACTTTTCAGTCTAGGAGCGGAGGTCCCTAGGACCATCAAGGGAGAAGAGCAGAGAGCGGGACCCTACCCAGAGAAGCAGTGATGCCTGAAATGGAGGCAGAGATGATGTCGTGGAGTGATGGAGCAGCTGGAGACTTTAGATCCAGAGAGGGAGTGTGACTGTGTGCTGAAGATCTGGGGGTACAGGGGGCAGGATTGCAGTGTATACCCTTTGGTTGGTTGATGATGCATGGAGGGGATTGTAACCATGCAATGAGATGATATACGATAGAATGAATGTAAAATTAGTGCTCTCCCATGTAAACTGTCACATAATTCACAATAAAACATTTAAGAAAAAAAAAAATTCTAAAAAAAAAAAGACACTAAATGTGCTGATTTGTTGTCTAGAGCTATGAGATTCAAGAGACAATTGAGTAACATCTTAAAATTACTGACAGAAAAAAGAAAAACTAACTCATAGGTTCACACTCAGTGAAGATATCTTTCAGAAATAAGTTATTTCAAACACCAAAAAAAAACAAAATAGCTCGATGGTATGCTGGCTTAGAACTGAAAAGTTGGTGGTTCAAACCCACTACCCAGTTTGTGGGAGAAAATTGTGGCAGTCTGCTTCCAATAAAATTTTTGTTGTTGTTAAGTGTCATAGTGACCCATAGTGACCCTGTGTAGGGTTTCTGAGGAACAGCTGGTGGGTTTGAACCGCCAAGCTTGTTGTTCAAACTGACCTTGCAATCCAGTGCATTATCCTATAGCAACCACACCAGTACTCCCCAATAAAGATTGTAGGTTTGGAAATCCTATGGGGCAGTTTTAATCTGTCATGTAGGTTCACTATATGTCAGAATTGATGCAGCACAACAGTTTCTTATTAAAAAAGGAAATGAACGATATGGGGATAAGATTCTTATGATTCAATAATGAGTAATTGTTATCATGATTAATTGCGACTGTCACAACTATAAAGATAGAAGTTCTGTAACAAAAATGGAGGAGTAGTTTATCTTACAGTCCAGAAATAGGACCATCAAGGGAGAAGAGCACAAGCAAAATGTGGGACCCTATGCAGAGAAATAGCGGTACCAGAGAGAGATCAGATAAGGACTCTAGACTCATAGAAAGAGAGGGGCTGGGTGCTGGTGGCCAGGAGGCAGGCTTGCAGAATGTGCCCTTTGATGGTTTAAATTATTATATATGCCAGAGTGTTTTTGTGTACATCCTCTCCCCGAAAATAAACAAAACTATAAAACAGAGGGAATAGAAGCAAATACTGTTAAATGATAACACACGGAGGAGATTATAATCATTTTAATGAAACAGTGGTATAAAACTAATGTTCTCCCATATAAACCATCACTCAGTTCACAATAAAAACTTAAAAATTTTTTTTTTTTTAAAAAGGAATTGAACAATCTTGTTTTATGACTCAGAATTTTGTAGATGGTCATGTTTGTATCATCAGAGTTTTCTGGGAAAAGACAGAATAAACATAAGAATAGGTTAGAAAGTACTGTTTGAAGGTGAAACTTAAGTCCTGTTCAGTTTTGTCCCTCAGTTTTGTCCCTTTCTGTTTTGTCCATTTGTCCTTACACCTCACTTATTAGGTTTTCAGTTTTGTTCAGTTTTGTCCCTTTGTCCTTACACCTCATTTATTAGGTCTCATCGAACCTAAACCAAACCAATTTCTACTCATAGTGACCTCATGTATGATGTACTCCATAGGGTTTTCTTGGCATTATTTAGAGTGTCTGTTTCTCTTTCTTCATCTGCTCATTACCTTCATTTAATTAAAGCCAGGATAACTGAGCTTTTATCTCTAATTATCATTATAGAGTTTACATGTGTCTCAGTATCCCAGGCTTAGTCAATTCTCCATGTTTCATATAATAAACTTTAATATTATTTGTATGTTGTGATGATCAGTAATCTCTGTGTTGAAAAAAAAAAAAGTGTAATGTTAAAGTGTGATCTTGCACAAGTTAACCTTAGCTGATTTTCTTTATCTGTAAAATTGAGAAAGTTATTATCTCTCTTGCAACCTAATAGAGTTTGTTTTGTGAGCATAAAAGTAAAGAAAACTTTGTAAGCTGCAAGACTACAGGTTTCCAAGGAATAGTTAGTGGGTTTGAACTGCCGAATTTCCAGTTAGCTGGCTAGGACTAGGACTCTTACACAGGACTGTAACAAAGGAAAATACTAACATTCCTATGGTGTATTGTTTCAATCTCATCATTTCTTTATCTAGAGTAGTCTTCTTCCACCTCTTATCTGTAGAAAATTAATATACATCAGAAAGCTCTGGTGTGGGGCTAGGATAACAGAAAGTCTAGGATAAATTTGTCTTCGTGAATCCTTCCTTTTTATTTATTTATTTTTCATTAAATTTTTTTTTTTAATTTATGGTTTTTATTATGGATTGAGTTAAAGTTTACAGGGCATATCATCAGTTTTACATTCAACAAATCATATACCTTGTTTCATTACATTGATTATAATCCCTTCTATGTAACATCAGTTAACAGTATTTCTCTCTATCCTATTTAAAAACAAACGAAAAACCACTCAGGCTTATATAATAATTTACATCACCAAAGGGCACATTCTGCAAGTCTGCTCCTGGCCAGCTCTTAGTCCCTCTCTTCTTAGTCCATGAATCTAGAGTCCTTAGGCGCGCCCCCTCTCCATTGCCCCCATCTCTGCCTCCATCTCTGATGCTGCTGCTTCTCTGGATAAGAGCCCACATTCTTCTTATGCATCCCTCTCTTGATGGTCCTAGTGTCCTCTGTTTCTGGACGGTAAGATTAACCACTCCCCTTTTTTTGTTACAAAACTTCTACCTTTACAAGTGTGACATTCGCGATTAGTCATGATAACAGTTATTCACTATTGAATCTTACCAATCTTATCCCCATCTCTTTTTACCAGACCCATCTAGACAAGATGACAGCTATTCAGTGGGGACTCTTACTTTCCCCCTATACTCTTAAACTAAACTCCCTCTTGAAACCTTGTAAGCCAGTCACTTCGTGCCTTTATTGCCCCATCTTTTTAGGTAGCCAATGTCTAAGTTGCCCATCCCTATCTACCCTGTGTACAGAGCAGATAGCATTGATACTTGATGTGAAGACTCTTTCTCTCTCTGTTGGTATTTAGAGTAACTACCGCTCTGAGTATAGGTCAGATTCATCATGAAGGTGTATCTTCTGTCTCTGTAGCTGTTCCAGTCTGCTTGTCCTTTCTAGTGGGAATGTCTCACCTCATAAGGTTCTGCATGGAACTCAGGATTCCATCTAAGGCCATATGCTCTGTAAAGGCTTTGCAAGAGGCCTATTTTACTAGGCAAGTTGTAGAACCCCTTTTAGGTATTCTAATCAGTTACAGGCTGAAGACGGGCTTACAAGTTTTTTCTAATCATGTTTCCCAACATTCCTTTCCATCCCACTCATAAGGCAGTCAAGGATTTTAGTATTTTTTACCCTCTTCAGGTTATACCTAGATCCCTGTATCTGAGAGCTCTGTTGTTCCAAGGTTGAGTATGCATCACTTTTTACCTCTGTTCCACTAGGCCATGTAAACCTGTCTCAGTGTTCCCCTATCTATCTTGTTCTTCTGCCTCCTCCCCACTTCTTTTATTGCCCTCCCCAACACCAAAGTAAACTCCCCACCCCAACCTTATTGTTGTTGCCTTATATTCCATTAGTTCTTCCCTCCATTTAAGACAGTCTATTTTATCCAGTAATCTATCTGACTTTCCCACCACCTGGATCTCTGTTCCTCTGTGTTTACCTTCTTTCACATTGTAATTGTTTTGTCATAGACTGACTGACCTCCCAGATCCTCTGTTCTTATAATTTTATTCTGTTCTTGACTCTTCCATATGTCAACTGAGTTCAGGGTGATGCTGCCACGTACGTCATTCTATAGTTGTTGTCAGTTCTTGTTGGTTCTCAGTCCACAGAACGTCCTTTAGGATGTTTTTCATAGCAGGGTTGGCTGTGGCAAAATCCCTTAGCTTCTATTTATCCTGGAATGTTTTGATTACACCATCATATTTGATTGACAGCTTTTCTTGGTAGAGGATTCTTGGGTGGAAGTTTTTTTCTTTCAGGGTTTTATATATGTCTCCCTATTGCCTTCTTGCCTGCATGGTTTCTGTTGAGAAATCTGAGTTTAATCTGATTTGCTTGCCTTTGTATGTTATATTTCTCTTTTCCCTAGTTGCTTTCAAGATGCTGTCTTTATCTTTGATTTTGGAGAGCTTAATTATTATATGTCTTGGTGATTGTCTTTTAGGGTCTGTCCATCCTGAGGTTTGTTGAGCTTCTTGAATGCTTATCTTTTTGCTTTTCCAGATGTTAGGAAAATTTTCTTCCAGAAGCTCTTCAGCTGTCTCCTCTGTTGACTTGTGTGATTGTTCCTGTTCTGGAATGCCAATAGTTCTTATGTTATTCCTCTTCATGTTATCCAACATGAATCTTAGGCCTTCTTCAGATTTTTTAATCCTTTTTTGTGTTTGCTCTTCTATCTAAGTAGTGTTGAGAGATTTATCTTCTAGCTCACTAGTTCTGGCTTCTATCTCTTCAGTTCTATTCCTTTACCCTTTCAGTGTATTGTCCATTTCTGATATTCTATTATTAATTGTTTGGACCTTTTTCTTAGGTTTTGAATTGTTTCCAATGCTGTATTTATCTTATTTGATTGTTCCTGTAGTGCTTTCCTGACTTCTTCCTTATTTTTCTCAACTGCATTGTATAGTGTTTTGATACCTTTTATAATCATTTTTCTGAATTCCTTCTCCGGCATTTCCAAAGCCTGACCATCTTCCAGTATGGAGTGTAGGTCTACTTCCAGCTCATTTGCCTCAGTCACTTTATCTCGTTTCTGGACATGTGCAGATATGGTCATCTGCTTTTGTTTTTGGGGTATATTCAGGGGTTATCTGTGGCCTTAATATTTAGATGGGTATGTGTTTTGGTGTTTTTTATGCTTTTTGTTTGCCTCCAGGTAGATGTGATCAGGAGATGGGCTTTCCTTTCACTCTTCTTCTTGAGAAATTTCAAGATGCCACTGTTGGTCGTTTTGACGTAACTTAGGATTTAATATTCGGCCTATTTCCTTTTTTGTCTGCTTGTCCCGCTCCACAATCCCTGTTCAGGCCTTTTTTTTTCTAGTTATAAACAGTTCGGGGCTCTTTGTGGCCTTTTGGTTTTAATTGGAAACTCTCTTTAAATTTCGAGGATTTCTGTGCACATTTGTAGTAGAACCCTCCAAGGGTGGGGCTGCGGTGTCCACTAGTTCAGGCACCCCTATAGTCACCAGAATGGAGGTGCTCAGACAGCAAGGGACTAATGAACAGATTACCAAAAGAAAAGAATGTCCACACCTTTATCTCTGCGTTTCTGCCAGGTGTTTGTGACTGCTCCGATCCTTCCCCTGCTTGGTCTCACCCAAGATGGCAGCTCCTTGAGCAGCTAAGCGTCCCGAACTAGAGAGCAATGGATTTCTTACTTCTGCCACAAATTCCCCCAGCTGTGAGCCTTCCAACCTTCTAAATAATCCTTTATATGTGGTTCGATACAACACTCTGTGTTGTATTTTTTGTTGTTGCTGATGGAGCTCCTTACTACACTTCTACCCAATCCGCCATCTTGTTTGTTCTCTCCGAATCTTTCCTTTTTAAAAGTTATGTTATTCCTATATGCAGATATTGGCATCTGTTTAATGAGCTAGTTGCTATCAGAGTTGACTCCAGCCTTAATGTACAGCATACCAATACTTCATGTGGTCCAGTGCCAATAATTTCCATCATGTTTTAATTCGTTCCTTCAGCTATATGTCACCATGGTTCTTCCTTGCCCTCTCTAGCTTTCTTCTTTACCAAGCACAATTCCCTTCTGCAGTGATTGGTCATTCCTGATGATGGGTCCAAAGTAACAAGTTGTACAGTGTAGGTTTTAATACTTAAGGTTTTCATTGGCTAATTTTCTAAAGCAGATTACTAGGGCTTTCTTTCTAGTTTGTCTTAATCTGGAAACTCCTTTGGAACCTGTTCACCTAAGGTGACCATGCTGGTATTTGCAATACTGACGATTTAAGTTACAGCCTCATAGCATTACACACGCTAACAAAGGACAAGCTTCCAGATGGGTCGTTGTCCTGAAATAAAGGCATACCTCAGAGGTAATTTGGATTCAGGTCTAGGCCATTACAATAAAGTGAATATTGCAAAAAAGTGAGTCACAAATTTTTTGTTTTTCTAGTGCATATAAGACTTTGCTTTATACTAAGCTGTAGTCTGTTAAGCGTGTAGTAACATGAAAAGGTTTGAAATATTGTAAGAATTACCCAAATGTGATACAGAGACATGTAGTAAGCACATGCTGCTGCACAAATGGGGCCAATAGACTTGTTCCATATATGGTTGCCACAGACTTTGAATTTGTGAAGTAAAAAAGAGGTAATATCTGTGAAATTCAATAAAGCAACAGTGCAATAAAATTAGGTATGACTTTGATTATTCCATTAATGAATGGAAGACAAATAATCCATAGAATTTGCTGTGACAAACATGGTGCCAGGAATTTTGAACCCCTGCATTCTAATTCTGGTTTTTGAGTGATTTATAGTTTTTCTACTAACTTTTTTATTTTCTCCAAGTGGAATTTGCAGCATATTTGAGATTTATTATATTTTTGAACAAGAGCGTTATCTGACAGCAAGTTTTTGTAAGAATAATTTTAGAGTGAAAACCATCATGGGAAATGTCATTGGAGCACAATAATGGAGAGTAGGGATAAAGGGACAGATACAACATTCTAGATTGAAAAGTGATAATGCTGTGAGTTAGGATGGCTTGATATATGCGAAACATGCAAATAAAGATAAAACATCAAATTTACAAGGACAAATATGAGTTGTTGTTTTTGTCATTATGAGCCATTGAGTTGGTTACAGTTCATAGTGTCCCCATGTAAAACATAACAAAGCACTGTCCATTCTGCACAATTCGCACACTTACTGCTTTGTTTGAGTCTATTGTTGCAATCGCTGTATCAGTCTACCTAATTGATGGTCTGTCTTCTTTTCGTTGACACTTGATTTTACCAAGCATGATATCCTTCTGCAGTGATTGGTTCCTTCTGCAGTGATTGGTCCCTCCTGATAACATTAAATAGTGCTTTGTAAAGGTGTATGGAAATATAAAGTTGATTCCAAAGTGAAACTAAAGAAAGGATGTAAGCCCTATATCCATAGACACATAAGTGCACAGGCCCTGTGTAACTGTATAGATTCTCTGTCTCCTAACTTTTTAATGTTTGTTTTAGTGTCTTTAAAATGGGCTAACACCTGCCCTGCCTACCTCAAAGGGTTTTGTAAAAATCCCATGAGAAATGTGAAACTACTTTGAAAAGAATAAAGTTATGTACAGTCTTCAAATATAAAATTAAATTGTGTAGCTACTAATATAGGTGGAAGGTACTGAGGCAGATATAAAGTATAATACATGGACTGTGATAACTGTTATTTATTCTGTAAATCATGGCAGTTGCATTTTAAGATATTTAATCTCTAGTTCATAGTATATATTCGAGTGCTTTTGTATATCTTAGATGTTTAGCTTTTGAGTTCTGGTGTGGTGCTGTTGGATAAGCATTTGACTGCAAGTCAGTTTGAACCACAGGGTTGGTGGTTCAAACTTAATGAGCTGCTCCTCAGAAACCCTATACAGGGTTGCTATGAGTCGGAATCAACTTGACCTCCCTTAACAACAATAACAACATTTATCTTTTAGGGAAGTAAATACCATTTACTTTCCACTTTACAAAAACACGTCAAAATTACCAAATTTCTTCTTTATATGGTTCAGCAGACCTTTAAAGTATTAGTGTAAACCCCATTCTTTACAAATTGCTTATAATTTATTTGTTTATAATTTATTTTTGTGCTGTGGGGCATGGAGAGATTTTATATATAGTACTTTAATTCTGTATAAAATGGAGTAGTAAACCAGTGTATTTTGGGAACAGGGCAAGATGTCTTCAACTTTAGGGGAGCAAAACAAACTCACTGTATTTGATTATCACACCATTTTCCACCACTTGCTTACTAAAATATATTATGACCCTCTTCCCACCCCTCTGTTTTCTGTCCCTTTTTCCTTCCTCTAATTTTTCTTTTTAACTTCAACAATCTGGGTTGCAAGAGAAAAAAACCTGGCACTTAAACAAGAACATGATCTCATTGTTTTCAATGACTTGAAAAAAAAAAAACCATTTTAAAGCAGTTGAAAGATTTCACTTTGAAAAGTAAGTACTGCATAACTAAGTGTGTTGGTTCTGAGCAAAGCCTTGAGTAACCTCTTTCCTGCTATCCTGATGTTTTCTTCTTCTTTTCTTCCTGTTTAATGATCACATGCCTAAGTTTAAAAAATCCCATATGACTTTTCCATCTTGCTTTCTTGTTTGAGGATTTTTCCTGTCCTTTTACTCCTCTTTTGTATTTTTGTTGCCTAAATATACCTGGTGTGGCACCGTAAGATAAGTACTCAACCTCAAGGTCGGTTTTAACTGCAAGGTCAATGGTTCAAACTCACCAGCTGCTCCTCATAAACCTTACACAGGGTTGTTATGAGTCAGAACCAAGTAGATGGCACTTAACAACAAATAACAACAAACAACAACAAATATTTCTAGGGAAGCAAAGTCAGCCATTCAAACTCACAAGATGCTGCTCAGAAAGAAAGATAAGACAATCTGCTCTAGTAAAGTTTTACATATAGTCTCAGAAAAGCTACATAGGGTCTTTATGTCAATATCTACTCCAGGGCAGTGAATTTGACAAATGTTTTTAGCTATTTTCATCTATATAGAGATGAAATGTAACTTTTGTTCCTTCCTGTTTATACAAACCCTGGCCTTCTCTAGTGCTCCCTTAAGTACTTCTGGAAGTATTTGAATGCCCATAACATGTATTCAGGGAAAAAAAATCTTTCCACATAATCTTGAAAGAAGTCCATTCCCAAGCCACCCAAATACAGTGCTTTATCCCTCAAAGGATAATGGCACTTCCAGGAGTTCTGTCTTAAAGTGTTTTCAAAGCTTCAAGGTATATGGGAGGTGGGGCACCAAACCACAGACTGCCTATCTCTCATTTCTGTGCCGCACTCTGTCCTCACCTCCCAACACAGCAGCCAGTGCTCATATTTTCAGTCCCTCTTAAAAGATAAATTCCTATCATTTGGACCTATTCTTTTGCTGCTTCTGGGCCTAAAACCAGTTCAAAGAACCACATGGGAAAAGACACCATGCTATTGCTTCCATTGTGCTTATGTCATCTCTCTCTCCTGCTTACTCCTTCCATTTGTCTAACAGGGTTTCCACTGAAATCTCCATCTTCTTTGAACTAAAAGGCCAAGTACTGGATTTCTGAGTATCTTCTGGATAATTTTCTCACCAGTTCAGACAGTTGCAGAATTCTTAATCATACTTATAATCAGTTTGGCTAACTTGTTTAATTAAAAATAGATATATATTTTTAAATGGATACCCATTTACCTGCTTTAAAATTCAAGAGGTACTAAAATATGTTTAATGAAAAGGCTGTTTACTGCCTCTATCCCTCAGCTGTCTAGTTTCCCTTCTCAAAGTAATCAATTTTATCAATCTCTTCTGTATCCTTCCAGAAATATTTTATGTACATATAAACAAATTTATACAAGAGCTCTGGTAGCATAGCGGTTATGAATTGGGCTGCGAACTTAAGGTCAGCAGTTCGAAACTACCACCTGTTCCGCAAGAGAAAGATAAGGCTTTCTGTTCCCGTAAAGATATACAGCCTCGGAAACCCTGTACAGGGTCACTTTGAGTCGGAACCGACTCCATGGCACATAACAACAACAACATACAAAGGCATTTACATGTTTTTCCTTACTCCCTTCTCCTGTTTCACAAATGGCATACACTATACTGTTCTGTGTTCTTTTCACTTGGAAGTTGTTTCATAGTAACACATAAAGAAATCTTGGTGTAGCACTGCAAATTAATGTGCTGGAGTGCAATGTCTATTTGTACTGCAAGGTCGGCGGTTCAAGCTCACTAGCTACTCCTCGGAAAACCTGTACAGGGTCACTGTGGGTCGGAACCAACTCTGACAGCACTTAGCAATAACATATAAAGAGTTCCCTTACTATTTTTTATGGCATAAAAATCTTTATGGTTATACTATAACTTATTTATCTGATTCCCTAATGGTGGCCATTTCTGTTTCTTAGATTTTCCTAAATAATGCTGCCAACAACAACAATGAACATAAATTATTTTGTTACATATATCTGTTCGACATATCTCCAGAATCGAAATTGCTATAGTAAAAGTTACATGAAATGTAATTTGGATCTTGCTAAATTTTCTTTCGTTATGTTTTTTAAATTTTGAATTCTTATTTTATACTCTTATTATCATTGTTATTGTTGTTGTTAAGTGCCATTGAGTCGGTTCCAACCCATAGCTGCCCTGTATATGGTTTCTGAGGAGCATCTGGTGAGCTTGAACCACCGATCTTGCAGTTCAAACAGCTTTGCCATCTGGCACATTAACCCACAGCGCCACACCAGGACTTCATTATTACCATTGTTGTTGTTATGTGCCGTGGAGTCGGTTCTGACTCATAGTGACCCTGTACAGGGTTTCCAAGACTGTAAATCTTTACGGGAGCAGAAAGCCTCATCTTCCTCCTGTGAAACAGCTGGTAGTTTCGAACTGCTGACCTTGTGGTTTGCAGCCCAATTCGTAAACTCTGTGCTACCAGAGCTCCTTTAGTTGCCATCAAATTGACCCCACTCATGGTAAACCCATTTACATTAGAACAAAATTCTGTCAGGTTCTGTACCATCTGCCCATCATAATTCATAGGATTTTCATTGCTTGATTTTTAGAAGTAGAACACCAGACCTGTCTTCCATGCCCATCGTAGTGTGAAAGTTCTGCTAAAACCCGTTGAGCTTCATAACAACATGTGAGCTTTCTCTTAAGTAATCTGGACATGAAACTCAGGTCTCCTACATGGAAGGTAAAAATCTACCACTGAACCACCCTTGCCCCTGCTCATTCTTTACATGTCTTAAAGTTACTGACTTCAATACCTCATTTTTTTTGTAAATTGGCCAAGTGATAGGTAATATATGTAAGTGAAGAGGGCCTGGTGTAAGAATTTAAAATAGATTTAATTTTTTATTTCACACTTTTGATAGAAGCATAACTATAATCATTTCTGTGCTTGGGACAAACCATAGTATAAGCTGAGTGATGAAGAAATAGGGACTTAGGAGCACTGGAGGTATCATGCTTCATGTAAAGAAAGAATGGTGGTGGTGATTGTGTGCAGTGGAGTTGATTCTGACTCCTAGTGACCCTGTATAGGGTTTCAGAGGCTATAAATCTTTATCAGAGCAGAAAGCCTCATCTTTCTCCTACAGTAATGGTTGGTAGTTTCGAACAGCTGACCTTGAGGTTAGCAGCCCGACTTGTAACCACTATGCTACCAGAGCTCCTTCATATAAAGGGAGCAGTGCAATTTAGCACCAGATCACTTGTTGGTACATGAGGAGTTACAAGCTCATTGGTGACAGAGTCTACAATTTTTTTCCTAGAAAAGCAAAAACGATATTTCTATGCAATCTTCCAACTTTTAAATCATGTGTTGTTGTTAAGGGCCGTCATGTTGGTCTTAACTCATTGTGATCCTGTATAGGGTTTCTGCAGTAGCCCTGGTAGCATAATCAGGCTTACTCACAGGCTTGAACCACTGACTTTGTAACCCAGAGCATTAATCTGCAGTGCCACACCAGGACTACAAATCATGTGTGGTTGGTTGGTTGGTTGGTTAGTTGGTTGGTTGGTTGTGTGCCGTGCAGTCAGTTCTAAATCTTAGTGACCCTGTATAGGTTTTCCGAGGCTGTAAATCTTTATCAGAGCAGAAAGCTTCATTTTTCTCCATGGAGTGGCTGGTAGTTTCGAATTGCTGACCTTGAGGTTAGCAGCCTAACTCGTAACCACTGCCCTACCAGAGCTCATGTGTGGGCTCTACCAAGGTTCTTTATAGACTTTGGTCATTAATTAATGGATCAGTGGTAATTAAATTTATGGATTAACAGCATTAAAATAGAGCTTAGAAAGAATGGTTATTTTCTGTGTGAAGTCATTCGTACTCATTCTTTGAATATGTTAGGTGCCATTGAGTAAGTACCAACTCATAGTGAATGAATGAAACAACAGAATGAAATACTGCCCGATGCTGGGCCAACATTACAGTTGTTGCTACTCTTGAGCCATTGATGCTGCTACTTTGCCAATCCATCTTGCTGGGTCTTCCTCTTTTTCTCTGATCCTCCACCTTACCAAACACGATATCCTTCTGTAATGACTGGCCTCTCCTGACAATATGTCCAAAATAAGAGAGATTAAGTCTGTCCATCCTGGCTTCCAAGTAGCACTCTGGCTGTACTTCTTCCAACACAAATCTATTTGTTCTTTTGGCAGTTCATGGTACTTTCAATATTCTCCTCCAACACCATAACTCAAATGCATCAATTCCTCTATGGTCTACCTTATTCACTGTTCAACTTTCGCATACATATGAGGTTCTTGAAAATACCTTGGCTTGAGTCTGGCACACCTTAGTCCTCAAACTGACATCTTTGCTCTTCAACACTTTAAAAACGTCTTGTGCAGAAGATTTGCCTAATGAAATGAGAAGTCGGTTGTTTGTGTTACTGTGTTTTTAATATATATTGTGTTACTGTGTTTTTAAATGCCTTCAAGTTATTTCTGACACATAGTGACTCTGTATAGGGCTCAGGGAGTTCTGGTGTGGCTGTTCTGGGTAAGCACTGGACTACAAGGTCATTTAAACTGCAAGGTTGGTAGTTAAAACTCACCACCTGCTCTTCAGAAAGCCTGTACCAGGGTTGCTGTGAGTTGGAAGTGACTTGACAACATTTAACAACAACATAGGGTTTCCAAGGAGTCTGGTGGATTTGAACTGCTGACCTTGGTGCTGTTAAGCCAGTGCTTATCCTACAGTGCCACACCAGGATATATATGCACACACACATGTGTATCTCTATCTAGATATATGACCTTTTTGTGTATGTATATAGTATATAGTGTATGCACTGTTTTTTTTTGTTAAGTACCATCGAGTCAGCTCCAACCCATAGTGATCCTGTATAGGGTTTCCAAGGAACAGGTGGTAAACTTGAACCTTGCAGATCCAACCAACTTTGCAGTCCAGTGCATTAACCCACAGTGCCACACCAGGACTCTATAGTGTATGCAAACATTATATATAAAAAATATATATGTATAAAAAAAATCTAGGTGTACAAAAATAAATACTTCTAGATAAAAGAAGACATCTTCATGATACAGTCATAATAATAATGTTTTGGTATGCATTATAAATAGTACCCATATGTTATTTAAAACTATTGCATGTACCTTGAGGGTTGGTTTGTAACTATGGGGTTTTATGTAAATCAAACATTCATAACCGGGGACTACCTGGATCCCTTTAGAAAGCCTGACTCGTCAGATTTGCATGGGAGTTAATATTTTTGGATGCCTACTTTAAGAACCTTTTATACTATATCATACTTATTATTTGTAATTTATCATTTGAGACATTTATTGTCCACAATTCTCAGAAGAAGAAAGCAAGGCTTAGCAAGATTAAGAAATGTGTATAAGATCAAATAGTAGAACCTGAGCTTATTTCAGGTCTTTCATTCTTTGCAGTCCATCCTACTTCCAGTTTTACATTTTAGAAAGACAAAGTTGTTAACTTTTGTGGTGCTGTAGGACAAGCACTGGACTACTAACCACAAGGTCGGTGGTTTACACCTACTAGCGCCTCCTCAGAAACTCTATACAGGGTTGCTATGAGTCAGAACTGACTCAGTAGTACTTAACAACAAATTTTGTTAACCAAGGAGCCCTGATGGTGCTGTGGTTAAGTGGTTGGCAGCTAACTGAAAGGTCAGTGGTTTGAACCTACCAGGTGCTCCATGGAATACAAATGTGACAGTCTGCTTCCATAAAGATTTCAGCCATGGAAACTCTATGGGGCAGTTGTACTCTTTTCCTGTGTGGTGTCTGTGAGTCAGAGTTGACTCGATGGGAGTGGGTTTAATGTTTAACTATATGTTAGAAGTATAAATATGGAGTAGGGAGAGGAGTTGGAAGAGATTGTGGTAGTAAAGCGGAAAGAGAATGTCTGTAGTAAAATAGAAGCAGTGAGACTGGAAAGGTAAAGATAAAAAGACATGCTAAGGGGAGGAGTAATTGGCATCGGTTGGCTCAGTACATACCACTTAACTTATAGCAGAGAAACTAGTCTAGAAGGAATTGTGGGGACATGAGATATAGAATAATTTAGAAAGAATATTTATGAGATTTACCTGCCTAGCTTAACTTGCTGTATTGGAGAATATTTTTAGCAAATTAATATAAACATGACTGCTGTTTTGCTTAGGACTGTCAAGTTGGTTCTGACTCATAGTGACCCTGTGTAGGGTTTCCAAGGAGCAGTTGGTGGGTTTGAACCATTGACCTACAGTGACTAGATAGGTATTTCATAATGCTTAATTTATTCCATGTTTCATTAATATTTATGGACATGTACTGTACATAGCGTAGTGGTTACGAATCGAGCTGTGAACCGCAAGGTCAGCAGTTTGAAACTACCAGTTGTTCCACGGGAGAAAGATGAGGCTTTCTGCTCCCGTAAAGATTTACAGCCTGGGAAACCCTGTTCAGGGTGCTATGGGCCGTAACCGACTCGATGGCACTTAACAACTGTGCCAAAGTCCTTGTATACCTCTGTTGGATAAGCATTGGAATGCTACCAAAAGTTTGGTAGTTCAAACCCACCAGCCGCTTCTTGGAAACCCTATAGAAGGTTACTATGAGTCAGAATCGACTTGGTTCTGACTCATAGCGATCCTGTATAGGGTTTTGGAGGGAGCATTTGGTGGGTTTGAACCGCCAAATTTGGTTAACAGTCCAGTGCTTTTCCTACAGTGCTATACCAGAAGTCCACAAGGGTTATAGCAATGAACAAAAGAGGCAAAAATTCCTGTACTCTAAAGAGATTTATTTTGTAGGGTACATGACAAACAAAATAAATAAATGTCAAATGGAAATAACTGCAGTGAAGAAAATTAAGTGGGGCATAGTGGGAAGGATAGGGAGCCCTGATGGCTGAGTGAGTACTGGGCTGCTAAGTACAAGGTCAGCAGTTTGAGACCACAAGGAGTTCCGTGGGAGAAAGATGAGGCTTTGTGATCCCGTAAAGCTTTACAACTTCCAGAATCTTATAAAGGGTTGCAGTGAGTTGGAACTGACTGGATGGTACACAGCCAGCCAGCCAGTAGGAAGGATAGAAAATGCATGTGAAAGTGCAACATTTAAATTCAGGGAAGTCATCACTGAGAAGGTGATATTGCCAACCTAACAAATTATTCTAAAATCTAAAGAAGAAGGATATCCCAGTTCATGAGATTAAGAATTTATTTTTAAATGCTTCAGTGAATAAAGCTCATAAATCCAAGTGCCCTAAAATGATCTGTGGGGAGAACTGGTGGTAGTTTGAGAAGAAACTTCTTCAGAAAAGTCTTATGAAAGGGCAATCTCTGGTCCAATTTTTCAGAGTTAATATCATCTTCCTTTCTGAATATACCTTTCTGAAATTGGATTTACAGTTTGATAATGGGCAAGTAAATTTTAATTTTAATCTTGAATGCATATAAAAAATATAATAAAGAGAAACTGTTCTTTCTTTTTAACCCAAGCAGGCAATTGCTGAAAGATCTAGGACTGTTAGATGACAATGCCTCTCTTCCAGGGTCACTTCAAGAAGAAATAGATGAAGAAGTAAGGTCACTTTTTTGCAGTTTCTCCTTTTCAGCCTAAACAGTAGGCTGTGCTGAATATAGTAAAGACCATGTTCTGCAGGTTGGAAAATCAGAATACTTGGGAATGATGCCTCTAACATCTAGATTATGGGTTCATTTGTCCCAAAGAAACTGACCCCTGCAAGTTGTTGAATATATGTTATAGACTCCTAAAAGCCTTGCAGAGTTCATTGTTGTTGATGTAAATGTCTTTGAGTCGGTTCCGACTTATAGTGACACTGTATAGGGTTTCCAAGGAGTGGCTGGTGGGTTTAAACTGTTGACCTAATGGATAGGAGTCCAGTGAAGTTGGATAATAGATAGTGGGAGAACTCAGAATATGATTCTTGACATTCATATAATCCTGGACTAGTGGGGACTCCTGGTGTGGCGCTGTAGGATAAGCACAAGAGTGGCGGTTTAAGTCCACCAGCTGCTCCTTGGAAACCCTACTATGAGGTTTGGAATTGACTCAAAAGCACTTAACAACAACAAAGTGGGGAAAAATATGAACTAGATGACCAAGTCTTCTAGTATGTAGCTAAACCTGGAATCCAGAGAATGCCTCATAATTGTTGTTAGTAAAGAGTGAATTTTTCCAGTTGTGAATTTCAGTTTAAAGTTATTACCTAACAATTAAATGTTGAAGTTACCCAACATTAGTATTTTGGTATAGGGCATAATGGTTCAGAATTTTAAGAATGAATCTGTCCTTGCCTTTCCTAAAGGATAGCTTTAATACCATTGTGCTCCATTGGTACTTTTAAAGCTTTACTTTTATTTATATATTAATGCAGATAAAGAGGAATTAAAGAGAATGGGATGGATGCACATTTAGTGTTTTCTTTTTGCCGGTTAGAGATGAAATAAATATAATTAGAATCTGATTTGAGTCTAGAAATTGTTCCAAAGATTGAAGAAGTCTTGTGACCTATGTTGTTGTTAAGTACCATGGAGACTTTTCCGACTCATAGTGACCCTGCACAGGGTTTCCGAGGCTGTAAATCTTTATGGGAGCAGAATGCCTCATCTTTCTCCCGTGGAGCCGCTGGTATTTCGAACTGCTAACATTGAGGTTGGCAGCCCGACTCGTAACCACTACGCTATAATTAGATGTAAATCCATAGTGCAGAAGGGGCTTTTTGAGAGCTGATAATATTTAGTGGTGGTGGTGGTGATGGTGGTAGTGTGCTGTGGAGTTGGTTCTGACTCATAAGACCTCTATGGGATTTCCAAGGCTGTAAATCTTTGCGGGAGCAGAATGCCTCATCTTTCACCTGCGGAAGCATATAGCAAATAATTTCAAATATTAATACTGTATATTTATATATGGTACATTATAGTTTATAATTTTAATTATAATTTTAATACCTCTGAGTTTATTAGTAGATGCCTGGAGGACATAATTCACAATAAAGAATCTGTAATTTATGGAGACTTTAGCAGATGTAATTTGGAGTAAGGCGTATTGATTCTATAGTAGAAATCATAATCTTACTGGGAATTTGACAGGTTATAAGGAACATGGAATAACACAAGAAATATAGAAAATGATATGGTCATTAGTAGTTTCAAGTTTGTAAAAATGAGTGTGAAACAGCTGAATATTCCCTAATACTGGTGGAGAGTGTTTTCTCATGACTTGAAACACTTTGTCTCTTTAATGAGACAATATAAAGTGTGAGGCCCTAAAATAACTATTATTGTTGTTGTTAAGTGTAGTTGAGTTGGTTAAGACTCTTAGCGACTCTGTATAGGATTTCCAAGGAGTGGCTGGTGAACTTGAACTACTGACCATGCAGTTCAACCTTGCAGTCCAGTGCATTAACCCACAGCGCCACATCAGGACTCTATAGTAGACTGAGAAATGCAGAGAAATAAAAAAAAAACAAAAAACTGTTGTTGTCCTTGGAATGCTTATGATGTTACTGGTATTGGGTAAAGCATAAATTTGGTCTTGGAATTTGTTTGACTTTGACTCTTGGTTGTTTAACGTTATCTGATTGACTACCTCCTTGTTTTGAATTATGTATTAACATATCTCCAGAGATGTCAGAGCTAAAACACTTCTCCACTTCTTTTGCAATGGAGAGCATATGAATTCCCTCGTCCTCTGCCTTCTTATCCTCTATTTAGCACTCACCTCTTGTTTAATTGACAGGGAATATTTCAAAGGTTAGTCATAAGAGGTAGTTGATGATACTCAGATGTACAGTTTAATGGATTCTGGGAATGTCCAAAAATAACTTCTCTACTGACCTCTTGATGGTTTCATAAATTCCACCATTGGTGATCCATACTAACTTTCTTATTAAATTGGGTTATCCCAGTAAGGCTATTGATTTATAATCCCTATTTAACTATAATATTTTATATTGGTTTACTAGAAATTTACTACAGATTCCTCTTTAGCCTAACTCTCCTACCTCCTTCCCCCATACTTATCTCATGTTCTAGTACTTTCCCCTTTGTTCATGCAACTCTAGCTCATTGACCCCAGTACTTTAAAAAAAAACAAAAAACACAATAGGTCATTCCTGCCTCCATGTCTTCTTCTTCGGTGTTTTCTCCCCCATATATACATGCTTTCTTCCTAATTTCATTTAGGTCTTTACTCATATGTAACTTTTCTAGTCAGGCTTTTTCTGAGTACTTTACTTAAAATTGTATCTCTACCTAGTAGACACAGCAAACTGTCCCTCATCTGATTATTCAGTAATGCTTGTTAGTAATCTCATACATGAGCCCTGGATATCCACAGACAAATGTAAAAACCTTCCCTAAAAGCCAAGACTGTAAATTCCAAAAAGACAAGTACCCCCCCCCATCCAAAAAAAAAAAAAAAAAGCTAAAGAGGATAGAGAGAAACGTTCCTCCCCTAATGCTCTTTTATAGGGTTTCTGAGGAGCGGTTGGTGGGCGTGGACCCCTGACTCTGTAATTCAGGTGACCTTGTAGTGGCACCCCAGCCCTCAGGGCCACGTCGTGGCTCCTGCTGAACCTTCTAAGATAAAAAATAATAATAAAAATAAAGGGGAGACCCAAATGGGGTTCCCCAGTGGGTGCTCGCGGCAGGAGGTGCACTCCGTGGTTCAGTTGAGCGTGAGTTGAGCTGTTTGCCGGCATACGCCCGGCAGGGCTGAGGGACGCTGCTCCGTTCAGCGGGAGGCAGGGAGGCGGGTCGCTCGCTTTTGCGCGTCTGGCAGGCCCGCTGTATGCGGCTCGGGCAGGAGGGGAGCTGTTCGCCTGTGTGCGCGCGCGGGCCCCGGGCAGAAGTGGCTCAGGCAGGCACAATCCGCGCCTGATGACGTCAGACAGGCGCCGCTTCTCTTTTTTTGCAGGCTTTTTTTGTTTTTCCTTTTCCCTTCCTAAACTAACTTCCCTCTGTCCACTGTATGAGCAGAAATACCACCTTGGGGTAGGTGTCACCAATGGCTCTCCCTGTTTGAGTCTCCCAGCCACTGGTGACACCCAGCCACCGCACGAGCTGGTTCCCACCCGCCCCGCCCCCTCACGCCCAAAGGAGCTGGGGCTGCCGCTTTGCAATTTAAAGAAGCCTGTAATTCCTTGCACAGTGATTTCTCAAAGAAGCGGGTCTAAGGCTCTGGCGTACTAAGATTCACGCGGGCTGTGAGACTGTGAATTCCTACCTGGGAGGTTTAACTCGCGAGTTGTCCCCCCCTGATCCCGGAGCCCCCACTCACCCGCACCTCCTGGCCGCCCTGGCAAACCGGATCCAGTTTCTAAATTCTTGTGGGTCTTGCAGTCTTTAGTCCTAGTTTCATTTTCCTTTTATTTAAATATCTTGCCCTTCCTATGTGTCATAGTATTTTGTGAAATACATGCATCAGAGCTGTACAATGTAAATTCAGTTGTATGTTACCCCTGAGATACAGAATTCACAATGAAGCATTTCCTGAAGTAAGTAGTATAAAATGGTACCTCTATGGAAGGTAGTATTACAAAATCTACTATAATTTAAAATGTACATCATCTTTTACTACAATTTGTTTGCTAGGAATATATTCTAAAGACTTACTCTCAACCACACGCACAAAGAAAAAAAAGTGTATAGAAAGTATGAATGAGATCTTGATTGAAGAGAAAAATGAGTTTAAGGTAGAAAGCAGGCCGATTTTTCATTACATGTTTTTCGAAGTTCACTTTATAAAAGCTTTATACATTACTGCTTTTTATGTTAAAGAGAAGATTTAGTGTAAAAATAGCTTTACCACCTACAGGTAATACAACCTCTACAGGTCCTTATTCTTATGAGTTTTCTTGATTATACTTTTATTCAAAGGTCAACAAGGCTGACACTAGATTGGTTCATTGCTCCACCTTACTTTATGTAGAGTTGTTGATGGTAGGAGTTATTTCTAATGGCAGGAATTACTGCAATTTTATTGCATTTATATACATGTGTGTTTGTGTGTATATATACAGTTACACATGTGTATGTATATGTGTAATTTTTATGCTGTGGTATATGTGGCTTAACATCCATTTTTATAAAATAGGACATTGTGTATCTTCGATGTTGTACCAACACTATATAGAGAATATAGTTGTATATATTCAACGTACGTATATCAAAATAACCCCTACACAACCTGCTTTGGGTGTCCCTTAATGCTCAAGCTTTGAGGTTTGCAAATATGCATATGCACTCTCTGACCAGCCCCAGGAAACTGGGAGAATTGTTGGAATCAGAAGCTTCTAGTGATGGAGCTGAGTGGCAGAGGCTCAGCATGTTCCCAAAGGCACAGACCTGTGGGGTGGTTTGTTAGGGCATATGCCAGAACTTGGCAGGCACAGCTCAGAAGTTGCAAGTTATGTCAGGGCTAGGGGGTTGTGGCTGAGACCTGGCAGCCATAGAACTAAGTCACAGCAGTTGGAGTAGCTGAGCCATGGTTGCCACGGCACCACGGCAAACTCAGCATAGGCTCACCTGCTGATGCCCACCAAGCAAGCCCAGCCTGTCTTCTCCACAATGTATTTGCCATCACCTGTTTCCTAAATGTGCATACCTATATCTTTTTAGTCTCTCCCCCCCATTTTATTCCTTGGTACCCCAAACCATTAACATCCTGACGTTCCATACATACATGCCCCCTAAACCTATATCCCAATTCTATTACTTGTTGATCACCTGTTTTTCCTTCATGAATTCAAATTCCATTATCTTATTATTCCAGTTTTCCAAGCCCCCTCGTATATACTTCTATTTGTTAATCTGGCTTACAATATTTCACATTTAGACTAGTAAAATGTGACTCCTTATAACCGCCAAAAGATTGTTTTTATCACCTGCCACCAAGACAGCCAATAGACAGGGGCAGGGCTCAGAGTAAAGAATGAAGTGTTTACTGATTATCAATATACTGTAGTGCAGAGGAGCAGGAACCTCCTAAATCTGCTTCTCTGAATGGAGGGCAGCCTGAGGTTTTCATAAAGGCGAAATAAAATCAAGGTTGTAGAACTTGTGATCAAGCATTATTGTATTGTTTTTCCATTCCATTGGTTAAGGTGGTCATGCTGGTCAGGGGTGCTACCTTTCTCATTAGGACCACAAGTTCTGATTTAAAAATTAAAAAGAAGTGATTCATCTAGTTAATTACAAAAGAGAGATTAATGATGGGCAAGTGATTAATTATGACAGTTAGTTAGGGAAGATGGGGCATGGTTAGGAATGATTGATAATGGAGGATAGCTAGGGCAGGAGTTATATTTTCAACTGTAGCCGTCACACTGAAATTGCTTTTCAGGGTCTATTGTACTTTGGATGGGCTTAAACTTTCCCTGTGCTCTCAATTTCTTAGTGCTCCCTGCCTCCCTTAATCTTTTATAGAAGTTGTTCCCCAAAATGATAATTTTTATTTCTTTGATTTCTAGTAAGTTTATTTTTCTTATTGGCTTGACAACTTAAATTTAGTTTTCTTCTGCATTATCAAGTGTTTTATCTTAATTGCTTAGTTTGTTCCTCTCCCTCTCCCTTCTACCATAATGGAGAAGTTTAAACTTTTTTTTTCTTTTATGTTTCTACCAGTGTTAAGAATTTCTAGATGACATGTCTTCTAAATTTTGTTTTAAACTATATTGCTGTGATTTATCTTTTTACAGTTGTCATTCCACCTGGAGTTTATGTTATACACACACACACAGATATATATAAATTTATCAATAGCATCTAAAAGAGTAAAACACTTAAGCATAAATTTAACTAGCAAGGTGAATGATGTGTACAAAGAAAGCTATAAAACAACGACCATCCAAATAAATTGAAAGGCTTTTCAGTGTTCATGGAATAGAAGGCTTCATATAGTTAGGATGTCAATACTACCCCAAATAGACTATAAATTCAATGTTTGTTGTTGTTGTTAGGTGCCATCGAGTTGGTACTGACCCATAGCAACCTTATGCACAGCAGAACGAAACACTGCCCAATCCTGGGCCAACCTCACTACTGTTGCCACACTTGAGTACATCGATGCTGCCACTTGGCCAGTCCATCTCATTGGTGGTCTTCCTTTTTCTCTGATCCTCCACCTTACCAAACATGATATCCTTCCCCAGTAACTCATCCCTTCTGTCTGAAGTATGAAAGACGAAGTTTGCCATCTTGGCCTCCAAGGAGCACTCTGGCTGCACTTCTTCCAAAACGGATCTATTGGTTCTTTTGGCAGCCCATGGCACTTTCAGTGTAACTCAAAAGCATCAATTCTTCTTTCTTCCTTATTCACTGTCCAGCTTTCACATGCATATGAGGTTATTGAAAATACCATGGCTTGGGTCAGGCATACCTTAGTTGTCAAGCTGACATCTTTGCTCTTCAACCCTTTAAAAAGGTCATGTCCAGCAGATTTGCCTAATGCAATACGTTATTTATTTCTTGACTGCTGCTTTTATGAGTGTTGATAGTTAATCCTAGAAGAATGAAGTCCTTGACAACGTCAATCTTTTCTCTGTTGATAAGTGTGGCATTTATTGGTCCAGTGGTGAGGATTGTTGTTTTCTTTACATTGAGATGTAATCTATACCAAAGGCTGTGATCTTTGATTTTCATCAGTAAATGTTTTAAGTCCTCTTCACTTTCAGCAAGCAAGGTTGTATCATCTGCGTATCGCAGGTTGTTAATGAATCGTCCTTCAATCCTAATGCTACATTTTTCTTCATAGAACCCAGCTTCTCAGATTATTTGCTCAGCATACAGGTTGAATAAGTATGGTGAAAGAATACAACCCTGTCGCACACCTTTCTTAATTTTAAATCATTCAGTGTTCCCATGTTCTGTTCAAACAACTACCTCTTGGTCCATGTACATATTCCTCATGAGTACAATTAAGTGTTCTGGAATACTCAGACTTCACAATGTTGTCCATAGCCTGTCATGATCCACACAATCGAACGCCTTTGTGTAGTCAATAAAGCACAGGTAAACATTTTTCTGATATTCTCTGCTTTTAGCCAAGATCTTTCGGACATCAATAATATCCCTCGTTCCACGACCACTTCTGAATCCGGCTTGAACCTCTGGAATCCTCTGTCAATGTATTTTTGTAGCCATTTCTGTATTACCTTTAGCAAAACTTTACTCGCATGGGATATCCAAGAGATTGTCCGATAATTTCCACATTCCGTTGGGTCACCTTTCTTTGGAATGGGCACAAGTATGGACCTCTTCCAATAAGTCACTCAGATAGTTGTCTTCCAAATTTCTTGGCAGAGGTGAGTGAGTGCCTCCTTTGCCGCCTCACTATCTTGAAAGTTTTCAGGTTTTTTTCCATCAATTCCTGGTGCCTTGTTCTTTGCAAGTTCTTTTAGTGCACCTTGGACTTCCTCCTTCAGTATCATTGGCTCTTGATCATAAGCGACCTCTTGAAACAGTTGAACCTTAATCATTTCCTTTTGGTTCAGTGACTGTGTATTCCTTCCATCTTCTCTTGATACTTTCTGCATCATTTAGTAAATTGTCCAGAGAATCTTTCAATAATGGAAGTTGAGGCTTGAATTTTTTCTTCAGTTCCCCCAGCTTGAGAAATGCTGAGCATGTTCTTCCTTTTTGGTTTTCTGATTCCATTCTTTGCACAGTTTTTTTTAATATTGGCTTTCTCTTCTCTAGCTGATCTTTGAAATTTTCTGTTCAGCTCTTGGACCTCCTCATTTCTTCCATTTGCTTTAACATCTCTACGCTGGAGAACAAGTTTCAGTGTCTCTTCTGACATGCATTTTGACCTTTCCCTTCTTTCTTTTCTTCTCAATGATTTTTTGCTTTCTTCCTGTATGATGTTCTTGATGTCATCCCACAACTTTCTGGTCTTTGGTCTTTAGTGTTTAATGTATCTAATCTGTTCTTCAGATGATCTCTAAATTTAGGTGGGATATATTCAAGGTCATATTTTGGCTCTTTTGGACTTGTTTTCATTTTCTTCAGCGTCAGTTTGAATTTGTATAAGAGTAATTGATGGTCTGTCCCACAGTCTACCCTTGGCTTTGTTTTGACTGATGATATGGAGCCTTTCCATTATCTCTTTCCCCAGATGTAGTCAGTTTGATTTCTATGTATTCCATCTGGTGAGGTCCGTGTATATAGTTGTTGCTTATGCTGTCTAAAGAAGGTATTTGAAATGAAGAAATCATTGATTTTGCAGAATTCTAGCATCCTTTCTATTACCAAAGCCCAAATTGACTTTCTTTACAGAAATAAAAAAAGATAATTTTCAAATTTATGTAGAAGGGCAAGGGACTCGAAATGCTAAAGCAATTTTGAGGAAGAAGAATGAAGTGGCAGGACTCACATTTCCTGATTTCAAAAGATAGTACAAAGCCACAATAATTAAAGTAACCTAATACAAGTATACTGGTGTGGTGCTGTTGGTTAATGCATCAGACTGTCTAGTCATATGAACTGCAAGCTCAGTGGTTCAAACTCACCAATTGCTCTTTGGAAACCCTACTGGGATCACTATGGGTCAGAATTGACTCAATGGCACTTAACAACAACAACAATACAAGAATAATAACAGTGCTGGTTGCAATATAGGATAAGCACTGGACTGTTAACCACAATGTCAGTGGTTCAAGCCCACGAGCCACTCTTTAAGAGAAAGTTGAGGTTTTTTGTTCTGGTAAAGATTTACATACAGCCTTAGGAATCCTATAGATGGTGACTATGAGTAGGAACAAACTTGACAGAACTTAACAACAGCAATAATATAGTAATGGACATATAGATCAATGGAATAGAATTGATAGTTCAGAAATAAATTCATACATCAACTCTCACCGAAATCACAATAATAAGTTAAAAATAAATAGATCAATACATGTATGGTTAATTGATTTTTGGCAAGAGTGCCAAGTCCATTCAATGGAGAACTAAGAATCTCTTCTTCAGTACATAATGCTGGGGAAATTAGATGTCCACATGCAGAAGAAAGAATCAAAATCCATGTCTCACATCTGTAACAACTAATTCAACAACTAATTTAATTGTGAAAACTAAAATCTTAGACGAAAATGTAGGGCCATGGCTGCAACATCTAGTTTTTAACAAATGAATTGTCAAATATGACAACAAAAGCACCAGCAGTAATAGACAAAGTAGATGCAGGGGACGTCGTGAAAATTAAATGTTTGCTCACTGAAGAACTTTATCAATAAGGTTAAAAGGCAGGCTACAGATTGGGAGAAAAGTTTAGACAACCATATATCAGATATTGTTGTTAGGTACTGTTGAGTCATTTCTGACGCATAGTGACTCTATGTACAGCAGAACAAAACACTGCCTGGTCCTGTGCTTTCCTCACAATTATTGTTCATCTAGAGCTTATTGCTGCTGTGACTATGCCGATCCATCTCTTTGGTGGTCCTTCTTCAGGAGCTGGTCCTTTCTGAAAACACGTCAGAAGTATGAGAGGTGAATAATCGCTATCCTGGCTTCTAAGGATCACTCTGGCTGTACTTTCAAAATGGATTTATTTGTTCATCTTGCAGTCCCGGGTACTTTCAATATTTTTCTCTAACACCAGAATGTAAATGCATAAATTCTAATATGGTTTTCTTTAATAACTGACCTCAGAATCATACCTTGACTTTTGCATATTTTTCTGCAATTTCCTGGACGATGCTCATTATTTTCCCTTGATAAGATCAGACCTTTAGAGTACTTTTGTTTTCCATTTTCCTATTGAGATTGAGAACTTGTGAGTACTTCTGCGTCCATCGCAGCTGTCTGCCACCCTTACACTTTGGACAGATAGCTTTGTGCAACTTTATGGTGGTGGTTGTTATGTGCTGTGGAGTTGATTCTGGCTCAGAGTGACCCTGTGTAGAGTTTCCAAGGCTGTAAATCTTTACAGGAGCAGAATACCTCATCTTTTTCCTGTAGAACCGCTGTCCAATCCTTTCTCTTTTGTAAGCTACCTGATTTTTATAGCTTTGTGTTTTGAATGTGATCTTACATCAACATTCTTTTATTACGAATACCTTTTTTATTTAATCAGACCTTTTTTTTTTTTTTGCTGTGTAAACGTTTCTTTGTGTGTGTATTTTTCTTTTTTAGGATTTTATTGTGAATTGAGTGAAGGTTTACAGAGAGGAGATCAACAGTTTTACATTCCACAGATCATGTACTTTACTTGATTAAATGGTTGCAATACCCTCCTTGTACCAACAGTTTAACAACATTTACCTTTGTTCACTCTAACTATTGCATTCTTCCCTGTGTCTCCCTTCATCTTTCCATCTTTCCTCTGTTAACCTCCCTATTATTGTATATTGCCTTCTCGGTAACCCATGTTAACATGTGACTACCCTGTAACCCATGAATAATTTTCCCTTTGTATTCTTCCACCCCCTGTGAACATCATAAATTGTTTACTTAACGACATAAACATCATAAGTTATTTCTTTTATCAAGAAAACTTTAAAAAAAATTTTTATACATCATTGGTCTCATACAATGTTTGTCATT
Source organism: Chrysochloris asiatica (assembly GCF_000296735.1). NCBI lineage: Eukaryota > Metazoa > Chordata > Mammalia > Afrosoricida > Chrysochloridae > Chrysochloris > Chrysochloris asiatica. The sequence goes on along the minus strand of NW_006408582.1, from coordinate 5,294,063 downwards.
TTGTGATTGATTACTTTCACTCAGCATTTTGTTCTCCAAGTTTAACTATGTTGTGAGGTATTTCACAGCTTAATCATTATTCTTTAAATTTTTGTAGTATTCCAGTGTGTATATGTACCAAAGTGAGCTCTGGTAGTGTAGTGGTTACGAATTGGGCTGTGAACCTTACAGTCAGCAGTTCGAAACTACCAGCTGTTCTGCAGGAGAAAGATGAGGCTTTCTGCTTCCATAAAGATTTATAGCCTTGGAAACCTTGTACAGGGTCACTATGAGTCAGAATTGACTCCACGGCATATCATGGTGACAACTATAATGACAATGTTGATAGACATTTCGACTCCATCTTTTGATAAGTCTTTTGTTTGTAGACTTTTTTTTTTTTTTTTTTTTTTTACAGCGCTCCCTGGTGTAATGGAGGAGATCCTTGCCAGAGGGTTTCCTATGCTGTCATCTATTGTGTATATATTTGTATACACTCTTATATATCATCCACTCACTGTGTCCCCGTGTGACAGAGTAGAACTGCCCCAGAGGGTTTCCTAGGCTGTCATCTATTGTGTCACTATATACTCATATATACTTTTTTTTTTGTTAATGTTTTATTGTGAATTATGTGATGGGTTACATGGTCTTTATGTTTCTTGACTGATACATTTAATTCATTTATATTCAGTGTAATTACTAATAGGTATGAATTGATTATTATCATTTTT
>NW_006408582.1:5279295-5293250 GCF_000296735.1 Chrysochloris asiatica | reverse complement strand
TTTTTTGTGGTGCTGCTGGATTCTTTATTCCACATTATTTTCTATGCTGAGTTCATTTTGTTTTTGGGTTTTCTTTTTCATTTTCATTTCTGTTGTGTTAATGTTTACTTAGAAGTCCTGGCGTGGTGCTGTGGATTAAGGCGCTGGACTGCAAAGTTGGTTTGAACTGCAGGGTCAGTGGTTAAAGCTCAACAGCCACTCCTATGGGTAGGAATCAACTTGAGAGCACAATAATAACAATGTTTACTAAATATTTTTGATTTTCCTCATTTTTATTTTTATGTATAAGTGTATTATTTTTCTTAGAGGTTACTATGTAATTTATTAATTTTTTCCCTTCTTAAAATAGTCTGTTTTGTTTTGAAATCGATTTGACTTCCCTGCTATTTAGAGGTTCTGTATATACACAATTCTCTTTGCTTTGTAGGTAACTTCATTATATATTGATATCTCAGATTTTTTATTTTATATGTTGTAGGTGTGTTTTCCTTTAAGTACTTGTATATCCGGATTCAGTTTTGGGTGGTGTGTCATGTATGGTGATCTCAGGTTGTTTTATGTTGTTGTTGATTACCAGTCCAAAGAACACTGGTTAGCATTTTTTGTACCATTGGTCTGATCATTACAAAGTCCTGTAATTTCTGTTGATGAGGAAATACCTTATTTCAGGACAACTTTCTTGGTTATGTAATTGTTGGTTGGCAAGCTTTTTCTCTCAGAGTTTTGTATATGTCATTCCATTGACTTCTTGCCTACATGGATTCTGCTTGAGAATTCAGAGCTTAGTCTTACTGGTTATCTTTTTTTTTTTTTTTTTAAGATTGAAAAGTAACATTTAAAAAAATTTTTTTTCAAGTTTTTTTTATTGTGAATTGAGTGATAGTTTACGTGGGAGAACATTGGCTTTATACCATTGCTTCATTGCAGTGATTACAATCTCCTCCATGCATCATCATTCAACAGTTTTTGCCTCTATTCCCTCTTTTTTTTTTGGATGTACACAAAAACACTCAGGAATATGTAATAAGTTAAACAACTAAAGGACACATTCTGCAAGCCTGCCTCCTGACCGCAAGCCCACAACCTTTCTCTTTCAATGGGTTTAGAGTCCTCAGCTGCTATATCTCCTCACGTCCTCATCACTGCCTCCATCTCTGGTATCGCTGCTTCTCTAGATAAGTTCCCATATTCCACTCTTGTTCTTCTCCCTTTATGGTCCTAGGGTATTCTGTTCCTGGCTCTCTTTTGTAGGTAACTTTTCATTTTTCCCGAGCTGCTCTCAGGATCGTTTCCTTGCCTTTGATTTTGGAAAGTTTAATTATGATATGTCTTGGTGATTTTCTTTTGGGGTTTGTTCAATTTTTTGTATTCTCATCTTCTTGTCTTTTGTGATGTTAGGGAAGTTTTCTTCCAACAACTCTTCGACAATTTTCTATGTGCTTATATCTTTATGTTCAGTAATTCTGATCACCTGTAAGTTGTTCCTCTTCATGCTGCCCCACATAAGTCGTAGACTTCCTTCAGAATTTTCATCCTTTTTTTCTGATTGTTCTTGTAGCATTTCTAGTGTTAGAGATTTATCTTAAAGCTCACTGATTTGGGCTTCCATTGCTTCACCCCCTACTCATTTGTTATTTCAATATAGTGATCATTTCTGAGATTTTAGTGTTAATCTTCTGGATTTCTAATCGCAGTTTTGTATTGTTTCACAATTTGCATTTATTTTGTCAATTTATTCTTGCAGTGTTTTCCTGAATTCTCTTAAAGTTTTAATTTAGTTTTTAATTCTCCTGTGTTCTCCTTGCTTTTCTAGATCTTTCTATTGATCCTTTGAAGGTGTACCTTATTACCATTGTTTTGACTTCTTTTCAGTTAGTTCCATTATCCTTTGTTCCTCAGAAACATTGTTTGGCTCTGCATTTTGCTCATTTGTTTGAGTCATTCTCTTTTGTTTCTTTGTGTAAGCAGAATTTGTTATCTCTGAGGCACTGTGGGGCTGTGATCTTTGTACAAACAGTGCAGTTGTTGGACTCAGAGCAGAAAAATCCCTAGTGGGCTTCTGCAATTCAAGGAGCTTTACAAGGGGGTAGTGGGAGGGATGTGACAGCAGAGTTCCTGGCCCTGGGTGGACCTCCTATTGGCCTCAATGTTTCCTGTGTTCAGGGCACTTAATCTGCAAGAAGTTCATAGGGACTCTTGATGGAGCTGGTTTCAAAGTCTGTTAGGACCACGGGGAAACTGGAGGCAGGATGATTGGTTAAATGTTGGTCTGGTAGCTCTGTGGATTTTGTAGGTCTGGAGCTGAGCCCACCTGAATTCAGACAGCAAAGTGGCACTCCAAAGCAATGAATTTGGCCCCCACCTCAACTTGGAGTGGCTCCTAACCACTTGGCTACGACTTCTAGAGAGCAGATCCTGCGCTGGTTGTGGATGATGGTGTGATCTGGTCACCAGGGGAGTGTGACAAAAATAACAAAAAGCATCTTTTCTGTTGCCTGTACACATCTGTTCTGCCAGGCCTCCCACTGCTACCAGTGCTGCTCACAAGGTGGCTGAGCCACCTCTGACCAGCTGTTCCCAGTCAGTCTCCCCTCTCCCCCATCCCTGCTTGACCTCTCCTCCCAACAAGCACTCCAGCCACCTCTCTTACCTTTCTTCTGAAGGTCCAGATGTCAGAATTTTCATCTGTTTTATTTTGTGTCTTTGTTTTGTTGTAGAGGGTCCATTTAGTTTTAGTCTTACCATCTTGCCAGAAGTCTAGGCTTTTTCAAAAAAACAATTTTTTAAAACACCTGTTAATTTTGATAACTCTTAAGAAATTGAGCCTGAGAGTAGAGAATTATAGCACTTTGCTTACTTGGTCATCTGTTCTTAGAAATTTTTATTTTCATAATCCGTTTTTAGCTCATTTGTCTCTGAATTATTAATGATATGTGTTCAGGTATTTTGCAGTTGTGCAAATTCATTTCAGTGACTTAATTTTGGTGTCCTGATTTTAAAATGAACATTGTTGAGGATTATTTCCTATATAGTGTGGACTTCATGCTTATAGAATAAAAGTCAGGATCCACTGCTGTATTAGTTGTTAAGTGTTGTAGAGTGGGTTCAGATTCATAGTGACCTTGTATTTTGTTTCTGAGTAAGGGTCTGGTGAGTTTGAACTGCCAGCCTTGCTGTTAGCAGTCCAATACTTATTCTACAGCATAACATCAGGCATTTATAGACAACTTCAACCACCCTATAGTGGAGTCCTGATGTGGCACTGTGGGTTAATTCACCAGACTGCAAAGCCATTTGAACTGCAAGGTTGGTGGTTCAGGCTCACCAGCCGCTCCTTGGAAACCCTATATAGAGTCACTATGGGTCGGAATCGACTAGATGGCACTTAACAACAACAACAATGTAGCCTATCTATTTCTAATTCTAATCATACCTCATCAACTACTTTATTTTTCCTCCTCCCTGGAGTCTTTCCTCTGCAAATTCTCACCTCCCTCCACACCTTAGTTTGGTGGAAGTCCTATTCTAATCCTCAGATAACAGTTCATATCTCACTCTTAAAGATGTTATTCCAGATTTCCCTAACCTAAATTATTTTCTAAATTGTTACTCTCATAGACCTTGTATTTTTAGTCTTATCACATTTTGACATTTATTAGAGGAGTGTGCAATTTTTTCCTGTACTTTCATAAGCTTCTATAATGCTGGGACCATGCTATGCTGATATTATGGCCTTGTGTCGAAGCCAGAGCAAGTTATGTACTAAGTATATTTTAACTGAAATTGGAGCAGAGTTGAAATATTGTATTGACTAGTAATTATTTTATGGCTTGGTATTGCGGTTTTGCCTAGAAAATGTCATCAGAAACATTTTCAGTAGATTTCCTTTGTGCTTTTATCTCCTCTTTTAGGACAGGTACTTCTTAAATCAGCAAGAAAATAAACTACAACAGGAACTTCATTAAAGATACAATTTAGGATATGCAAATATGAAAGGTTTCTAACTTTACCCTGTTTGGTTTGCATATATTATTAGTCCCTGTTAGATGCTTTGGTCTGGCTTAATTTAATTCAAGGTTGAATGTATATTTCACTGTGAGAGTTTTTGATGTCAGTATTTTTCACTTTTGTCTAATTTGTAATCTTAATTTAGTATTATTAGTTGTTGCTATGTAGATTGAAACTGTTTATAAATTCAGTTAATAGTACATGAACTTTAACTCCTAAATCATGAATTAATAGAAAACATTTTTGTTCTTGTTATTAAGATCTGTCTGAATTGAAAGGGGTTCAAGTACCTAAATCTTGAGTGAAGCAATAAAATGTAAATCAGAAGATAGAAGTACAAGACTCATTCCATTATCTGCTTTTCTAGTGTTCAGAAATCTGAATGCAACATGAATACTCCTATCTTTTTTTACTAGTTTGTAATTATTAAAAAAAAAAAAAAAATGCTCCTCACCATTTGATAGCACAGTGCCTCATCACCCTTATTAAAACAGTTTTTATGCTTTATAAAACAAGAATAAGTTATCCCTTATCTTCACTTTATAGATTAGAAAATTGATAATTAGAGAAACTGTAATTTACACATGATTATGCTTAGTAAAAATAAATGATATTCATCAAATTACACCTCATAGTTTACCCTAGGTTAAATATGTTAGCAGCCACAAAGGATTCAAACACAGCAATGACTGTGACTGTGAGGATGGCACAGGACTAGGCAGTGTTTCATTCTGTTGTGTCATAGGGTCACTATGAGTCAGAACCAACTCCATAGTACTTAGCAGTCACAACCCTATCAAGACCAAATTATTTTCTGCTTTGAATTTTGATTGAAAACCTGTGTTTTCAGTAATGGCATTTTGGATAAAATGAAAAAATTTTTTTTTTTTTTTTAGGTAATAAAGAGTTTTGATACGTCCCATGGTATATCCGGGGCATGGGTTAGTGTGTTAAGGCCCATTTCTTCAGAGTCATGAAGTTATACAGGCCACCATCAGATGGCTTTATTGTTGTTTAGTCCCATTGACTCAATTTCAGCTCACAGTACCCTTCACAGGCTGTCTAAGGAGCGGTTGGTGAGTTTGAACCGCCGACCTTTCAATTAGCATCCCAGTGCTTATCCTATAGCATCACAAGACAGCACAAACTAAGACCCAGAGGTGGAATATGTAGGTGGGCACTATATGTCCCATAGGCTACAGTTACACTCTGGTTTGTTTATGTTGTTACAGTTATTTAATGCCATCGAGTCAGAAAACCTGTACAGGGTTTCTGAGGAGTAGCTGATGGGTTTGATCCGTTGACCTTGCCCTTCAATCTGACCTTGTGGTCCAACACATTATTTTGCAGTGCTACACCAGAACTCACTGTAGTATACAAATAAATGTATTGCATGTTTAAATCTGTTTTCCTTGGGAATGCCAGGTCACTGATTAAATTTCAGGTGTATGATTTTCATTACCTTTCCATGTAAAATAGGTGGGAAGCCATCAGTAATATTTTACTATCTTTTAAATGCTTCAAATAGATGTTTCTGGATTATAAATGACATATAGTTAGTAATTTTTAAAACATGATTAGCTAATGTTGACTATTAATATCCTCAAATTACGTAATTTAAATTTTATTCAGTCCTGGTGTGGCGCTGGGTTAGCGCGCCAGACTGCAAATTCATTTGAATTGCAGGGTCGGCGGTTCAGGCTCAGCAGTTGCTCCTTGGAAACCCTACACAGGGTCTCTATGGGTCAGAATCGACTCGACGGCACTTAGTGACAATGACAAGGAAGTGATTACCATAAATCGTTGTAAATGTTCTCTCTTTATTCTGCAGGATGGTAAACTGATCATCTCCATAAAGGTCATTGATTCTCCTCATGTAAAGTATGCTCAGTTCGTTTCCAGTGGTGTAAGTATCTCGTCTCTCTTCATTTGTATCTTCTTCATAATGGTTAGGATCCAAATTAGACAGCAGACTGCTGTAGACTCAAAATAATATTATAGAAAAGAATCAAATGGTACATGTATTTGCTATTAACGTGAATAAGTGTAATCATAGTAAGGAATACATTTTTAAGTCTTTCAGCCTTTTGGAGTCCTGATGTGGTGCTATAGGATAATCACTAGACTGTTAACCGCAAGGTTGGTGGTTCAAAACCCACCAACTGTTCCTCAGAAACCGTATACAGTGTTGCTATGAGTTGTAACCAACTCAGTGGCACTTAACAACAATCAACTTTTTACCTTTTCTGTTTTCAACCTTAAAATCTTAACATTAATTTTCAACTGATTTTAAAATGACTCTATTATTTTAAACTGGTAAATGCCTAGAAGGTCATGAAATCATTTGAGAGAGCTAGTGTTCAATTTCTTATGACAAGTGGAATATTGAAACATGTTACCTTAATGTTGCTTTTTGTGTGCAAACTCCTGGCACCTGAGCCATTTCTCTTTAACCACTGGGGATAGTAATGTAGTTATGCCTGTGAGCTAATGTATTTCCTAGTCTTTCCTGGGAGCCAGGCAAACAAATACAAATTGAGATGGTGGTATTATGTTGAAAATGTTTTTGTGCTAGAATATGAACTGCAACCACCAGTTCATATTAAATAGGCCTTTGAATAAAAGTATTCCGGGAATTTCAGATATTAGAGAAGATAAAGTATCTATTAGCTCATTAAGTGCATCTTTAAAGTCTAATGCAGAGTGCCTTTAGCATAAGTATTTTCTAAAATTTAGTGCAGTCTAGGTTTTGATTAAATTTCTTCCGTTATAGTTGACAGTTCTATAATCCAGTAAGTAGACATTAAGATAAGTTTTCCTTAATATTTAGGTTTTTCCATTAAAGTTTTTCTTTCGTGCACATTAACTCTAACCCACTGAAATTTCTGGAATAGGCCCAGAAAATGTGAACTGTATATAGCCATAGTTTTCCTTTTCCTATTTATTTACTAATTGTTTTTCCCAGTAGCCATTAGAATGTAAGCGTGTGAGATCAGGATTTTTGCCTAATTTGTTTCTGTTGTGTCTTATATGCATTGTACAGGATGCAGCATATAATAGATATTCATTAAATATTAGCTGAATGAATGATATTTTTTTTTTCCTAAGTGGTCTTCAGTTCTCTGACACCAGTTTTAGTCTATTATTTCCCACTATTAACTTGTATATTTTTACTGGATTTTTTTCCTCAGATGTGCACTGGTTACTTACTATCAGTGTACAATTGAAAACAAAAACCTTGAGTTTTGTTATAGATACATTTTAGAATATAATCCTACTTTTTTAGAAGTTTTTATTATAAATAAATATTATAATGCCTTAATCTACAGGTATATAGCCTCTGATTTTGTATTCGTTCTGTTGGTTTGCATTGCATCATTTTCACCACACTATCAAGCTCAGTCTGTAGTAAGTCTCAATTTCTCACTATTCTAGCTCTAAGTTATCATTTTTATTTTAAGGCTGTTAACTACTTCCATAGTAGTAATAATTGAGAAAAGAGGACACTGTGCTTAAATAGTAATAAAGGGTCGAATACATCTAGTGGCAATAATTGAGAAAGAGGGCCATGTTCTCTAGATAGTAATAAGGAGTAGAGTATACCTTTAGTTGATGAATATTATGATAGACTCCAGGATGTATTAGGATTCATTAAATACCATGTAGGCAAATAAACCTAACTTATTTATCTTAGTCATTGTAGTTAAAAAATAAGACATCAGAAAGCTAAAGAAAACTTTCGCTATCCAATAAAATCTTACTAACAAGTAAGATAATGTCCTTTTCACTCATGTGATTTCAAGGTTAATCATTTACGAATGTTTTAACCTTACTTGCTTTACAAGTTTGTGGAATTTGGATTAAGAAGTATGCTTGACTTCATGCCTTCTCAAGAAGGGCTTATGTACAAATTCAAGTAATGATAACATTCATTAAGACAATCGCATATTATGATCTTTTAGAACATCAGTTTATGCACTGCTGCTGCTGTTGCTATTACCACCATGTGTTATAGAGTCTGTTCTGATGTATAGCAACTCATAGGATTTCTGTAGCTGTTAATTTTTATAATAGCAAGAAAGAAGCCTCATTGTTTTCTTGTGAAGTGGCTGGTGGATTAGAAGTACTGACCTTGCAGTTAGCAGCCCAGCTCACAACCCATTATGCTACCAGGTTTATTACAGTGTAGAAATTCTTCCCACATCATTTTCAATTTTTGTTCATGTGATTCTGCATTCAGATCACTAATTTAAAGTGATAGGTATTTGTTATTCTGTGAACAATCTCTGTGCAATATTAGAAAATTGATTCCATTCTTACATGTTATCTGTTATAAAAGAATTGTATCATGGACTTAGATGACCATTAGAGGTGATTTACTGCCTAAATTCCATGAATATGGGCCTGAACTATGTAAATTGTGAGTCATAAAATTTGGAAATGTCAGGTTGCATGCTTTTGTGTATGTTAAGACATATTGGAATATTATTATCTGTATCCAAGAGAGCCTCTGATCCTGCTGTTTGCTCAGTAAAATATTGTATGTTCAATGTCACATGTATGATTTGATCCTGCTTGTCATTTCCTTATTATTCTGTTCTATTGCTGTTGTTGGAAAATCAAGTTGGCTCCAATTCATAGCAATCCTGTATAGGCTTATCAACAAGCAGCTGATGAGTTTTAACTGTCAACCACGCTATGCAAACCAACCTTGCTGTCTAGGCTTATCCTATGGCACCTCACTAGGACTCCATTCTTTTCTGTAGGAATCACATACTCCATTCAATCACCTGTGAATCTCTTTATATTAGATACTATATCTTTGCATCAGTGATCTCTTTCAGTGTATAGCAGAGGTGTCTAATTTGAATGACAGTAAGCATAAAGGAAAATTTAGCCTCTAATATAGCAGAACAGCAAGTTGGGCAAGGATATAGCAGGGACTTAGGAATTACTGTACCAAGTGATACGAATTGCTTTACTCTACATCTCTTGATGTTATTGTTGTTGTTAAGTGCCGTCAAGTCAGTTCCAACTCATAGCAACCCAGTATAGGGTTTCCCAGGAGTGGCTGGTGAGTTTGAACCACCTACTATGCAATTCAAACCAACCTTACAGTCCAGTGCATTAACCCACAACACCACACCAGGACTTCACATGTCTTGATATGTCTGCTTTATTTTTCCACAAGCTAGCTTCTTAAACATTTTGTGAAGGTACCAACTAAGTCTCCCTATAATTGAACTCCATTAGTGACTATTCATCTCCCTTAGTCTAACTAGACATTTTTGAAGAGAAAAAACTTATTTTCCTCATGTGTCTACCTCATTGTACATTACAAGGTCAGTATTGTGAGTGGCAGTCCCAACTAAGACATTTGGTTGTAAAGTAATGAGACATTGTAGGCAAACAGAGTAATGGGTGCCTACTATTATCTCCTTTTATGACTTTTGTAATAAAAGTAGTTTCCAGTAATTAGTGAATCTGAAATGGCATGAAATGTTACTTTGTTTCAGGCTCTGTGAAATCCTAAGTTATGATGTTTCTAAATCAAACTTTGGGATGAACACTGAAAAGTAAAGTTCATATATTTTAGTTTTATGCTAATATACGTAACTGCTCCATACAGAGAGAGGTTTGAAAAGTTTATTGATTATTATTGATAAAAATAGCACAAAAAAATCACAATTAAATTTTATTGTTGTTACTCCATTCGAGCACATATAATAAAACTGTTCTTGAAATCTTGTTTTTGAAGTCTTATATTTAACATAAGGTCAGTTTACAAACTATTTTGATAGCATAAAGATTGAAGTTAGTAACAGATTGTTATTGTTAAGTGTCATTGAGTCAGTTTCCACACATAGCAACCCTGTATAGGGTTTCTGAGGAATGGCTGGTGAGCTTAAACTGCCGTCTTTGCAGTTCAAACCGACTTTGCAGTCTAGCATATTAACCCACAGCACCATACCAAGACTCCTAGTAATAGGCCTATTTTATTTTCATGGGGAAAGGATGATAACTAGAAACTTGAATTCACCCAGCCACTAAATTAAGTGGCAAAAAATTTGATTATTATTTTGGTTTGGCATTTACTTTGAAAAATAACTGTCCAGGATAAGTGTATTGCTAAGCACTTGATAGAGAGAAAAAGGAGATAAAGAGTGAAAACAGAAACTAAAGTGTTATGGGTCTCTGTAAACCATAAGGAAAATGTCTGCATAGATTTTTTTTTTTAATTATTACTGTTGTAAATACTTGTATGTACGTAACAAAACATTTGCCATATGTAAAATCTTCACTTGTACAATCTGTGACTTAATTATGATCATCATGTTCAAATATGACCATTAACCACTCCCAAAGTTTTCTACCACTCTTAACCAGAGCTCATTGAGCCCCTAAGTATTATGTCTTCCTTTCCTGCCCACTCCTTTGTTGTTATTGTTGCTAAGGCCCTTGGAATTCATTCCAACTCATGGCGACCCTGTATAGGGTTTCTGAAGAGGGCCTGGTGGATTTGAACTGCCAACAAAAATCCTCACAACTGGACCAGTAAATAATATCATACGAAGTGAAGAAAAGATTGAAGTTATATAAGACTTCATGCCAGCAGCCTAGAAATTTAATGACATACTATATTCGACAAATCTGTTTCATAAAACTTCTATAAAGTATTTAAGAGCAAATAAACCAGGTTGAGGACTAAGGTGTACCTGTCCCAAGCCATGGTATTTTCAGTAGCTTCATATGCATGTGAAAGTTGGACAAGGAATAAGGAAGACCATAGCAGAACTGATGAATTTGAGTTGTGGTGTTGGAGAAGAATATTGAAGGTACCATGAACTACCAGAAGGACAAACAGGTCTGTGTTGGAAAAAGTGCAGCCAGAATGCTGTAGAAACCAGGATGGTGAAACTTCATCTCTCATGCTTTGGACATGTTATCAGAAGGGACCAGTCCCTGGAGAAGGGTATCCTGCTTGGTAAAGTGGAAGGTTAGTGAAAAGGAGGATGACCCCCCCACAAGGAGATGGATTGACGCAATGGCAGCAGCAGAGCACTCTGGCTTAACAATTTTGAAGATGGTACAGGATTGGACAGTGTTTCATTCTGTTACGTGTAGGGTTGCTATGCGTTAGAACCAACTCGACGGCACCTAACAATAACAACACTGCTTGGCTGAAAATTGAACCACAGCAGTGAGTTCAATTCAAGATTTGAAAGATAACCAAATACCATAGTCTTGGGGTTCCACCCATCTCTACTTGACAGTAATCCTTGTCTTTTTTATGATTTTGAGTTTTGTTCCACATTTTCTCCCCTCTGTCCTAGACCTGCTAGCCTGGTACCATCTAGTTCTTCTCTTCTCAGGATCGTGGAGACTGATGTTCATGTATTCCATTAGCCCATTGTACTAATGGTTCTCGAGAGTCTTCATCCCTCTTCTTTTCTCTGGAAAGGGAGAGATCAGTAGTTGTAACTTAGATGGCCACTCTTGAGCTTTTAATACCCCAGTCATTACTCACCAAAATTAGAATGTAGAACATTGTTTTTGTGGACTGTGTTATGCCAACTCATCATGTTGTACTCAGAGACTATGGTCCTTAGCCTCCAGGCCCAGCTGTGCTTTACTTCAGTGTTTGGTAATGTCTGAGAAGTTTTTATAACTTTGCCTACTGTTTAGTGTAATGTGTTTAAGGGTTACCACATTGTAGCATGTATTTTTTTCTCTTTAGTACTCAATATTCTGCTGTATGTCTTTACCACATTTTGTTTATCCATTCATCTGTTGAGTGACATTTGGACTGTTGATATCTTTTGACTGTCGTAAGTATTGGTACAGTGTACATTGATACACAAGAATTGGTTTGTGTTCCTGCTTTTCATTCTTTTTGAGTATGTACCTAGTAGTTGCTGAATCATATGGTAATAATGTGTTTAACTTTGTGAGTTCCAGTTGATGCTACCACGTACGTCAATCTCTGGTTTTGTCTGTTATTGTTGGTTCTCAGTCCACAGAACTCCCTTTAGTATGTTTTTCATCTCAGGGTTGGCTTTGGCAAAATCCCTTAGCTTCTGTTTATCCTGGAATGTTTTGATGACACCATTGTATTTGATTGACAGCTTTCCTGGGTAGAGGATTCTTGATTGGCAGTTTTTTTCTTTCAGAGTTTTATATATATTTCCTCATTGCCTTCTTGCCTGCATGGTTTCTGTTAAGAGATGCGAGCTTAATCTGATTTGCTTAATCTGATTTGCTTGGCTTTGTATGTTACACTTCTCTTTGCCTAGATGTTTTCAGGATTCTGTCCTTATATTTGATTTTGGTTGTTGTTGTTAGGTGCCATCGAGTTGGTGCCAACTCATAGCGACCTTATGCACAGCAGAATGAAACACTGCTGATCCTGGGTCCACCTCAATCCTCACTATTGTTGCCACACTTGAGGCCATTGATGCTGCCACTTGGCCAATCCATCTCTCTGGGGGTCTTCCTCTTTTTCTCTTACCCTCCGCCTTACCTAACATGATATCCTTCTCCAACAACTGGTCTCTCCTGACAACATGTCCGAAGTATGAGAGACTAAGTTTGGCCATCGTGGCCTACAAGGAGCACTCTCGCTGCACTTCTTCCAATACAGATCTGTTGGTTCTATGGGCAGCCCATGGCACTTTCAGTATTCTCCTCCAACACCATAACTCAAAAGCATCAATTCTTCTCAGTCTTCCTGATTTACTGTACAACTTTCACATGTATATGAGGTTATTGAAAATACTATGGCTTGTGTCAGGCGCCCCTTAGTCCTCAAGCTGACGTCTTTGCTTTTCAACACTTTAAAAAGGTCTTGTGCATCAGATTTGCCTAATGCAGTACGTCGTTTAATTTCTTGACTGCTGCTTCCATGTTTATTGATAGTTGATCCAAGAAGAATGAAGTCCTTGACAACTTCAATCTTTTCTCCATTGATAAGATTCTGGAACACTTAATTCTGCTCATGAGGAATCTGTACATGGACCAAGAGGCAGTTGTTCGAACAGAACAGGGGACAACTGGATGGTTTAAAATTAAGAAAGGTGTATGACAGGGTTGTATTCTTTAACCATACTCATTCAACCTGTATGCTGAGCAAATAATCTGAGAAGCTACGTTATTTGAAGAAAACCGTGGCATCAGGATTGGAGGAAGACTCATTAACAACCTGCGATATGTAGATGATACAACCTTGCTTGCTAAAAGTAAAGAGGACTTATAATATTTACTGTTGAAGATCAAAGACCACAGCCTTTGATATGGATTGCATCTCAATGTAAAGAAAACAAAAATCTTCACCACTGGACCAATAAATATCATTCTTGATTTTGGAGAGCTTGATTATTATATGTCTTGGTGATATTCTTTTAGAGTCTATCCTTCCTGGTGTTCGTTGAGCTTCTTGAATGCTTATCTTTTCGCTTTTCAAGATGTTAGGGAAATTTTCTTCCAGAAACTTTTCAACTATTTCCTCTGTGGGCTGTGTGATTCTTCCTGTTCCAGAATGCCGATAATTCTTAAGTTACTCCTCTTAATGTTGTCCAACATGAGTCTTAGACCTTCTTCAGGTGTTTTTTTTTTTTTTTAAATCTTTTTTTCTGCTTGTTCTTTTCTTAGTAGTACTGAGAGATTTATCTTCTAGATCACTAGTTCTGGCTTCCATCTCTTCAATTCTACTCCTTTGCCCTTTCATTATATTGTCCATATCTGATATTCTATTATTAATCATTTGGACCTCTTTCTGTAGATTTTGAATTGTTTCCAATGCTCTTATCTATCTTATTTAGGAGAGAACATCTTGATTGTATCTTGATTATATCTTATATATATCTTGATTATATCAGGATTGATAGGATTATACCAGGATTGATAGGATTATTCCGGGATTGATAGGATTAGGAGAGAACATCTTGATT
>NW_006408582.1:5264738-5276229 GCF_000296735.1 Chrysochloris asiatica | reverse complement strand
GTGGCAGCGGTAGTGAGGTTGGCCCAGGATCAGACATTGTTTCGTTCTGCTGTGCATGGGGTCGCTATGAGTCAGTTCCGACTCAATGGCACCTGACAACAACATTCTGTCTTATTTGATTGCTCATGTAGCACTTTCCTGACTTCTTCCTTATTTTTCTCAACTCCATTGTAAAGTGTTTTGATACATTTTATAGTCATTTTTCTGAATTCCTTCTCAGAGATTTCCAAAGCCTGCCCTTCTCCCAGTATGGAGTGTAGGTTTGTCTCTGTCACTTTATCTTGTTTTTGGACAAGTGCAGATGTGGTCATCTGTTTGGTTTTTGGGCGTATTCAGGAGTTATCTGTGGTCTTAATACTTGATGGGTGTGTGTTTTGGTATTTTTTAATGCTTTCTGATTGCCTCCAGGTAGATGTGATCAGGAGATGGGCTTCCCTTTTCAGTCTTCTTCCTGATAAATTTCAAGATGCCACTGTTGGTCGTTATGATGTAACTCATGCCTTAATTTTCTGCCTGTTTCCTTTTTAGTCTGCCTGTCCCACTCAACAATCCCAGCTCAGGCCTTTTTCCTAGTGATCAACAGTTCAGGTTTGGCTTTGGCCGTTTACAGCTGCCATTTGGTTTTACATGGAAACTGTCCCTTTAAATTTTGAGATCTATGTGTATGAGTAGTAGAACCCTCCGGGGGTGGGGGTGGGGTGTCCACTCACTCAGGCACTCCCTCCAGTCACCAGAATGGAGATGTGTAGAGAGCTAGAGACCAATGAACAAATACAAAAACAAGAATGTCTACACCTTTATCTCCGCAGTTCTGTCAGGCATCCTTCGGTGCTCATATCCTTCCCCCATTCAGTCTTACCCAAGATGGCTGCTCAGGGAGCAGCTGAGCACCTTGGATTATAAATCACTGGATTTCTTGCTTCTGTTACAAATTCCACTGGCTGTAAGCCATCCAACTTTATAAATACTCCTTTATATGTGGTTAAGAGTTATGAACCATTCCCTGAGCCTGCTTGGTTTGATATTCTGTGTTGTTGCTGACGGAGCTCCTCACTGCACTTCTACCCTATCCGCCATCTTGTTTGTTCTCCTCATGATCTTTTTTATGTTATACCAATTTACTATGGTGTCCCCTGAGACTATGGTCCTGACTTACCAGTCCCAGCTCCCTGAGACTATGGTCCTGAGTCCCAAGTCCCAGCAATTCATTGCCTTGATATGTTTGCTAATATCTTAAGGCAATGAGTTGCTGGAACTGGGGACTCAGAACGATAGTCTCAGAGTGTGCCATGATAAATTGTTATAACATAGTCCACAAAGACAGTGATCCACATCCTACTTTGGTGAGTAGAATATGTTTTAAAAATCAAAGCCCCACAAAAACAAGAAGTAACTAGCTTATAAGCTTTCAAGAGGGAACAGTGTTGCAGAGTTTTGTATATAACAGTATTTTCCTCTATCTCCTTGCTTCTTCCCTGTGTCTTCATCTATCTAAATCATTCTTTTGCCAACTTTCCTCTTCTTGTATATTGTCTTCCTGTCACCCAAGCTTACATGGATCATATGTTATTTCTATTTCCAATGTTTTCAGGGAGCACCATACTGTTTTTTCATAGTGGTTGCACCATTGCATAGTTCCTCCAACAATGATGGAGAATCCCAGTCTTGAAAAGTCAATTTTTTAAAAACTTGTTTCTATGTTTCAAGATAATAATTTATTTGATAAGTTTTGGAAAACACTCCAGGAACTTTTTTATAATTTTCTTCACTGTTATAATTAGAAAAATTGGTGTTGTAGTTAGATGCCATGAAATCATTACCTACGCATAGTGACCTTTTATGTACAACAGAACAAAACGCTGACCAGTCCTGCACCATTCTCACCATCATTGCTGTGTTTGAACCCATTATTGCAGTAACTGTGCCAATTCATGTCCTTGAGGCTCTTTCTTGTTTTTACTGACCCTCTCCTTTACCAATTATGTTGTCCTTTCCTAAGGACGGGTCCCTCCAAAAACATGTCCAAAGTACATAAGGCAAAGTCTCAGCATTCTCGCTTCTAAGGAACATTCTGGCTATACTGTTTTGCAGACAGATTTGTTCGGGGTATTTTTAGCAGTTCATAGTATAGTTTACATTTTTTATTAGCACTATAATTCAAAGGAATAAATTCTGCTTTTGTCCTGGTTTCACATGCACATGAGGCAGTTGAAAATATCATGACTTGGGTCAGGTGCACCTTAGTCCTCAAGGTGGTATCATTGCTTTTTAATATCTTTAAATATATGTTTTGCAGCAGATTCACTCAATGCAAAAGATTCTTTTTCTCTTGCTTCCATGGGTATTGTTTGTAATTCTCAGTGAAATGAAACCCTTGACATTGTCAATATTTTTGATGTTACTTATTGACCCATTTATGAGGATTTTGTTTTCATATTGAGGTGTGTAATCCATATTGAAGGCTTTAATCTTAAAATCTTCATTAGTATGTGCTTCAAGTTGCTTTTGCTTTCAGCAAGCAAGGCTGTCATCTGCATATTGTAGTTTGCTAAGGAGTGTTCTTCCAATCCTAGTGCTGCTTTCTTCTTCAGATAATACAACTTTTTGGATTATTTGTTCCACATACAGATTGAATTATTATGATGAAAAGATAGACAGTACTTGATGCATACTTTTTCTGGTTTTAAACTAATGTAGTATTCCCTTTTTCACTTCAAAGGACTGCCTTTTTGTCTATGTACAGGTTCTACATTAGTACAATTAAGTATTCTTGTCTGTGTTATCCTTAAGTTTATTATGATCCATGTAGTCAAGTGCCTTTTTTTTGCATTATCAATAAAACACAGGTAAAAATCTTTCTGGTATTCTCTGTTTTCAGCTAAGATCCCTCTGACATCAGCAGTGGTAGCTCTCGTTCCTTGCATTCTGAATCCAATTTGAATTTTTGGCTGTTCCCTATTCTTGTATCTTTGATACTGTTTAGCTCTTAGAACCATATTAAATGCATAGTATTTTGCATCCAATGCTTTTTCTGTTAATAATAATAATAATCTCTATATTATTATTGTTGTTGTTAAGTGCCGTCGATCATATGCTACCTCTTGAATTGGTTGTATAGCGACCATTTCTTTTTGGTACAGTGACACTGTGTATTCATTCCTTCCATCTTATTTTGATGCTTTCTGCATCGGTCAATATTTTGCCTATTTGTTGTTGTTGTTGTTATGTGCCATTGAGTTGATTCCAACCCATAGTGACCCTGTACAGGATTTCTGAAGAGTGATTGTTGAGCTTGAAATGCTGACCTTGCAAACCAACTTTGCAGTCCTGTGCATTTACCCACAACACCACATTTTGCCTATACAGTCCTTCAATATTTCAAGTCAAGGCTTCAATTTTCCTTCAGTTCTTTCTGCTTGAGAATGTGTCAGCTTGTATTTTCTTTTGGTTCTCTAGCTCCACATCTTTGCACATTTCATTGTTAACAGTTGACTTTGTCTTTTGGAACCGTCCTATGCAATTTTCTATTCAGCTCTTTTTACCTCCTTATTTCTTACATTTACTATAGCATCTCTGCTAGAGAGCAAGTTTCAGAGTCTCTTCTGACATACACCAAGTGACAATTAGAGTGGTTTTGTTTAGTTGACTTTAACTGGAGACCTAAAAGGTACAATAGCCTGTGTCTCAATTGTAGGATTCTAAGAAGTTCTAAAATTTATTGGAAAGCAGAATGATGTATGCTTTTAGAATCCATAAGTTCTAGACTTAAATCCCTCTTTCTACTTCTTACTCAGGCTTTCTGCAAAATACAAAACTGCGGTGAGCCTTAGTTTCTTAAGCCATCAATCCATATAGAACAAAATTAATGATATTTACCACAGAAGGTTCTTGTGAACATGAGCATGTTATTTGAAATTTTACCCAATGGCTTGTTAGAAGTGAATGAATGTTCAATAAATTTTTAGCAACGTTGAAGAAGCAGTGAAATCTTTAACAAGTAAATGAAAGTGGTGCATAGTAGTAAAGGATGAGAAAATTCGTCATCCATTTCAATCTGCAAACAATATTGAGAGCTTCCTCCATGACATCCATCGTGTTTGATGCTGTTGTTGTTGCTAAGAGCCGTCAAGATAACTAGAGTTTCCCAGGAATGCCTATTGGGTTTAAGCCACTGACCTTTTGGTTAAACAGTCTTAGTGCTTATCCTACAGCTCCACACAATGATTCTTTTTCTTGTCATTAAGTGCTGTTGAGTTGGGTCCGACTAGATTACCACTTTTTAAAAATCTGAAGTAAGAAAAGATTTGAGTAGTGAGAATTTTTATGCTTGACCTATCTGTTAATATTGTTATTTACTCTAAAATGACATTTTCTGGTGTACTGACTGTATAGTAGCTTGTACTAGTTTAAAGAAACATGTTTTAGAAGCAATTTCCTACGAAAAATAAATAGCTCAATTTGGCTGCAACCATGAAAGATCCATTTCTCAGGATAACTATTAAGATAGAATGTATTACAGAGAAGAAGAACTCATGAAATTGCTAAGTACTGGATAAAATGGTGTTTAATAAGTTATTTATGTACCACTCCCATAGTAGTGTTTGCTTGGGCTTAGTTTAGCAGATGATTTGTTTTCACTAAATGGAAGTATAGAATTTCTAGGCCAGGTTTTGATTATTTGTTTGATGGAAGGTAAGGTAATATAAGCTGTTTCTTCAGTAATGTTTCCTTACTTCTTTAATGTAAATAAAAATTACAAGATGGAGAATGCACCTATAAGTTATCACATGTGGTGGTGATGGTTGTGTGCTGTTGAGTCAGTTCTGACTCATAGTGATGCTGTATAGGGTTTACAAGACTGCAGATCTTTATAGGAGCAGAAAGCCTTATCCCTTTCTCTCTCATAGCGGTTGGGGATTTGAACTGCTGGCTTTGCAGTTAGCATCTGTATGTTCTCATTACTTGTTTTTGGTATTATTACCATAATTGAAATTTTGGTTCAGATACATCTTAATTAAAATTGAGGGCAATGCAAATTATAGGAAATTGGGTTTTATATTATTGGTCCCTAAGACCTTAGTGAAGTGGATTCACACCTTGACTGCAACAATGGGTTTAATCATAGTATTGAATGTGAGGATGGTCCAGGACTGGACAGTTTTCATTCTGTTGTAGATAAGGTTACTGTGAGTTGGAACTGAATCATTGTACTAACAACAGCAGTGTTCATCTGCTAATAAATTTAATATTTGTGTAAATTCATTTGCCAAAACGAAGATATTCTACCATGTTGATATGGCTTATTATTTTCAACAAAGAAATTGATATTACTTTATATGTAGAAATACTGCATCTTCTGTGTATTCTTTATAGTGGTATGTTCTTTGATAGATTATTATAAGTAAAGGGATTTCTTTCTTTTTTTCTATCATTTTTTTTCTCTAGTTTGCTGGAAACCATGTCTCACTATACAGATGAACCCAGATTTACCATAGAGCAAATAGATCTACTTCAGCGCCTTCGACGTACTGGAATGACTAAACATGAAATTCTCCATGCCTTGGAAACTTTGGAACGTCTTGATCAAGAGCATAGTGATAAGTTTGGAAGAAGGTCCAGCTATGGAGGAAGTTCATATGGAAATAGTACTAATAATGTTCCAGCATCTTCCTCTACAGCTACAGCTTCCACACAGACCCAGCATTCTGGAATGTCCCCATCACCCAGCAACAGTTATGATACCTCCCCACAACCTTGCACTACCAATCAGAATGGGAGAGAGAATAGCGAGCGATTGTCTACTTCCAATGGAAAGATGTCACCAACTCGCTATCATGCAAACAGCATGAGTCAAAGGTCATACAGTTTTGAAGCCTCAGAAGAGGACCTAGATGTAGATGATAAAGTGGAGGAGTTAATGAGGTTAGTGGCTTTCTTTTTCAGAGACCCCAACACATTTGTATATCCTTAGACTATTTTTAGTAATAAATTATATTTCAGCTACTGTTTATAATAACTGATTTCTCCCCTCCCCTTCTTTTGGAAAGTAAAGAAAAAATATTTTGAATTTCAATATTTTTAATTAATTTTTTATTTTTATTTTACTTTAATCATTTCTCCTTGCTGTTTAGGAAGTCTTTTCCATTCTTTCTGTATATCAAAGACTAACTTCCTCTTTGTGGTTTTGATTTCTAACTCTGGCTAGCAGCCATATATAATCCTAAAATACATTGTATGTGCTTTGCAGAATAAGATACTTTTGTCATGATTCAGAATATGTGCATTCAACTTTTCAAGCCAAAATTCACGTCAACAAAGTAATTTGAATGTCTGTGACTCCATGGCACAACACCACCACCACCATTATACAAATAGTAGTGTTTTTAAGAAGAAAAATAGGCATAATTTCTGTCCCTAAAAGGCTTACAATTCTGATTTTGGCAATAGGTGCTATGTATACATTTCAATTGACTTATTACCAGTTGGAAAGGCTACACACCAGATCTGGATCATTTTGATGGCAGGAACCACATCTTATTTGTTGTTGTGACTCCAGAATCTACAACTGGCCTTGGCACATGTAAAGGGTTCAGTATGTTTAGTAAATTTGACTTAAACTGTAAAGAATAGCCTCAGTTTTAAAATGTAGGAACTTTTATTTAAAGTTACTAATAAATGGTGTAAAGAAGTCCAGATGTGTGTAGTCTGATAATGAATTAAGTTGGACTAGACTATGGTAATAGAAAAGTCTAGGAGATAGTATAAATTCTGGAAGGCTTTGAGTTCCATACTAAATTGTTTATTTTTATAATTTGGTTCGGATTAAGGAGTTTTTACTGGTCTCTAGGAATAGACATGATATAGACATTGCTTTCAGAAGATCATCACTACTGCGGAAGGACAGACTAGGTACAGTAGATATTGAAAGAAGATGTAGAAGGAATTTGCCAGTTAAATCAAAACTAATAATATTTTGATCTCTAGCTCTTTCTAATGATTTTAAGACTTAAAAATAGTATGTTGTTGTTGTTAAAGTGCTGTCAAATAAGTTCCGACCTGTATAGGGTTTTTGAGGAGTGGCTGGTGAATTTGAACCGAAGGCCCTGGAGTTAGCATTCCAGTGCTTACTTTATAACACCACATCGGGACTCCTAAAATAGCATAGTAGTGATTTATTATTGCCATTTGGAAGATCTATCCTGTATTACTACTACAAAGGTGAAATATCCTTTAAAGAAATGAACTTCCTTGAATTAGTTTTAGGGTACATTTATTTTATATGGAATTCAGGGTAAAATGGACTATTGTTTGTGGATTCCAATGTAGTTCCTGTTATATAGTTTCTTAAGCAGTCACAGAAACCTGTTATTGTTTCAAAATTTAAACATCTAAGAAATACATTTGACTTTGATTTATTTTTTCCTTGTTAAATAAACTGGCCAAAATTCAGATGCTGCTTTGAATTTAACATACATATTATTGTCAAAGTTAAAAGCAGAACCTTGTGGGCAAAGAAAAATTATTTTAATCATTGAAATTTAACAAAATCTGTTTCTGAGGGTGGTAACCTGTTTCTTGTTGTTATTATTACCATTTTGACCTGTTAATTCCGAAATGTTTTCTAGAGTAAGAAGTTTGGTGAAACTTTGTTTTTGACAAAAGCCTCAAGATTGGCTATTAACTCATAGTTATTGATCCTCAAAATAAACAGAATACCCATTTAATAACTACTCGAATTTGTAGTTCAGTCCCATTGTTACATACTGAAATTTCAGTGTTAGAAATATGCAGGTTTTATGCTTTGTTAATTACATACAACTGTAGGAAACTGTATCTTTATTTCCTGTGGTTCTTTCTTAGAACTGCTGCTTTGCTGTGCTCAAACATGTAAGGGTTTCATTGGGCCTTTTGGCTGCCTTTGCATCCTCCCACACATCTACACTCGGTTATTCCTTCAGTCCTCCCCACCTTTCATTTTTCTCAGCATTTCAGATGATAGTTATTCTTCTCAGGTCAGAAGGGGAAGTTTATTGAATGTCTTTTCGCACTTGGAATTATTACAATCATCCTTGGAATTATTACAATCATCCTATGAGGTTGGTCAGATACAAGATTCACAACAATTTAATAATTTTCCCAAGAAAATTTAAATATTGAGTTGCAGAGTTAGATTCTAACTCATGTATTTATTCCACTGTGTCACAGATATCTGTTGCTTCTGTGAAGAAATTTTTCTTCATGTCTGTAGAAAGTGTACCACTACTCATCTGTCAGGTTCTCTTACTGTGGTGGCTTATGTGTTGTGACGATGCTGGGAGTTATCACAGTGGTATTTTAAATACCATCAGGAACACCTATAGTGAACAGGTTTCAGTAGACCTTCCAGACTAAGAAGGAGAGGTGGGTCACTTTTGAATGGTTAGCCACTGAATAACAGTAGAATGTTATAGGATGTATTGCCAGAAGATGAACCCCTCAGGTTGAAAGGCACAAAATATTATGGAGCAAGGATTGCCTCCTCAAAATAAAATTGACCTTAATGACACAAATGGAGCAAACCTTTGAGGACCTTCATTTGCTGATGAGGTACAACTCAAAATAAGGAGAAACAGTTGAAAACATCCATTAATAATAAGAATATGGAATGTATGGAGTATGGATCTAGAAAAATTGGAAGTCATTAAAAATGGAATGGAATGCATAAAGATAGATATCCTGTGCATTATTTAGCTGAAGTGGACAAGTATTGGCCATATTGATTCAGATAAGCATATGGTTTATTAAACCAAGAATGATAAATTGAAAAGGAATGATGTTGCATTTATTGTCAAAAGAGCATTTCAGAATCTTTCTTGAAGTACAGGTCCTGTCTGTGAAAGGATAATGTTCATATGTGTGAAAGGAAGACCACCGAAAAATTGATGCATTTGTGTTACGGTGTTGGAAGAGAATATTAAAAGTACCATGGACTTCCAAAAGAACAAATATATATATATATATATATATATATATATATGTTTTTGACAAAATGCATACAGAATGATTAAAAACTAGAATGGCCATACTTTGTCTTTCGTACTTTGGACATATTATTAGGAGAGACCAGTCCCTGGAGAAAGGCATCATGCTTGGTAAAGTGGAGGATCAGCGAAAAAGAGGAAGACCACCAAAGAGATGGATTAGCACAGTGACAGTGGGGGGTTTAAGTGAAGAATGATTGTGACGTTGGTGCAGGACCGGATAGTGTTCCGTTCTGTTGTGCATAAAGTCGCTATGAGTCATTACCAACTTGATGGCACCTAACAACAGCAACATGGAAGACCAGTTAATATGACTATTATTCACTTTTATGTACTAACCACTAAACCCAGTGATGATAAATTTGAAGAATTCTACTTCTTAAGTCTGAAGTTGATCAAACATGAATTCAAGATGCATTGATAATTACTGATTGTGACTGGAATATAAAACTTGTAAATAGAGAGAAAGGATCAGTCAGTAGTTGGAAAATATGGCCTTGATGATAGACATGATAGAAGTTTGTAAGACCAACGACTTATTCATTCCAAAGACCATTTTCCAACAGCATATATACATGGTCCTCACCAGATAGAATATTCATCAATCAAATCTACTACATTTGTGGAATTCAGATGGAGACACTCAATATCATCAGTCACAACAAGAGACCATCATTTGCTCATATGTAAACTCAGGCTGAAGCTGAGAAAATTAAAACGCTCCATGAGAGTCAAAATGTGACCTTGAATAATATATTCCAAGTGAATTGAGAGACTATCTCAAAAACGGATTTGGTGCATTAGATACTAATTATCCAAAAGATAGGAAAGAAAGAAAAGACCAAAATAAATGTCAGAAGAGACCCTGAGACTTGTTTTTGAGTGTAAAGAAACTAAAGTGACTGGAAGAAATGATAAAGTCAAAAGAGATGAACAGAAAATTTCAAAGGGCAGTGTTACAAGACAGAATAAAGTATTATAATGAAAGGTGCAAAAGCCTGGAGGTATAAAACCAAAAGAGAAGAACGCACTCAAAATTTCTCAAGGTGAAAGAACTGAAGAAAAAAATTCAAACCTAAAGGATTCTATAGCCAAAATGGAGTCCTGGTATGGTGCTGTGGGGTAAGTACTGGACTGCTAACTACATAGCAGTTGAAACCCACGAAGCCACTCCTTGTAAAAACACTGTACTGAGTCCTGATGAGTTGGAACCAATTCTATGGTGCTTGACAACAACAGCAATTGGCAAAATATTGCATAATGCTAGAAGCATCAATAGAAGATTGAATCCTCAGTCACTTTATTAAAAAGAAGTGATAAATGTTCAGCCCTTTTAAGAGGTAGCATATGATCACAAATTGATGGTTCTGAAGGAAGGACATACAAGATGCACTGAAAGGTATTGTGAAAAATAAGGCCCCAGGAATCACTGGAATACAAATTGAAATGCTTCAACAAACTGATGCATCACTGGAGATGCTCACTCATCTGTGCCAAGAAATTTGGAAGGCAGCTAACTGGCCTACCACTTGGAAGAAGTCCATGTTTTTGCCCATTCCAGAGAAAG
Source organism: Chrysochloris asiatica (assembly GCF_000296735.1). Classification (NCBI taxonomy): domain Eukaryota; kingdom Metazoa; phylum Chordata; class Mammalia; order Afrosoricida; family Chrysochloridae; genus Chrysochloris; species Chrysochloris asiatica. Next base: position 5,265,642 of record NW_006408582.1, on the reverse strand, counting down.
GTGAGCCAAGGAATGTGCAAGTCATTGAACTATATCACTAATATCACATGCAAGTAAAATTCTGCCTAAGATAATTCAAAACCAGTTGCAGCAGTACATGGATAGGGAGTTGTCAGTTCAGAAAAGGCCATGGAACTAGAGATAACATTGCTGATGTCAGATGGCTTGTGGCTGAGAGTAGAATACCAGAAAGGTGTTTTCTTGTGGTTTATTGACTGTTTGAAGCCATTTGACTGTGTGAATCACAGAAAACTATGGATAGCATTGGGAAGAGTGGGTGTTCCAGAACACTTAAGTGTGCTCATGGAGGATCTTAAAAATAGATCATGAGACAGTTTTTAAAACAGAATAAGGGGATACTGGATATTCAGTCTTTCTGCTAAGCAAATAATCTGAGAAACTAGGTTATAAGAAGAAGAATGCGGCATCAAGACTGGAGGAAGACACATCAGTGACCTGTAGATGACACAACCTCACTTGTTGGAAGCGAAGAAGACTTAAAATACTGATGAATATCTAAGATCACAGCCTTCAGAATGGATTGTACCTCAATGTAAAAAAAACAAAAGTCCTCGCAAATGTAATAATAAATACCATTATAATAAATGGAGAACAGATTGAAGTTGTCAGACTTCATTTTTCTTGGGTCCACAGTCAACACATATGGAAGCAGCAGTCAAGAAATCAAATGACATATATCACATTAGAAAAACCTGCGCAAAAGACAAAGTGTTACAGATGTACTTTGAGAAAATACCCTGACCCAAGCCGTGGTATTTTCAGTCACCTCATATGCATGAGACAGTTGAACAGTGAATAAGGAAAACCATAGAAGATTCAATGTGTTTGAATTATGGTGTTGGCAAAGAATACTGAAAGTATCATGGACTGCTAGAAGAACAAA
>NW_006408582.1:5250010-5264638 GCF_000296735.1 Chrysochloris asiatica | reverse complement strand
TCCCCTGCCCTCCCCTCCCCTCCCAGGAAGTTATCAACACTGAAGGATAAATCAAACAAGGTTAGCTCCTTTCTATATTTATTACATTGCAAACCTAAAATGATCATTAATGAAAAGATACTGATGTATGCTAGGTGTAAGTATCGTTATATGATAGTATAATTGTTTCCTCTTTATATTCTACTTGATTCTCTCTTAGTAAAGCATATTTAGGGTGAAACTGAATTCTAAGATAGAAGCCCCTGTGGAAGTCATTACCTGGGATGGAAACTAGATATATAGCCAAAAGATAGGAAAGCAGCGATTCAAACAGTTGCTTGTACGTGAGTGTTCATTGGAACAGCACTCACAGTAGCCAAAGATGGAAATAACTGTCCATCAACAGATGACTGGATAAACAAAATGCTTTAAAGAGAAATGCAGTTCTGGTACATGCTATGGGTGAACCTTGAAAACACACTGCTAAGTGAAATAAGCCTGACACAGAAGGGCAAATAATGTATGTTATGCTTATGAAGTACCTAGCGTAGGCAAATGCACCTAAACAAAAGTAGTTTGATGGTTACCAGGAACTGGGGGGGTCAGTAGGTAGGAGGAAAAGGAGTTACTGCTTAATAGATACCAAATTCCTATTTAAGTGATGAAAATGTTTTAGGTGGTGGTGGTTGCATACATTGTGAATATATTTGAATTGTACACTTCAAATGGTCAGAGTGGCAAGTTTTGTGTTATATTTTACAATATCAACATTCGCAGAAGTAGCAATCAAGAGATCAGACAACGTATTTCATTAGGCAAATCTGCTGCACACGAACTTTTTAAAGTGTTGAAGAGCAAAGATGTCACCTTGAGGACTAAAGTGCGCCTGACCCAAGCAAAGGTACTTTCAATAACCTCATATGGATGTGAAAGCTGGACAGTGAATAAGGAAAACCATAGAAGATTCAATGTGTTTGAATTATGGTGTTGGCAAAGAATACTGAAAGTATCATGGACTGCTAGAAGAACAAACATATCTGTATTGGAAGTACAGCCAGAGTGTTCCTTAGATGGGAGGAAAGTGATACTTCATCTGTCACTTTACTTTGGTCTTATTGTCAGGAGCAGTCGTTCCTAGAGAAAGACATCATGCTTTGTAAAATGGAGGGTCAATGAAAAAGATTAGAGTGAGAGGCAGCAACACTGGGCTTCTTGTTGCATGCCATCGAGTTAGTTCTTACCCATAGCAACCCTGTATAGGGTTTCCAAGGGGTGGCTGCTGAGCTTGAACTGCTGACCTTGTGGTTCAAACTGACTTTGCAGTCCAGCGCCATAGTCCACCGCACCAAATCAGGACTCCAGCACTGTACTTAGACACAAAAATAATTGTGAGAATGGCACAGGATGAGGCAGTGTTTCATTGTGTTGTTCATGGGATCTCTATGGGTTGGAACCAAGTTGGGGGAACCTACCAACAACATAGAAAGAGTAAGGAACCCTGTACGATTAAGCACTGTACTTCAAACTACGAGGTCAGTGATTCAAACCCACCATGCTTTTTGGGGAAAAGATGAGTGTCTGTTCCCATAAAGACCCTATGTAGAGTCACCATGGGTCAGAATTGCCTAAATTGTAGTCGTTTATTTATTTATTTATTGGTTTATAGAAAGTGTGAATGCCTTAATGGGCTTATCATCCCAAATGGGATTTTTTATTTGATGGTATGTTAGAGAAATTTTTGAGCAGTGCCTTTTTCTGTGTATGCCATGACCACTTAGGGCTAATGCTGTATACTATTCTTGCTGTTCATTGCCACTATGATGATATTATAGTGGATTGGATTTGGTGGTTTCTAGATAGGGGAGAATGAGTACCTGAATGTGTCCTCACTTCATTTTCTGCATATTTAATTCACCCCTAAGGAGCTCTGGTAGCGTAGTGGTTACCAATAGGGCTGTGAACCTTAAGATCAGCAGTTCGAAACTACCAGCCGCTCTACAGGAGAAAGATGAGGTGTTCTGCTCCCATAAAGATCTACAGCCTCGGAAACCCTGTACAGGGTCGCTATGGGTCGGAACCGACTCGACTGCACTTAACAACAGCAACAAATTCACCTCTAATGTACTCAGCATTTAGACATCATTGTTTCAGGTTTCGTAACTCACTAAATTCACAATTGTTAACAATTTCAAGAAAATAAAAGAATTTTTTTGTAAAACTTAAAAAAATTATGACTGCATATCTGATTAACTTGTTATGGTGACAGGAACTAACTTATTTTAACACTTAACATTTGGAAAGTGTAATAAAGGGAAAAGAAAACATTTTAAGGGGAGTTTTAAAGTTAAAAGGTAGAATAAAGGTCCATTTTACATTTTCATGTTTGTAAAATGTATATATGTATGTACATCTACACATAAAATACATGTATGTAGATGTCTATGCATAAATATACACACATGCGTATATATGATAATGAACATCTAATGTATATCTATTATGTATTATAAAAGAATCCAAATAAGTCTCGTCAGAATTAATAATCAATGCTATGTATTAAAGATATTATTTTTAATCACTTGTGTATTAAATCTCTGAATGTGTTAGTATTTTATAGAAAGTACCATGAATTTCTTCTAAGTTGGTTGTCTGTAGGCATAAAAGTAGAGTATTTTGTTCTCTAATAAGATGATATGATCATACGTACCATTTAATTTATACAGATAGTTTTTGTTTTGTTTTGTTTTGTTTTAGAGTTATCTTTTAAATTTTCAAATTATGTTTTCTTTATCTCCATGGATAGAAATTAAAGATGGCATATTTTTATTAAAACCTGAAATAATTTATAAGTAATTACAATTTTTCAACTGTGGAATAGTCGACTTCGTAGGTGTAGCTCCCTCTCTGGATGTCTTTGAAATAGATGACTGGATTGCTACAATTAAAGGCTCTTAAAGTCAGTACCACCACCAATATATTCACTAAAAGCATATATAATATCCTAAGTATACCATTTTTACATTGATAGTACTTAATATCCTTTAGTCCAGGAAAGGAAGCAATGTCTTCTTCACTTACTATTAATAACTTTTCTATTCTGATTTGAAGAGCTTAAATATATTTGAGAATAGAATTAGAATTGAAAGCTATTTTTAAAATTATCTAGATCTGGTTTTCCATTTTATGTAACCTTTTATCTTAAACTATAGGTTTATGCATTTAACGAACAAATTACACTCTTCTACTCTTGTATATGCAAATCCCATGATGAATAAGACTTGTTACAGCCTAGTAAGAGAGATAATAAAAGATCAGGAACAATTATAATACAGAATAGGATGTACTGTATTAGCATGTGAGTAGTATAATTGAAATGGTGAAGTGATTTCATTCCTATGTGGAAATCATCTAGGTAGATAAATCCAGCATGGCAGTGATTAGTAAAGGGTAGTACTAGGAGAAAACAGACTTCAAGTGTTTAGATGCTAATAGAAAGTGCTGCTTTATCTTGGATGTGTAAGATATGGAATCAGAAAAGAGACCAGCCTACAACAACAACAACCCTGCCCTTTAATTCCATGAGATCTTGAGATATAGAAATCATGAAGAATTTAGTGTGAGAGTTTATAAGAAATGGGAGGAGTAAGAGATTCATTCTTTTTAAGCATGATGCTAAATTTCAGATGAGAGAATTAGGATTGTGACAGATGAAAATGCTTTCCTTTTGATAAACTGGTGGTTTGTTAGGGTACAATATAAACAGTAGAAAAGGGAGGTCATAAAAGAGGGCCAAATGAAGTGTGAGTAAAGGGAAATATGTGGACATTTTGAGGCACCAGGTCAGTGGTAGAATTTTCACCTTTCATGTGGGAGGCCTAGGTTTTCATTCCTGGGCATTGAACCTGACTTTATCCATTGTTCCTCTGTCTGTGGAGGCTTCCATGATTCTATGATAGGTTTCAGCAGAGCTTCCAGACTGTGACAGACTAGGAAGTATAACCTTGATACCCACTTTGAAAAATGAGTTAGTTAAAACTCTGTAGGTCACAACGGTTCTATCCCATTGTGAATTGGTTCACTGAGTGAGGGCCTAATGGACTAAGCTAGGAACAATATCAACAACATGTGAAAGTTTAAATAGCAAAGTTAACCCCATCCACCAAAAAGATCCAGTGCTTCCAATTGATAACCAAGTAAAGTATGTCTTTGAAACATGAAAGACTTAGTTAACCACAATGATACAAAATAAATGCTTTCTTCATTTGAAAATACCAGGTAAAGCCAACTAAATGACACAAGCTTGCAGATACTAAGGTTACTTTACAGGTGTCTTTTCATGGTGCCTCAAAGTATGTGATACAGATGTTTATCTCCATCTTAATATAGTTTTGTAGAGCATCATTTATTTCTACTTTTCATGAGGTCTTCTCTGAAGTTTTATGGAATAGCAGTCAACTTTTATTACTGTTGTTAAAATTTCCAGATTTTTTTGCATTAACATTTTTTTCAATTATTTTTTTCTTATATTTTCCTAGAGCATTCTGTACATTGCAATATAATATTTTATTTTTATTTTATGGTTGTTGTTGAGGACCTTCTAGTTAGCTCTGAATCACAGCAACTTATATAGGGTGTCTGAGGAAGGACTTGGTGGGTTTGAACCACCAACATTGTAGTTAGCAGTCCAGTGTTTATCCTATACTACTACACATATACATTTAATATTATTTAATTTCAGTTCTTGGAGAAAAATTTTAAAGCCTGATGAATTGAGTATTTGAGATTTCATTTTCTAGATGATGAAGCCAAGTGTACCTTTATCTTTTAAGTCTCAGGTTTTTTTCTTCAACATGAATAAGCTTCTCTGGGAAAACTGTTGCCTAAATATCATGCTGTTTTGTTTTGTTTTGTTTTGTTTATACTCATCGTATTTTCTTAGAAACTTGCCAAGTATCTAAAGATACAGTCTTTAAAAGGGTAATTGAATTAATACTGTTTTGCAGACTTTTGATTTCCTTTTATTTGCTACAGTCCTTTGATAGTATCATACTGCAAAGTTGTGAACAATTCACAATCTAGATAATTATCTATTAAAATAATTAAGTGCAGTCTCTTATATGATTTAGTATCTAATGTAGGTGTATTTGATTTAAAATAAATTGTTTTAAATTAAGTCCAAACCAGCAGTCAAGAAAATACCATTTTATCATTTTTGCCTGTAAAATACACTTTTTATTAAGTCTTCATAGTCCATTAAACTTAGCTTTTATTTTCTTAGAACATTCTATACATTGCAAGATAATATTTTATTTAATATAGATTAATTTTGCATCTGTATCAGAAACCAAATGATTTGTTTATTGCATTTACATAAGCTAATTGAAATAGAATGACATCTCTTGTTCAACTGATGAGTAATGGGCATATGAGAACTGTTCTGCATCACCTGTAATTTAATCAGCAGTTAGTTATTTTGTTTGACTTTAAAGTGTATTTGTGCATTCCTCTTTTAGATACACAATTTTGAAATATAATACGAATGTATTATTTTTCAAAGAAATACTTCAAATATAAACTTCTACTTTTGGGGAAATGTAGTCATTAACTTACTATGAGAAATTTAAATATTGGATTTAGGCAGCTATTTTCTTCTTTGGGGAATCCCGTGGATTATGATTACTACACAGTGGATCAGGAATATACTGTAAGGTTTTTTAACTCCTTTGTCATATTACATCACGTTTTGAAAACTTCTTCTATTAAGGTCCAGATAGTAAACAGGTTACACTTTGTGGTGATGAGGCAAAATTTAGAATCTTACATAAATACTTATATAGGAATGAACAAATTTCCACAAAATTGTCATTGACAGAATTCAAAATATAATATAATTTAGTACATTGTTTTGTAACACAAACGAACTAATGAAAGGAATGGAAGGAGGGGTTAATATTTTGTCTGATTGGGGTTTGAAGTTAGTGTTCCTGCCAGGAAATTGATTGTCAATATCCATTTGTGAAAAAAACGTTCTTAACTCATAGGTTGTACAAAAACAGGCTAGATTGAACCCATGTGCCATAGTTTGCAGAAGGTTGTATTAGGTAATAAATGACTACTATTCTGTGTTAACTTTTGAGAATCAACAAAAATCAGTGCTCTAGTTATGTAATCTTTTTGAAAATAAAGCATTCAAAAGAGAAACTACTCAATTTTAAGGGTCAGTGCAATGAGCATCGAATTTTCCAAGAATTTGTTGATGTTTTTTAAATAAGTAAAAATTAATAATGTGCATCTTACTGCAGGAAAAATGAATATTTAATCTAGAAGATACAAAATGTAGTGGAGTTTTAAATACTATGTATTCTGACTTATATGTAATAGGAAGTTAATAAATGCCATTTTAATATTAAAATTTAATATCCATCCCATGCCATTACATATTTTTTAGTTACACAAGAAAAAAAGGCTTAATAAAGGGTAATATTAAAGTGCTAATATTATAGCAGTTGTAAGAATGCTGATGAGATTTATATTTATTTATTTATTAAAGGTTTTAAAAATAAACATCATTTATGCAGTTGCATAATTAACATGCAGACCCACAATCTACTCACATCTGATTTTTGTTGTTATTGCTTTTTATTTTTCTAGGATTTCTGTCTTTGTAAGATATATTCATTCCCCAGTAATGAAACTTTGTATATACCATATGGCAGCCTTGTTCCTAATGTGAATTATACACAGCATGCGATTAACCATCCTTCTGGTATGAGACTTAAATCTACTGTGGCATTCACTAAAGTGTGTCTGATGATGTGATGTTTCAGGACTTGAATATTTGGTGTTTCTTGGTTTGTTTTGATTTCATATTTTCGTACGTTTGGTCTCTTTATCTTTTATTTTTGTGTCCTTCCTTTCAGTGTTCTCCCCCCACCTTTCTACTTCACCTTTCTTAGCAAAGATGAGGATTTCTACCTTCAACATACATTGTTGGTCTTGTCTTCTGTTTTTGTTAGGAGGGACAGCAGTGTGATAAAAGAGGAAATCAAAGCCTTTCTTGCCAATCGGAGGATTTCCCAAGCAGTTGTTGCACAGGTAACAGGTAAGAGCTAAAGAGCCCTTTATTCTGGAATCATGTCTGGTCTCTGCCTCCTGGTACAGATGTTGGAATAGTGCTTGCATTTCTGCATTGCAGTGCAGATCTGTCAATTTGGGCATAATAATGTATGCCTACGATTTAAAACCCATTGTGCCTGATACCATAGAACTTATCTAGTGATTTTTTTTTTTAACCTAGTGCTGGTAAATTTTATGTTGCTAAGTGCTGTTAAGTGGTTCTGACTCATTAGCGACCCTGTATAGGTTTTCTGAGCAGCAGCTGGTGAGTTTGAACTGCTGACCTTGCAGTTCAAACCAACCTTGAGGTCTAGTGCTTATCCTAAGGCGCAATACAGGGCAAATTTTATAGCTTTTCTAATAAGCACTAATTTCCTTATTTTATGACTCAAAAAGATCTTTGGAGTCCTCCAAATTTAATCCCTGATTTTACCAATTAAAAATTATTCATGAGCCTAAAGAAAGTTGTGTTTTATAACCCCTTATATATCAGAGTATTCCACGAACATTACTGAGAAGGTGAGAGTTAAATGGTTAGTGCCATTGTCTTTTCTCTGTTCTTTATTTCCCATCCTAATGCCCTTGCCAACCTAGTCCCATTCCTAGTATGTGGGTGCATATGTCATTCTCTCTTCAGATTACCTTTTCTTTTTGTTTAATGAAGTTCTTAAATTTGGAAGTATCATGTCATTTCTTTGTTGGTACACAGCCTTCCTTTGTAGGATCTTAGTGATTTATGTTGTTAGGTGTCATTAAGTCAATTCTGACTCATAGTGTCTCTGTGTGCAACAGAACAAAACTCTGCCCAGTCCTACACTATCCTCACAATCACTGCTATGTTTGACCCTATTGTTGCAGTAATTGTGCCAATACATTCCATTGAGCATCTTCCTCTTTTTCATTGACCCTTCTACTTTACCAAGCATGATTTACAGGACCCTTAAAAGATTCTCTGTCTTGTTCATGAAAGGAATCTGAAACGCTTCCAAGTACATTTTGCAGACTAAGATACAATTTAAGATAATAATGTTGTTGTTGTTGTTAAGTGCCGTTGAGTCAATTCCAACTCATAGTGACCTTATAAAGGACTTCTAAGGAGCAGCTGGTGAGTTTGAATTGCCGACCTTGTGGCATTATACCACAGCACCATACCAGTTACGAAAATGAATTTGCTACTTTTTAACTTGCCACTACCAAACTATTATTCATTTGTGTTTTTCAACATCTATGTCTTTGCTTAATCACTTCTGCAATGAAATAGTTGGATTAAATCTTCAGCAGTACCCTCCAGTTTTAAGATGCTGATTCTGTTCTCAAGATACTGATATATGTTGAAGCAGATTTAACTGAGAGATTGTTTTTGTTATTCTTAGGTGTTAGCTAGTCAATTCCAACTCATAGCAACTCTGACTATAACAGAAGAAAACACTGGTCCTGTGCTGTCCTCGTAGTTGTCATTCTATTTGAGCCCATTGTTACAGCCATTGTGTCAGTCCCCTCTCCTAGAAAGTCTTCCTTCTCTTTGACTGACCCTTTGCTTCACCAAGGATGATGTCCTCCTCCAGGGACTGATCCTTCCTGATAACATGTCCAAAGTGTGTAGCATGAAGTCTGGCCATCCTTGCTTCCAAGGAGCACTGGTTGTATTTTTTAACCATATATTTGGTTAAAAGTACAACTTGAATTTAGAATTTCATTCTAGCCCTCTAAGCACTGCCAATCTTGTATAATGTGTGTGTGTGTTTATGTGTGCACATGTGCATTCACATAGACACAATAATGTTTTTTATAAATGACAACTTTGTCCATGGTAAAGACGGAATGTATACCTTTCAGTACAGAAGACAGTGTGAATTTAATTGTTGATCTTTAGGTAGTCTTCAAGAGGATATTTTTAACAGATTGTTACTTTTGTCTTCAAGGACTATGTTACCATTCTAAAGAGACTGAGAACAAGTAAGCAGGTTTTGCTAAAACTACTGATAATGTACTGTGAAAAGATGGAGTGTTATTATTTAGCACTAGTACTTTATCCCAAAGATTGAAAGCAGTAATATTTTCTAGTTTGCAAGCCTAACCAAATGATAACATTTTAGTGTTACAGAACAGCATTAACAAAATTGAGTTTTGTCCTGGGAGGAAGGGAGAACACGTCTGAATATCTTGAATCTGAATCGTAAATCATCTTGAGCTTTTAAAATAACAGCATTTGAAGCCCATCCAATATTGATGCAAATCATGCCAAAATACCTTTGAAAGACAGATTTTAGGCATGGGTAAGAGCATTAGATACACTGTAATGGGTTAAACATGGTATGTCAAATAATTGCCTTTTTGAAAAGGAAGTCCAAGAGATATGGTCTAAAATCTTGCTACTCAAAATGTAGTTAGTCCATGAAAGCCTGTGAGAAATATAAGAATACAAAGTACCACAGTAAACCTACTGAATTTGAATTTAGGTTTGAGATGTATGGTTCTAAAAGATTGTGATTCACTTTCTTGATACTAACTTCAGTGGATTGTCAAAATTTAACATTGCCTCATTCAATAATAGTCATCACCATTCATTCTGTTTTTAGAAATATATTTTTCAAAATACATATTTTGTATATTATTTTGTATAAATATTTCAATTAAATACATATATACTTGAAAATATATTTACACACTTGCTATCTGGTTTTTCACATGTTTTTTTTCTTTTGTAACCCTATCTTTAGTACTATGGAAAGGACTCTTGGTGTGGCATTGTGGTGGTGTTCTGTGGAGTCAGTTCTGACTCATAGTGACCCTGAAGAGGGTTTCTGAAACTGTAAATCTTTAAAGGAGCAGAACGCCTCATCTTTCTCCCACAGAACGGCTGGTAGTTTTGAACTGCTGACCTTGAGGTTAGCAGCCCTACTCATAACCACTATGCTACCAGGATTTATGAACCACAAATTTGGCAGTTCAAACTCACCAGCAGCTCCTTGGAAACCCTATACAGGGTCACTATGAGTCGGAACCAATTCGATAGCTCTTAACAGCAACAACAAAGTTGTGTAAAACACATATATTTAAAGCTGTAAAATCTTTTTTTTTTATCTTTGTCTATGTTCTTTTACTTTATCTTCATTACCTGTTGTTGTTATGTGCCGTGGAGTCAGTTCCAACTCATAGCGACCCTGTACAGGGTTTCCAAGACTGTAAATCTTTACAGGAGCATAAAGCTGCATCTTTCTCCCATGGAACAGCTGGTAGTTTCGAACTGCTGACCCTGAGATTAGCAGCCAGATTCGTAACCACTACACTACCAGAGCTCCCTACTTGGTACTTATTTCCAGTCATAGTCTTGCAATATCTTCTTATGCTTTTGCCCTGTTACATTTAAGTGCCTCCCAAAGCTTTGACTTTAGCCATTTGTCCTTTCTTCAGAGGGAAGAGCTCCTTGAATTCACTTTGTGGAGATTTCAGCTCCTGTGTGAAAATGTTTTATAAAACTCTTAAAACTATAGAAATTTGTCACCATCATCATTAAAATTTCCAGCTGTGATTTCTGTTTCAATAACTCTTAAACGATACTTATTTGAATCTGACTACTTTCATGAACAAAACAACTACTTGTATTCTAGTGTTATATTTACTTTTTCCTCTGTTAGTACATTTTTATTTAAAATGCCTATCCTTTTAAACACTGCGTATTTAAAATTGAACCTACTATTTTGTTCCTCAAACTGATTTGCCTTCCCAACCATGTTGCTTTTGTCAGTGTTACAAATATTCTTCTAGCCTCTCAACTTAAAACTGTTTTTAGTATTAGCTTTTATTTGTCTTTGTCTCTATTTTCATGTCCCCATAACAGCTTTCACGCATAACTGTGAGCTCTGAACTAGACTCCACCTTTGTCACTAAACAGAAAGCATGTCTTCTTGCTTCTCCACCTGTTGTGAAGATTTTTATTCTTCTTCCCTTTTACTTTAAATATATTTACCTTCTTCCAAGTGTTCTTCTTTCATTTTTAATATTTACTCTTATATTAATATCCCTTATTTCTAATAGACTGTACATTTAGTGTGTCTGGATTTTCTCCCACTTCACTGATCCATCTTAACCTATAAACTTGCTTGTTTTACCAGCCTGAACATTTCTTCCATTGGATCTACTTATCTGTGGTTACTCAACTTAGCTAAAATTATTATTTTTTTCCAAAAATCTCCAAGATGTCTTCTCCTATCTCTTACTGACTTCCTGTCCTTGTAAAATTTGATTTATACTAGCCCTTCCAATATTTGAGAACTGCTTCTTGAAAGCTCATCTATGGTCTTTTGTAAAATCCACTGCCTATAAGACTTAATTAGAAAGAGTACTTTGAACATAATTGTTTCTTTCATTGTCTTGGTAAAGAAACAATGTTCCATATAGTTCAAGTGATCTACTCAAATTGTAGAGTGGGACTTATAGCACACTTCTACTGATTCCCAATCTAATATTCTTCCTACTGTTTTGAAATTTATAAAACCAATACGGAAGTATTTGATGATACATGAAATATCAGCATTGCTGTAATTTTTTTCTTCTTTAATAATTACAAACAAAAAATACAGCCTGATGAATTTGACCTATACTTATGAATGTAGTAGCTCAAAATATCAACTGAGAGGGAAGGAGTCTTTCCATCAAGTATCAATCCTATTCCCTCTGTATACAGGATTGATAGGGATGTGCAACTTAGACACTGGCTACCTAAGATGGGGCACAAAGTGGCTGACTTACAAGTTTTCAAGTGGGAGTTTAGTTTCAAAGTGTGCAGGGGAAGGTAGAATCCCCACTGAATAGATTTCTCTTGTCTAGACAGGTCTGGTGAAGAAGATGGGGATAAGATTCTTATGATTTAATAGTGAATAATTGTTATGACATTACGACTGTCACAACTGTGAAGGTAGAAGTTTTGTAACAAAAAGGGGGGAGTAGTTAATCTTACAGTCTAGAAAAAGAAGACCCTAAGATCATCAAGGGAGAAGAGCATAGATGGAATGTGGGATCCTATCCAGAGACAAAATGACACCAGAGATGGAGGCAGAGATGAGGACATGGAGAACTAGAGTAGCTGAGGACTCCAGACTCATGGAAAGAGAAAGGCTGAGTGCTGGTGACTAGGAAGCAGGCTTGCAGAATGTGCCCTTTGGTTGTTAAAATAATTAATATATTCATGAATGTTTTGGTGTACACCCCCCCCCCAAAATAAATAAATAAATAAAAATATTGGGGAATAGAAGCAAATACTGTTGAATTATAATGCACAGAGGAGATTAGAATCATTACAATGAAACAATGAGTGTAAAACCAGTGTTCTCCCATGTAAACTATCACTCTGATCACAATAAAAACCTTTTTTTAAAAAAATGCAGCCTGGCCCTCATAACTGATTTACCTGTGGTAAAATGTGCCTGAGTAAGAGACCTTTGAGGCATCCAGAAGTCATTCACTATGGCATCTGAACAGTATGTTGTTACTCACAGAGACCCATTTTAAGGTTCCAATGCTGTAAGTCTTTGCAGAAGCAGACAGACTCATTGTTCTCCCGTGAAACCGCTGGTGGGCTTTACCTGCTTACCTTTTGCTTAGCAGTCCAATGCTTATCTTGTTGATCATAGAGAAATATTTGCTTGGTCAAATCGACCTTAAAAGACAGCATTTTGACTTGTGAAGAATTGTTTTGAAGTTGGTTAAGTTCAAGTCTAATAATGAGGAATCATGAAATAAATCAACCTTAAGGTAAAAATAAGATTGAGTGGTGCATAACAATAGGAAATGCTAAATTAAAAGTGTAGTGAGATGCAAAATTATAACACATGTGCTTGTTCCAGAAACAAATGCAGAGGTTTCTTTTTATAGATGTGGAGGATTTCTATAATAAACAAGAAGTTCATGGGTGGGGTCTGTATAAATAATATCCTACTGATAGGAAAAATGACAGTATAAACAGGATATAATAATGTGCCTGCTGAATTTCCCAGCATGTTATTTGTAGCTTCTTTCACAGCTGCTCCCACCAAGGGTGGATTTCTGCCTCCCTAAGAGGTCAACCGGGAGTCAAATTCTCACTAACAATGGAAGGGCGATGAGAATAGTCCCTTTTTTTAGTGATAAACATATGTGTTCTGGATTCACTTTCATGCTAAAACATTTTCCTACCTCTTCCAGGGACATGTTCTCCCTTATAATAAAACTATTCCCAACATATTTGGCTATTTTACTATTCCAAAACTTGATTTTTTTTAAATAAATGATCTTGGGGAAAATCAAGAGGGCAGAATAAATAAGTAAATGAGCAGTGTGTAAGCAGGTATGTATCACCTGAAGAACTATACTAACTGGATTCCTATTCTCTTTAATAAATTATGAAAAAAGGAAAAATAATGAACATCTCAGAAATTTACAAAATGTATCAAAATTTAAATGTTTTCTTGATTTGTGGTAGTGTAATAGAATAACAACATAATGTCACGGTTCTGGTACTTTCACTAGATAGGCTTGTAACCCTAAGGTAAGTCATTTAACTTTTCTGAGTCAGTTCTGTTATTCAAAATTAAAGACTTTGGCCAAATGTTTCTTAAATATCTTTTCTAGTGGTAACATTTTCATATGTTTTTATAAACTATTATTGTTGTTAAGTGCTGTCAAGTTGGTTCTGACTTATAGTGACCCTGTCTGTATAGGGTTTCCAAGGAGCATCTGGTGGCTTTGAACTCCAAACCTTGTGGTTCGCAGTCCAGTGCTAATCCTAAAGTATAAGTACATTAACTGTATCTAGTGTTTTCCATCCCCAAAGTGTAAGAATTTGTTTAAAAAGAAGTTTGTAAAAATAAAAATATTGCATGTCTAATAATAATTGCTTTGTAAAGTTGTGTATATGTTGATTTTCTTTGTAATCAAAGAACTTAAGACCAAATATTAAGAAAAACAGGATGCCATTTGATAATGGATAATGATGTTGGTGACAGTTCACTTAAACATGTATTTATTTCATACCAATGGGCTCAAGCGTGGCAACAATTGCGAGGTTGGCCCAGGACTGGGCAGTGTTTCGTTCTGTTGTGCTTAGGGTCGCTATGAATTGGTACCGACTCGAAGACAACAAAAGCAATATTCTTTGGTAAGTACTATGCCATAGCAGCTATGTTAAAAAAAAAAAAAATTCATGGGTAGGAATTGAGAAAGAACATTGGGGAATTTATAACTATATATATTGCTGGCATGGTGGAATGATTGTATAAGTAATTTTTAAATTTCTGTTATATTTGTGTAATTTAAAAATTAAATTAAAAAATCATATTTAAGAACCATAAGTACTTTATTTCTAAGACTAGCGACAGATAATGAATGCAGAGATATTTCATTTAATTAAGACATTGTCTCTTCCTTGTCAAACTCTTGTCATATACATTCAGTATGTATCTTAGATGAAGTATCTGTTCAGATCTATCCGGTTCTTCCTTCTTTCTTCCTTCCCTTCCCTTCCCTTCCCTCCCCTTCCTTTCCCTCCCCTCCCCT
>NW_006408582.1:5245594-5248773 GCF_000296735.1 Chrysochloris asiatica | reverse complement strand
GGTAGTGAGGTTGGCCCAGGATCGGACATTGTTTCATTCTGCTGTGCATGTGATCGCTATGAGTCGGTTCCGACTCGATGGCACCTGACAACAACAACAACCCCTAGTACTAGCTACCACTAATCTGTTCTGACCTTACAGTTTTGCCTTTTCTAAAATGTCATGTAAATATAATCATACAATATTTACCTTTTAGGTCTGGCTCTTTTTCCCCACTCACCGTGGTGTTTCATGTGATTCGTTGGTGTTATTGCATACATTTGTAGTTAACTTTTAAATGCTGAGTACTATTCTGTTGAAGAACAGTATCTCAAAGTATTGACCATCCTTTTTTCAGTTTTGAACTAAGCTTTGTCATTGTGTTAAATTTAATACCCACTAGGTGCTACATAAATAGGAGCTCTTTGGTAGCGTAGTGGTTACGACTCGGGCTGTGAACCGCAAGGTCAGCAGTTCGAAACCACCAGCTGTTCCATGGGAGAAAGATGATGCGTTCTGCTCCCATAAAGCCTCGGAAACCCCATACAGGGTCGCTTTGGACCGGAACTGACTCCACAGCACATAATAACAACAATAACATGTGCTACATGCTGTGTTTTATATTTTAGAGGCAGGCATTAACTTTTCTGGTACAGATGAGATATTAATGCTAAAGTAGGTTTTGGTTTTTGTCCATAGCCCTGGTGTGGCACTGTAGGATAAGCACCAGATTGCTGACTGCAAAGTGAGTGGTTCAAACCAGTCATCTGCTTCTTGATATCTAATGCAAGATCGCTGTAAGTTGGAATCAGCTTGATGGCACTTAACAATCACAACCTGAAACCAGGTTCTTGAGTGGATTAAATTGTTTACGTGTGGTGCAGTTGGATATGCATGCAATCAGAAGGTTGGTTTGAACTGTATTTTGGCGGTTCAGACTCACCAGCCACTCCTTGGAACCCTATACAGGGTCACTATGAGTCGGAACTGACTGGATGTCACTTAACAATCAAGTTTCTAGCACGTGGTAACTGCCATGAAAGCGTTCTTTCATTATCATTATTAATCTTGTCTTTATACTGCTTTATTTTCAGCCAGCAATCATTCCCCATTGATTGCTTTCCATGTTGACTCCTCTGAGGCTAAGCTTCCTAAAACTATGTTGTTGTTGTTGTTGTTAAGTGCCATCGAGTCGGGTCCGACCCATAGCGACCCTGTACAGGGTTTCCGAGGGTGTAAATCTTTACGGGAGTAGAAAGCCTCATCTTTCTCCCGCGGAGCGGCTGGTAGTTTCGAACCGCTGACCTTAAGGTTCGCAGCCCGATTCGTAACCACTACGCTTTTTCATGCCTTTTTATAAGTAAGTATTTTGAGGCTTTCTTCTTCCGCAAAGATTTAAAACCTTGGAAAACCTATGACTGTGAATCAGAACTGACGCAGTGGCACTTAATAACAACAACAGTATTTATATTTTATAGTACAAACTACGCATATGTTCAGATTTTTAAAGTACATGAGATAATGTTAAATCTCTCTTCTTCAGCCATAATCCCTCTTCTCAGAAAAAAACAATGTTACCAGTTTCTTTAGGGAAATTTTTATACATTTATAAGCAAATGGTAAAAACAAAACAAAACCCATTACCATTGAGTTGATTCTAGTCAGTGTTACAGAGTATATAACTCTTCATAGAATTTTCTTGCTGTAATCTTCAAATAAGCAGATCATCAGGCTTTTCTTCTGCCACAGTTTGGGTCAGAATCGCCAACTTTTTTAGGTTAGTTGTTGTTAAGTGCTGTTGAGTCAGTTCTGACCCGTAGCGACCCTGTATAGGGTTTCTGAGGAGCCAAACTCATAAACACAAACCATTTACAATACTATACTATAAGCAAATACATATATCCGTATGCCTTTTTTGCCAATGGGGAGTATACTATATGAATTATTATTCACCTAGGGTTTTTTTGTTTGTTTGTTTTGCTTGCTGGAAACAAAGAGGACTTAAAGTACTTGTGACAATCAAGGACTACAGCTTTCAATAGGTATTGAAAGAGCAAAGATATCAGTTTGAGGACTAACATATGCCTGACCCAAGCCCTGGTATTTTCAGTTGCCTCATATGCATATGAAAATTGGGCATTGAATCAGGGAGACCATAGAAGAATATAAACATACTAATTAAGATGTTGGGGAAGAATATAAAAAAATACCATGGACTACCGGAAGAAGAAACAAATCTGTACTAGAAGAACTGGTACCAGAATGTTCCTCAGATGCAAGGTTGATGCAACTTTGTGTCTTATACTTTAGACATGTTATCAGGAGGAACCAGTCCTTGGAGAAGGACATCATGCTTGGAAAAGTGGAGACCCTCCTCATTGAAATGGATTGACGTATTGACAGCAACAACAGGCTCAAGCATGATAATAGTTGTAAGGATGGTGCAAAACTAGGCAGTGCTTTGTTCTGTTGTGTGTAGAGTTGATATGAGGTGGAATGACTCAGCAGCATATTTAAAATGAAAAAAAAAAAAAAGAACAGTTAATATTTGTTTGAAACCAGTTTTTTGTCTTTGTTATATACACAGTAGACAATTTGTCTGTCTACTGACTTCTCCCTACCAGTGTATTTACTGTCTTTTTTCTAGATCTCTTTTTCTTCATTCTAAATGCTTTATCTTATCACTTCTCAAGAATTTCATTATTTAGCATAGTCTATCATCAATTATTATGCACGAGGGCTTCTATCATGGAGGGTGGCAGTTAAACGATGTGTGAGAACTGTGCAAACCTGGTGGAGGTGTTAAATGAAACCCAGACCACGGAGCGGCAGGGTTAGAGGTGTCTGGAGACCAGGTCGATGGGGAGACGCTGCCTAGCGGGAAAAGACTGCAGGGGCCGGCCAGGCTGTCCTACTTACCCCAGACGCAAGAGCACTGTCCTAGCCTAACCGTTGGGTCATGGCTTTGAGGCGGGGTCAACCAACTTAGAGACCCACAAGTGCATCCCAAAGCAGCTCACTACAACCCAGTCGCCCCTGCTGCGCTTCCGCCTCTTGATTGACATCTGAGGATGGAAATCCAGCCTTTGAGCTAGACTTAAGGGCCCTAGCACAAGGAGATTCCTATTTAACAGCAACCACACAACCGCCACTCATCTGTCTGTCGTGCTGTGGTGGTTTGAATTGCTGTGATTCTGAGG
>NW_006408582.1:5236000-5241534 GCF_000296735.1 Chrysochloris asiatica | reverse complement strand
AATGGAGCCAGAGATGATGACGTGGAGCGATGGAGCAGCTGGAGACTTTAGATCCAGAGAGGGAGAGCGACTGTGTGCTGAAGACCTGGGGGCTATGGGGGAAGGATTGCGGGGAGGGGATTGTAACCATGGCAATGAGACAATATACGATAGAATGAATGTAAAACTAATGTTCTTCCATGTAAACTATCACATAATTCACAATAAAACATTTAAGAAAAAAAAAAAAAGTAAAAGCCAAAAATAGAAACAAAGAAGACAACACAATGTATAATTACGCCAAATAGATCAAATAGAATCATAATTTCAAGAAAATAAAGCTTAGTATGTATGTGTAGCATAGTTGGGAATCCATAATGTGCATGATAGAATTTAGGCTGAACCTCGAAAAATGGTAGGGGAAGAAAGAATTCTGAGATTCAAAGACATTGAAGTGGGAATAGTATAGTATAATGCAACATAGTGCCTTGGGCAATTCTCTTGCTCAAGACCTCTTTAAAGTGTTAAAGAGAAAGATACCACTTTGAGGACGGATGTACACCTGAAGCAAGCTATGATATTTTTAATCCCTTCATATGCATGAGCTGTACTGTGAATAAGAAAGACCAGAGAAGAATCGATGCATTTGAATTAATGGTGTTGGTGAAGAATATTGAAAGAACAATGGCTTGCCAGAAGAAAGAACAAATCTGTTTTGGAAGAATCATGACCTATTGCTCCTGAGAAGCAAGGATGGCAAGACTTCGCCTCTCATACTCTGTGCATGTTGTCTGGAGGGACCAGTTTCTGGGAAGGTTATCATGTTGGACAGAGTGGAGGATCAGCAAAAAAGAGAAAACCCCCCAATGAGATAGATTGACGTAGTGGCAGCAACAATGAGGACAAACATAATTGTGAGGATTTTCCATTCTGTTGTACACAGAGTAGGTATTCTATTGAAACTGACTGGATAGCACCTATCAACACCAACAATGGAATGTTGCCTCAAATGTACTTGTAGATATACTGACTAAATAAAGAAGTTAGATTTAATTTGCATTTTACATCTAAGTTAATTTTGGTTAGAAAGATTTCAGTGAATGATAATCTGAATAATATTTAAGTATTTTAAATACAGCTATCCCTGGGAGAGAGAAACATTTGAACATAGTGAAAAACACATAGCAAATACCGATTACATGGCACAAGAGTTAAGTGCTCACTTGCTAACCAAAAGACTGATTATTTGAATTCACTCAGGAGCTCCATGATGGACCTGGCAGTGTCTTCCTATAATCTCTTTTGAGGCAGTTCTACTCTGTCACATGGGGACATTATGAGTCAAAAATCATGTCGACAACATGTAACAACAGATTCTTAATCTCAGAAGAGCTCATAAGAAATGAGAAAGTGAACATTCCAACTTAAAAAAAAGACAAAAAATCAGATGATGTAGAAGAAATTGCACTTTTACTTTCAGAAAGATATTCGCCCTCGTTCATAACAATCTAAATGCACATTAAACCTATAAGACACCGTTTTACAGCTAAGAGATTATCAAAAATTAAAAAGTGGCAGTTAATTCAGAAATACCTGCCAAAATTAAAATACAAGTGGTTACAAATCGGGCTGCTAATCTGATGGTCAGGAGTGCGAAAATTGCCACCTTTTCTGGAGAAAGAGGAGGCTTTCTGCTCTCGTAAAGATTTACAGCCTCAGAAACGCTATACAGGGGCACTTTGAGTTAGAACTGACTCCATGGCACATCACCACCGCCACCACTTGTGCGGGCAGCTTTATTTCTTAAGAATGTTGATAATTTTACTGTTTTGTTTTTTTTTTAATTCTCATATTCTGTACATGTAACATAGTTCTTTATGTATCACCTTTGTAAATTCTAGGAATTTGTGCTATAAAATTATTTTCTCAAATGTGTTATGATGAATATATAAGAATATTGCCACATGTTTTATGATAGCCAAAACCTAAATAATTTCATCATAGCAATCTAGTTAGGTGAATTATATTGTATCCATATCATGAACTACTGTTCATTTATTAACAGAATAATACAACTGTGTTATGTCTGAGTAAAATAAGGGAGGGTATGGGTTATCTAATACACTAGAGGAGTGATTTACTCTTCTTAAATTTTATACTCCCTGCAAAAGTTCTCTGTCTTCTACAGTTAATATGGACAGAGTGAAGAAAATATGATCATATTTGCAGATGGATTGATACATCAATTCTACAGAAATGCATTCCAAAATAGTGCATTTTATATATGGAAATGTAAGGAGCCCTGATGGCATTGTGAGATAAGCACTGGACTGCTAACTGCAAAGTTAGTTAAATGCACAGGCAGCTCTGAAGGAAGAAGATGAGGCTGCCTGCTCCTGTAAAGATTACAGCCTTAGAAACCCTGTACAGGGTCAACAAGAGTCAGAATCTACTCCATGGCAGTGGGGTTTGGTTTGTTATATATGGAAAATATTGTCAATTGAAGGAAGCATTTTAAATTCATAAGAAATTAAATTCTTCTACAAGTTAAAAATAGCTTCCAACATCACACCAAAAACAAAAATCAGTTCCAGATGGATTAAAGAGCTAAATATAGATGAAAAATTTTTATGATGGGAAAAAAATGCTATACTTCTATTAGAAGAAAATAATTGAGTATTTTTGTTTTGAAATAAGCGAGATATTCATAGATATATATATAGCCCAAAAGATGAATAGATTTGCTTGTATAAAACTTTTGAGCTTATGTTCAATAAACCACTGGAAGATATTTGCAAGATATAAAGCAAAGGTTTGGTAACATTGTAATATCAACAGTGCTCTTACAAACTATTATAAACATAAAAAATATCCTAGTAGAAAAATTTGCAGAGATTTTATGATCCTATATACATAGAAATTCCCATAGTCTCCACAAGAGAAACACTGGAACTCACTGAAAGATTTTGCAAAGTGGTAGAGGGTTACAAGATCAATATAAAAAATCAGTTGGATTTCTCTATACTAGTAAAACAGCTCTGAAAAGAAAATTAGGGAAACAATACCGTTTACAATAGCTACCCAAAAGATATGAAATATTTAACTCATGAAATAAAAGACCTATACAAAGAAAACTGCAAGACACTTCTACAAGAAACCAAAAGAGACTTAAAAAATGGAAGAATATACTTTGGTCATGGATAGGAAGACTTAAGATTGTGAAAATGTCAACACTACTTGAAGCAATTTATAGATATAATGCAATCCCAATCCAGATTCCAACATCAATCTCTATAAAGAGATGGAAAAAATAATCACCAATTTTATATGGAAAGGAAAGAGACTTCAGATAAGCAAAACACTGCTTAAGAAGAACAAAGTTGGAGGCATCTCATTCCCTGATCTGAAAATTTAGTACACCTCCACAGTGGTCAAAACAACCTGGTACTGGTACAAAGAAAGATAAAGATACATAGATCAATAGAACAGAATTAAAACTCCACATGCAGAAGTAAATCCATCCACATACAGTAAGCTGCTCTTTGACAAAAGGCCAAAACACATAAAATGGAGAAAAGATAGTCTCTTCAACAAATAGTGTTGACAAAACTGGAAATACACTTGGAGAAGAATGGTACAAGACCTATATCTCACACCATATACAAAAACAAACTCAATGTGGATTAAAGACCTAAATGTAAAACTTAGAACTATAAAGATCATCCAGAAAATATAGGAAAAAACTTAAGAGCTCTAATACATGATATAAATATACTGTCAAATATTCCTAAAAACAATAGAAGACAAAATAGAAGACTTAGACTTCCTAAAAACTAGAGACTTGTGTGCATCAAAAGATTTCACCAAAAGACTAAACAGGGAGTCCAATGATAGGGAAATTTCTTTTTCGAAGCAACATATTAGACAATGGACTAATATCTAAAATTTGTAGAAAACTACATCGCCTCAAGAAATAGACAACACAATTAAAAATGGACACAAGACATGAACAGACACTTCACCAAAACAGACATTCAAGCATATAAAGAAATATTTACAATTAATAGCCCCTAGAGAGCTGACATCTCATTAGAGATATCGTCTCACCCCGTCATTAACAACAAAGTTAAAAGGAATAGAAAACAATAAATGCTAGTGAGGGCGTGGAGATGAGGACCCTCCTACATTATTGGGACTATAAAATGGTTCAACCACCATGAAAAATGGAATGGTACTTCCTCAGAAAGTTGGAAATAGAAACACCTCATGATCTGGCAATCCTTCTACTCGGTACATATCCAAAAGATCTAAGAGCCAGGACATGAGTAGGTATGTGCACACTGATGTTGATCGCAGCACTATTCACAGTAGCAAAAAGATGGAGACAGTCTAAATGTCCATCAGTGGAAAAATGGTTAAACAAATCTTGGTACATAATCATGCAACTTTGAAGAATAACGTGGTAATAGTATGCAACATTGAAGAATATCAGTGTGCGAAGCAACTTGTAACATGGATGAACCTTGAAGACATTATACTGAATGAAATTAGTCAGTCACAAAAGAACAAATACTGTATGGGACCACTATTGTAAAATCTCAAGAAAAGGTTTTCATACAAAAAGAAACATTCTCTGATAGTTACCATTGATGGGAAGGAAGGGAGAGTAATTCACTGGCTATAGAGTGCACACATGTTAACTTTGGTTACTAGGAGGGCAATATGCAAGAAGATAGAGGTTGGCAGAAGAATGATGAAGACAGTTGAAGACATGGCGTATGCAAGGGCTAAAAGGGATAGCTGTAAAAACTGATAAATACACAACCTTGGATCAACAGTGTTTTGCGGAAACCCAGGCTGAATGCGGTTGAGAAGAAGAGTGGGAGTATACCCACAAATATATGGGTCTGAAAAGAAGATATTTGTACATGGACATTTACCTTTACTGCAAACACAACTGTGACTAAGTGGAGCATACAGAGGGAAAAATAATGAAAACTTAGATATTATGAACCATCTTAAGGCAATGAGTTGCTGGTCCTGGGGAATCAGGACTATAGTCTCAGGGAACACCATGGCCAGTTGGCATTCCATAGCTCACAAAGACAATGTTCTGCATCCTACTTTAGTGAATAGCGTCTGAGATCTTAAAAGCTCATGAGCAGTATCTAAGGTGCAGCTATTCACCTAATACGCAAAAGAGTGATGAGATTTTTTTTTTGTCACATTTATTTATTCTTAAATGTTTTATTGTGAATTATGTGATAGTTTACATGGGAGAACATTAATTTTACATTCATTCCATTGTATATCGTGTCATTGCCATGGTTACAATTCCCTCCATGCATCATCAGCCAATCAAAGGGTATACCTTGCAATCTTTTCCCCCGTACCCCCAAGGTCTTCAGCACACAGTTGCTCTCCCTCTCTGGATCCAAAGTCTCCAGCTGCTCCATCGCTCCACGTCATCATCTCTGCCTCCATTTCAGGCATCACTGCTTCTCTGGGTAGGGTACCACTCTCTGCTCTTCTCCCTTGATGGTCCTAGGGACCTC
>NW_006408582.1:5226198-5235445 GCF_000296735.1 Chrysochloris asiatica | reverse complement strand
GCATATGCCCTCTCTTCTTATCAGCTGGACACTTCACTCTCCCCTCTAGTCCTCTGTGGCTATGTCACTGACTCTGGGCCCAAGAGTCCCCTGGTCTTTTCAGAGTGATGAGATTTGAAGATGCTTATAATTAATCCATTGGACTAATGGAACATGTGAACATCAGAAAATGTGTAACAAAACTGACCTGGTCAGAAAGAGACTGGAGGAACCTCAGACTATAGCCCTCAATCACCCTTCAGGTCTGGAAAGGATCTCAACCTTGTGGCACAACTTTCAGCCAAGCTTTAAATATATATATTGGGGGGACAATAACACTAATGTGTGGTCACCATGAAATGGTCAGTCATTAAAAATCCAAAGGACAACATTTACCTAAAAACTAACTTGCAAAAGGATTAGTATTCTGGAACATTTAATTGTACTTAGGAGGAGCGTGTACATAGACCAAGTGGCAGTTGTTCAGACACAATAAGGGAACCACGAATGGTTTAAAATTAGGAAATATATGCAGCAGGGCAGTATTCTTTCACCATACTTACTCAATCTGTATGCTGAGCAAATAATCCAAGAAGCTAGATTATATGAAGAAAAACGTGGCATCAGAATTAGAGGAAGGCTCATTAACAACCTGCAATATGCAAATGAAACAAACTTGCTTGCTGATAGTGAAGAGGACTTAAAATACTGGTGAAAATCAAAGACCACAACCTTTGGTATGCGTTTCATCTCAATGTAAAAAACAACAAAACTCCTCATCTCTGAACCAAAAAACAATATACATGTAAATGGAGAAAAGATTGAAGTTGTCAAATACATTGTTTTGCTCGGATCAACTGTCAAATACTCATGCAATCAGCAGTATTGCATTTAGCAAAAATATCATAGACTGCCAAAAGAAAACTGATCTTTGTTTTAGGAAGTACAACCAGTATGTTCCTTGGAAGCCAGGATGGCCAAACTATGTCTCTCATACTTAAGACATATTATCAGGAGGGACCAGTCACTAGTGAAGAATATGTTTGGTAAAGTGGAAAGGTTGGAGAAAGACCCCAAATGAGGATAGATTGTCACCGTGGCAGCATTGATGGACTCAGGTTTAATGATTTTGTTAGTCTGGCCCAGGACTGGGCAGTGTTTTGTTCTGTTGTGTATATGGTTGCTATGACTCAGTACCAACTCGATGGCACATAACAACAGCAGCAGGTGTATATACACTGGAGGCATTATTTCCATTCCTGAACCTTAATGTCAGTGGTTCGAAACTACCAGCTGCTCCACGGGAGAAAGATGAGGCTTTCTACTCCCGTAAAGATTTACACCCTCGGAAACCCTGTACAGGGTCGCTATGGGTTGGAACCAACTCGACGGCACTTAACAACAACAACAACAACCTTCCAGGAGCTCTGGTAGCGTAGTGGTTATGAATCGGGCTGCGAACCTCAAGGTCAGCAGTTCGAAACTACCAGCTGTTCCGCGGGAGAAAGATGAGGCGTTCTGCTCCTGTAAAGATTTACAGCCTCAGAAACCCTGTGCAGGGTCACTGAGTCGGAACTGACTCCACAGCACACAGCCACCACTACCAACCTTCCAGTTGTGGCATTGCAGGACTGCTAACTGCAAAGTTGGTGATTCAAACCTACCAATTGCTTCTCAGAAACCATATAAAGGGTCACTATGAGTGGTAATTGACTCCAAGGCACTTAATAACCACAACTCTTTTTTGGAGAATCTGCACTCCTCAATGTACAATACATCATAACAGCAATTTTGGCATTTCAAGAGACTCAAATGTGTTCCTTTTCAATGTTTTGGAACAATGAAGTGGCAAAATCAGGGATGTATGGTAGATTGGGGTAAGATTTCCCAACAAAATTCTCATAGTACAATCCCCTTACTACTCTTGAAGAATGAGCAGATGCAATGTCATGTTTGGGGAAAAATTCCAAGCACAACTTGCCTGGCCTTTATCTCACCAAAGCAATTTTCTGTTTTCTCAAAACTATAACTTATGGTAAGACGTTATGATTGTCTTGAGTCATTTGAGAAAATCTATCAGGATTATCCCTTTGGAGTTCACAAAATCAGACACATTAACCTTTTTAACTGACATTTCAGTTTGAATTTAACTGGTCCAGCAGATCCTGGTGTGACGCTGCAGCTTAATGCACTGGACTGCAAGGTCTATTTGAGCCACAGGGTCAGTGGTTCAAGCTCAACATCTGCTCCTCTGAGCCCTATACAGGGTCACTGTTAGTCAGAACTGACTCTGTGGCACTTAACACAGATATCCTCAGATGCCAGTTTTGACTAGACCTTTGTGTGTGATAAGACAAGTATTTAAACATACTTTCTTTGTCATCACCTATGCTTCTATGAACTGGAACTCAGTATCACTTCTTTATAACTTACCCATGCACAACTTTGGTTTCACTGTAGAAGTGGACAGCAGTTTTCAAGTAGAAAATTGATTCACAAAGGATATTTTACTCTTTTTAACTGTGAAATAACTTAATTATATGTGTGGCACTGTGGGTTAATGTGCCAGACTGCAAAGCCATTTGAACTCAAGATCGGTAGTTCAAGCTCACCAGCTGCTCCTTGGAAACCCTATACAGGGATGCTGTGGGTCAGAACCGACTCGACGGCACTACACAACAACAAATCATGAGGAGTTTTGCACTTTATGTCTTAGATGGCTTTTTTCTTTCTTTCTTTTTATCTAAGTTACCACAGTTTCCCAGATTAGAGAGGCTGAGAATATGATCAACAGGAATGAGGATTGGCGAGATTATGAGGAAATTCTTAGGGAAACTTTGATTGGATTTAGGAAGCATGTGGGAGTTGAGAGCAAGAATAGAGTAGAAGATAAAATTGAAATGGACACAGGAAGAAGAGCAGCTTTGAGGAGGCTAATGCATTCCATTTACTACGTTGAGGTACCTATGAGGAATTCTCATGAAGCTGACTTGCAGGTGTTGTGCAGGTGGTTGAAAGAACAATTTGGTGGTCTGGAAGTCATTGGCATTTAGATGATATATATAGTCTTAAGTTTTTATTGTGAATTGAGTGATAGTTTATATGGGAGAACAATGGTTTTATGCTTAATCGTTTCATTGCAGTGATTACAAAATCAATTGTTAAAATTGAAATAATCAAAGGAAGAGTGTATGAGAAGATGCTTAAATAGCAATCTAGGGACACAGACCTCAGAAGCTAGCAAATCAATCCCTGAAATAGCCTGAAAAGGCACTGAAAGAGTTATGTCCAGAATTCCAAGGATAAAGATGATGTGACTGGTTATTAGTTTCCACTCCACAGCAAGTTTATGTGGAGAAGATGAAACTTAAATTTGTAGTATTCAGCATTTTGATAAGAATTAGCTATAATGGAGAGCCCTCTAGTGGAAGGGAGTTTGGCACCTGAGGAGCCAAAATGTAAATGAGGCTCAGAGAGTAATTTACATGAAGTTGGCATGAAGGAGTTCCAATTTTGTGAATAAAATACAATTACTTTCCTATTAATCATGGGTTTGATCTCTCATTGTATGAAGACTATATGTTAATTGCTCTTGCTTTGCCCTGTGAAAGGTAGAAAAGAGTAACAACAGTAGAGAATAACACTTTTCAGCAGTGAGAGTTGGGAAGAGGGAAGATAAGGAAATTTTCTCCCAAGGAGAGAGGTACCAAAGCTGAGAATGGGGGAAAAACTGCAGAGGCACTTTTTTTTTTCTTTCTTTTTTAACTCAGCTGAGGGTCCAAAGACATGTATCACCTCCAGAAGGAATCTGTCTGCAAGACAGACTTCACTAAGAAAAATCATTGAAGATATACTATTGTACGTAGTGCTTTTTTATAGTTCCTCTTCTGGAAAAAATTGCTTGCTTCATGATTTTGTTTACAACATTTATTGTATGGAAACTGATGCAAGATTCATACTGAAGAAGCTCTTATAATTTCTTATGTTTTCATACAAAAAGACTAGACAGGAGAATGTTTTTTGTCATCTTCCTCTGTTTTATGAAATTAATGGAGCATAAACTTGTCAAACAGTTAACATTGCATAACTTTGCAAATTGGAAGAGGATAGTAGAAATTAACTTATTTTGTACTTCTGTTTAACTTACTATAATGACACATTTTTAATAAAACAATATTATTTAGTGAAAGTAAAATTAAAATACATTAATACATACATACATTTGTAGAAAGTTTATAAGTAAAGAAGTATACAATGTAGGGAGGAAACGTCTGCCACTAAAAATTCTTTATCTTGGTTGTATGTAAGATTTTGTTACATACTATATAGTAAAATGGATAGTATATTAGAAAAATAGTCATAAAATATATACTTTACATTTTTCTTGCATATCTTTCCATATTAATACTTATCCACTTAATCTATTTTTTAAACTGTATAGTATTTTTCAACTCTTTTCATAAACATTTTTAAAATTGAAGTAAAACATATACTCAGAGAAGTGCCCCATTTAATACATTTTTACAAAGTAAGCCTGCCCATATAACCAGATTAAGATAAAGAACAATGCTGATCACCCCATAAGCCACCTTCACACTAGCTTTCAGTCATCTATATTCTCCTCCATCTATGTTGTTGTTGTTTGGTGCCCTTCAGTTGACACACACACACAAAAAAAACTCCGCAAATCTACCCTGTCCTTCACCATCCTCACAACTGTAGTTTTTATTGAGTCCCTAGTTGCTGTCCCTGTGTCAGTCTATCTCATTGGGGGGTCTTAGTATTTTCTGCTGACCCTCCACTTAACCAAGCATGATGTCTTTCTCCAGAGACTGGTTCCTCCTGACGACATGTTCAAAGTATGTGAGACCAAGTCACTCCACCCTTGCTTCAAAGGAGCATTCTGGTTGTTCTTCCCAGACAGATTTGTTTGTTTCTCTACAAGTCCATGATACTTCTAGTATTTTTTTCCAGTGCCACAATTCCAATGTATCCATTCTTTCGTCTTCCTTACTCATTTTCCAGCTTCCACATGCATATGAGGCAATTGGAAATAGTTTGGTTTGAATCAGAGGTACCTTAGTCCTCAAAGTGACATCTTTGGCGCTTTAAAGAGATCTTTTGCATCACATTTGTCAAATGCAATAGGTAATAATGATTTGCATATGTGGAATTAGTTGTGGCTCTTTTTGAAGTTTATATAAAAATTGAGTCATAAGGCTCTACACATTTATGTCTTTCTTCTTTCAATCAGCATTATATCTTGTCAGATTCATCCAAGCAGTTGCATGTAGTAGTAGTAGTTTGTCTTTTTCCATTTGTTATATTTTCTATTGTAAAATGCATTATTATCACAGTTTATAGATTCTACGACTGATGGACATTTGAGTTCTTGGAATTGGGGCTATTATGAATAATGTTGGTGTGAGCTTTTCTGCACATGCTATTTGAATGCATTTCTATTGAGTATGTACACATTTCTGTTGTTTATAGACTTAGAAGTAAGTTTGCTGGGTTGAAGGCTTTATATAGGTTGTAAATAATCCAAAGTGGTCCTGAATCTCAGAAAGCAACGTCTGCCTTCCGTCAGCATATCAGATTTCCAGATAACTCCCTGTCCTTGTCAATACTTGGCATCAGTGTGTTTTTTGTAAATGATAATATAAAAAATCTGCCCAGTATTTTATCGTGTGAATAGATTATTATTTAACCAATGACCATTTAGTTTTTTCTTTCTTTTGCTTCTGTAATAAAGCCAGAGTCTGGACAGCTCTGATGTGTGATGGGCTCCTTAACTTGTTCTGTGTCTGATTTGGCTGTGTGAGAACATTTTAATGTTGAAATTAGCAGAGTCAATATAAATATATTTTTAAAACAGATATTCCTCAAACGCCTCCTGTTTTTGAATAATACGGTAACAATATGAAGAATCTATTGAATTGTTTTATTTTGTTGACATGAAAATTGATTTTGATTGCTTGTGGTAAATTGTTTTCTTCACTCTTGTTTAAAACTAACTTAAAAAATAGTATAATGTCTAAAACTAGACTTTTGGTGAAAGCATTGCTAAAAACAGGTGATTCAGTTCTCCAGAACTATGTGCATTCTCTTCAAACAAGCACTTAGTCTTAGCAAGTAGCACCTGCAAACACAGAAATCTTCAGTCCATTGGAAAACTGCTGTGTGAATTACTTGAGACTGTAATCATTTAGGTTTTGGAAAATTATTTGAATTTTACTCTTTGAAAGAGAGAGAGATAATTCTAGTTAGAGAACTCTGCTTCCAATTCAAACCTTACTTTTAAAACACTCTCCTCCCCCATTTCCTCATTTTCTTTTAACATAAGTTTTTTTAAAGAGTGTGAAAATTGAAGGGCTTGCTTTTTAAGTGTGATACCAGATTCCTGTATCTGCTTATGTTAGGGGATGTGATTGGTTACGATAGCCACTCTTCCTGTTGTGTTTAGCGTTAAACAGGTGTTGGTGTTGGCACAGGTGGTTTCGGTGCTAGTCAGTCACCATGAGTAATTTCATGGGAGGTTTTAGATATCATTAACCCACCTAGTTTGGCGCTGTGGACTAATGTGTCAGACTGCAAAGTCATTTGAACTGCAAGGTCAGTGGCTCAAGCTCACCAGCTGCTCCTTGGAAACCCTATACAGGTTTGCTATGGATCCGAATCTACTCGACTGCACTCAACAACAACAACAACTAATAGCTGAATGGTCTCTTTTAAAGTTCCTCATGGACTTACAAAACAATTTTGACTTTCCTGTTATTCTTTGCTTTTGTCAGTTGTATGTTCAGTCATTCATTTTTGAAATAGCTGTAATGACCAGAATGAGCATGTAATTTTCATACTAGTAAGTGTAAACATGGTTTTTTAACTTTCAGATGTGAAGGTTCTCTCTGCATTGCTTGTTAATTGCTGTTTAGTGACAGTAGAAAGCCATTGCTTTATATTATATTCTATTTCTATTTCTGTTCTTTTTTTGTGTGGAAAACGATCTTTAGATGTTGAGATTTTGTGTTAATCTATCACAAAATAGCTCTGAAAATCTGTCAATTCTTGGTTTTCTGTACTAATGATAATGCATCTAAAAGTGCCTAAATGATTAACAAGCATGCTGAAAACCATATTAAAGATGGGATTTTCACTGACCTCTTCATTCCCAATCCCTACATCTTTTTATCATTATCAATAATGAGTAGCAAACCATGCTGAGTTGGTTTTTTTGCTTCTCAGTTGCTGATAAAAGTTCTAATATTCTAAAAGGGAGTGTGTGGTTTAAAGGAACACACATATCATCAACTTCCAACAAGTAACTGTTATTTCTCTTATATTTCATATTCATGGGCTTGGTTTGGAGATTAATTTTAGAGACCACTGTCAAGTCTTAATTTAAAAAATGCTTTAACCTCTCATTATTTTGGGGTATATCAAGCCACTGCAGTCCGTCTTTACAAAGAAGCCCAATATTAGTTGATTCAACTTGCAACTTCTTCTCTAATGCAACAGAGAATAAAGCACCCAGTACCTAGACCCAGGAGTCCTGGTGTGGTGCTATGGGTTAATGCACCAGACTGCAAAGGCGTTTGAAATGCAAGGCTGGCAGTTCAAGCTCACCAGTCACTCCTTGGAATCCCTATATAGGGTTGCTATGGGTCAGAACCGACTTGACGGCACTTAACAACAACAACATGTAGACCTAACTCCTTTTCACTTAAGTACATCTAAAAGTTATTTCTCTTCCTACACAGGTATCAGTCAAAGCCGGATCTCTCACTGGCTATTGCAGCAGGGATCAGACCTAAGCGAACAGAAGAAGAGGGCATTTTATCGATGGTATCAACTTGAAAAGACAAATCCTGGTAACTACTATTTTTTTTTTTTCAATTTAATTATTTTATTGAATCCTTGTGTTGACTTAGCATCAATAACATAGTTTCATACACTTTACTGTTGTTCTTTTATGCGTTCTTCACTAAAGTCTAAGCTTACCAGCTGCTCTGTGGAAACCCTTTCAGCGTTATTATGAGTCAGAACAACAAGAAGAAGCCCTGATTGTATATTCTTTGGTGCCTGACATTGTCTAGTTATTCTTCCTCTTCCTTCCAGGATGCTCTTTGCTTCCAGATTATGTGATATTCCTAACTGTGATAGTTAGCAGTTCATCTTTTCTACAATTCTAGGTTTACACCTAATATTCCCTGTTCTTTTTTGTAATTCTTGCTATAAACAGTAATATGGATTTAATATTTATATTTAATAAAATTTTCAGAACTGACTCAACACTTTACAACAACAGCATATTAGCTTTATCTTTATAAAATAAATGAATAAATTTTTAAATAAGATAATAGGTATAGATAATTGTGGGTTTTTTTGCAGTTAATTCAAAGCTTATGGCCCTCACTTGCTTCAGTGCTTATCTCTAAAGAATAAGGGTTGTTTTGTTATTAAATACCTTCAAGTCAGTTCTGACTCAGCCACCCTGTATAGGATTTCCAAAGAGCAGCTGGTGAATTTGAACCACCGACCTTACAGTTCAAACCACCCTTGCAGTCCAGGTCCAATGCAATATCCCACAGCACCACCCCAGGATTCCAAACAATAAGGGTTGTTGTTCTTAGGTGCCATCGAGTCAGTACCGACTCATAGCGACCCTATGCACAACAGATGAAACACTGCCTGGCCTTGGGCCGACCTCACAATTGCTGCCACACTTGAACCCATTGATGCTGCCACTTCACCAATCCGTTTCACTGGGGGTTTTCCTCTTTTTCTCTGACCGTCCACCTTACCACACATGATAGTCTTCTCCAGCAACTGGTCCCTCCTAACAATATGTCTGAAGTATGAGACATGAAGTTTGGCCATCTTGGCCTCCAAGGAGCACTCTGGCTGCACTTCTTCCAACACAGATCTGTTGGCTCTTTTGGCAGCCCATGACACTTTCAATATTCTCCTCCAACACCATAACTCAATGACAGTCTTCTTTATTAACTCTCTAGCTTTCACATGCATATGAGGTTATTGAAAATATCATGGCTTGGGTCAGGCATACCTTAGTCTTCAAGCTGACATCTTTGCTCTTCAACACTTTCAAAAGGTCTTGTGTAACTGATTTACCTATGCAATACGTCATTTGATTTCCTGACGGCTGCTTCTGTGAGTGTTGATAGTTGATCCAAGAAGAATGAAGTCCTTGACAACTTCAATCTTTTCTTCATTGATAAGAATGTTGTTTATTAGTCCAGTGGTGAGG
>NW_006408582.1:5214634-5225210 GCF_000296735.1 Chrysochloris asiatica | reverse complement strand
TCTCTCATACTTCGGACATATTGTCAGGAGGGACCAATCGCTGGAGAAGGATATCATGTTTGGTAAGGAGGAGGGTCAGAGAAGAAGAAGACCCTCAGCGAGATGGATTGGCAAAGTGGCTGCATCAGTAACCTCAAGCGTGGCAACAGTTTTGAGGTTGGCCCAGGACCAGGCAGTGTTTTGTTCTTTTGTGCATAGGGTCACTATGAGTCGGCACCAACTCGATGGCACCTAACAACAACAACAAACTTTGAAAAAATAAATTTGTTTGTTAGAGCTTAAAAAAAAAAGTAATATGTATTATTCAAATTGCTAAGATTTTCCTGTTTGTTTTTTTGTACTAAATCTTTGAAAAATGTATGTTTTATGTGTAAGGCCCACATTAATAACATTCAGGCACATTTTAAGTGTTGAATAGTCACATGTGCTTATTGGTTGCCTTATGAGATGAGTTTTGTGTATATTATACTTGAAGGTACACTTCAAACTCAGCTCTAAACAGTCTTTCTAGAAAATATCATTCTTCCCATGGTTAAAAACAGAGCAAATCAGATGGAAAGGGAAAAAATATGGCTAAATACTCAGTTTAGGCTTCAATTAAGTAAACAAGGAATTAAATTGAGGGTTTTCATAAGTCTAGTCACATTCCAATCAAGCAGTTGTCTATCAGGGGGACCTCCAGAGAGATTATCAGGATTTCCAACAGGTATGGGATAGAACAATAAAGAATTTGGAGGTCAGGCACTACTCAAGAATGTCTGGCAATAAGTCTGAATATGGGAAGTTAACTCCATAAAGAAGGGAATGTTATCTTTTGGATTTGGCACTTAGAAGAATGTCTGACATATAATCTTGTGAGTCTGAATTTCCATCCTGAGATTTTAGGACTGTGTTCCAATCCCAAGAAAGACCTGGGGTACCAGGAAAATTCATACACCAGAAATATAAGAAGGACGAAGTTTGCACCTACAAGAGGTACTGCTAGAGTTACACTGTTGCAGCCAAATCAATGACAGCACTTGAGTTCATTCCTGAGGACTGCAGAATATTGTTGTAAGAGTTCAGTTTATTTCCCACTTGAATTCATCCAGAGACCCCTCTAGGCTCACCCATCATGGGCAAGTTGGAGGAATGTGGCAGTAGAGCATCAGAACAGGAAAAAATGAGAAAAGACTAAAAGCCTTCACTTTGTTGTTAAGTGCCATCAAGTCTATTTGGATTCATAGGGAACCTAGGATTTCCGAGGCGCTGTTGGTGAGTTTGAATTTCTGACCTTGTGGTTCAGACTGACCCTGCAGTCCAGTACTTATCCTACAGCCCCAATTAAGAGCTTTTTTAAAAAATGATAGTACTGTCTTGGTATTTTCAATCTCCTTACATGCATGTGAAAGCTGAACCATAATGAATAAGGAAGACCAGAGAAGAATAGATAACATTTTAATTTTGGTATTGGTCAAGAATATTGAAAATACCATGGACTTCCAGAACAAACAAATCTGTCTTGGAAGAAGTAGAGACATATTGTCAGGAGGGACCAGTTGCTGGAGAAGGAGGTCATGTTTGGTAGGGTGGAGGGTCAGAGAAAAAGAGGAGGACCTCCAACGAGATGGATTGTTCAAGTGGCGACATCGATGGACTCAAGCATGGCAACAGTAGTGAGGTTGGCCCAGGATTGGGCAGTGTTTCGTTCTGTGCATAACGTTGCTATGAGTCGGTACTGACTCGATGGCACCAAGCAACAACAACAACAGCAAAATCTTGATTTAATAACCAACCCAAACCAAACAATGGTATTGAATTTATTATGGTTTAAACAACCGTATGGGACAGAACAGATCTGTCCCATGGAGTGTCTAAGGAAGTAATCTTTATGAAAGCAGACATCCTTATCTTTTTCCTTAAGAGCACTTGGTGGGTTCTTACTACCAACCTTTTGGTTAGTGATTCAGCGCTTTAGCCACCATGCCACCAGGGCTCATTTGCCTTGTTAACTAGCTTTTAAAACTTAAAAACCTGTGTTTTTAAGAAGAACCTATGTTGATATGGTATAGACCTGCTGCTTTTGAGAGGCAGTTAAATAGAAAATAAGGTTTCAGTGATTTTTATTAATCGTTCTTTATTTCATAAATTTTTCTCTGTCTAGGACAAGTATCTCCTCAGAACAAAGTGCCATCCTTTTTCATGTATACTAAGACAAAAATTTAAAGTGAAGGAAAATCATAAAATGAAAAAGTCCTTTTTTTCTCTTTTCTCTGTATAATTCGGAGAACAAACAACAAAATGTTTGTACATCTATGCTTCTATTTCTGGGCGTCTGGTAGCATATTGGTTACGAGTTGGGCTGCCAACTTCAAGGTCAGCAGTTTGAAGCTCCCAGCGGTTCCGTGGGAGAAAGATGA
Source organism: Chrysochloris asiatica (assembly GCF_000296735.1). Taxonomy (NCBI): domain Eukaryota; kingdom Metazoa; phylum Chordata; class Mammalia; order Afrosoricida; family Chrysochloridae; genus Chrysochloris; species Chrysochloris asiatica. The sequence goes on along the minus strand of NW_006408582.1, from coordinate 5,222,811 downwards.
GGGGTTCTGCTCCCGTAAAGATTTACAGACTCAGAAATCCTGTGCAGGGTCACTATGCGTTGGAACCGACTCCAAGGTACTTAACAACAACAACAAATTCCTGGGCCTCAGCATTTTTCTCTATATAACATGACTGAAGTTCTTTTTTTTGCAATCTCTTTGCTCTGAATCCATTGCAATATGGATTATTTTGAGTTTCTTTTTATGTAGACTCAGCAAGCAAAATAATACAGTGAATAATTTAGGTGATTTTTACTAGTAATCCAACAGATGATATGGTATATCATCTGATAAACAGCTTATCCACTCAGTGTCTCCCAAGACATATGAATAGTGATGAAAACTGATCAAATACTATCTTGGTTCTAATGAAAACATTTATCAGAAAAAGCCCATTTTTTACAAATGTTGAATAGTAACTTAAAACATGTTTGACATCAAAAGGCCCTTTTTTTTATTAAATTAAGCTCAACAGTCTTTCCTTGTCTAATTTATGCATCACTGCCACAACAAAGTTTTCCGAATTCCTTTTGGCTCAAGGTACTAATTCAGCATCCTTCTAAATTAAACAAATAGTTTGCAAGAGGCTTACAAAGCAAATACGTGAAGTAAATGTTGAGATCAGAAGTAATACCTCATTCTTCACTGTTGCAGTGTCAGAGCCTCAAGGAAATCATGTGAATAACCTGGAAAAAGATGAAAAATTACTATTGGAGAATTTAATTTCTATGGAACTGAATTGACATGCTTGGATTGTTACTGTTGTTAAGCGCTGTTGAGTCAATTCTGACCCATAGCAGTCCTGTATAGGATTTCCAAGAAGCACTAGTGGGTTTGAACACCCAACCTTGCAGTTCAAACTGACCTTGCAGTTCAGAGCATTATCCTACAGCACCACACTAAGACATATTTTATTAGCTGATTGTTGAAGGCTCACAGATGTACAAAGAAAACGTTTATCAAAATTTATAAATATATAAGCCACTTATGAAATATTTTTATGCTCTTGTTTATATTTGCTATATGAATGTGCAAAATTCTTTTTTAATAGGAGTCTAGATATGATATGAATAAAAGGTTTCTGTAAAGAAAATAGGTAGAATAATTTTCCAGTAAGAATTTTTAGCATATCTAAAAGCCTGTATTTTATTTCAAAGGAATTTTTATGTCATATATACAGTATTCTTATATTAGAGCATCTCAATTTTCCTGTCGGAGTCAGTTTTCAACCTATCCTTGGGTATTCCTGGCTCTTCAACTTCTGAGCTGAAACAAGATGAAGTAAGGTTTCTAAAACAAATCTGTGTTTGTTGGAGTGTTTCCACAGTGTTTCTTGAACTATTTTTAGCTACTGCTGCATTGAAGAGGAAAAAGGAGCAAGGAAAAAATGCTTAAAAATTAAAGTGATCATATCATTTTCAATTAAATATGCTTATAATTTAAAATTTTCAGTTTCTACCTTCAGTGCATAAATATCTTGATTTCTTTCAGAGTAATCAGGCTGCTATTTACTTCTCTCTTTTCTTCCTTCCTTTTACTCCCTCTTTGTTTTTCTTCCTGATCAGTTTCATTTCATGTCATTTTCTTTCTTTTTGAAAATCTGAAAAATACAAAATGTTATAAAGAAACATAATAACAATATTCATAACCTTCGGTACTAAGAAAGAACCACTGTTACTAATTGACTTCTGTTACTAATTGACTTATTTCCTTCAATCTTTTGATTACTTTTCCATGTCTTTTTTTTTAATGTTCATTAATGTAACTTTAGCAAAAAAATCATCTAAAATATTCTAAATTATCACATCATTGAATTTATTACTGATTCTACTTAACAATAGCAACAATGTGGTACATGGGAATTGACAAAAACCTAATAAACATTTTCACCAGGCAAAAGAAAAGGTGATTCCATGAATATTCTCTGTATTATCTGTTCTATTTGTACCAATGTATCCCTCTTACTTACCAATAATACATGCCACAGTTGTCAGTGTGACTTACTAGTTGTAATTCATTGGCCTCTTCCCCACAGTCCACTCGCTCAAACCCCGAAACTCTCTGTTCTTTTACAAGAACTAGGCTTTGCATTAGAGGACCTACTACTACCTTTCCCAGTTTATTTTCACCTCCCTCTTATTCAATTGTGATAGCAGCTTGGCTGTGTCTTTTCTCTTTTTGCCTTGACTGTAGAACAAATTTTGTATTACATGGGTAATTATAAAACCCCTGCTAGGTTGTAAATCCTGCTTGCATTCATGGTCATACTAAACCAAAGACTTTTAAACCCTCTAGCCACCAAATTCGTGCTTACAACTAAATTTGTTAACTTTGAATTAGTCTTAGTCCTAATTCCCTAATTTTTTTGTCTGAATGATCCATTTAAGAAAGGTTTCAGTTTAGAGTTTCAGTGTCAATAGACCAGCAACGTTTTAAAGCCAGGAATCAGCAAACTGATTCTGACTTTTCCTGCAAAAGGACAGATAGTCCTCTAGGCTTTGTGGGCTATGTGATTGTCACAATTACTCATCTCTGCCACTATATTACAAAAACCACTCTACCCTTTATGTACATGAGTGTACACGATTATTCCAAAACACTGGACTATAGCATCAGGCCTTAGTTTGCTGACCCTTATTTAAACCATGAATCTCTAAAGCACTGTATGGTGACAAAAGTCCATTTAAAAACAAAGCTAAATATATACTTTACAGCCACACCTAAATGGGAATTACATATACATTGTTGTTATTAAGTGCCATTGAGTCAGTTCCAACTCATAATGATCATGTGTAGGGTTTTGGAGGAGCAGCTGGTAAGTTTGAACTGCTCACCTTGTTGTTTACAGTGCAGTGCTGATCCACAGAGCCACACCAGAAGGCATATATATATATAAAATTTTAAGGATTTACATATATAAATGAAAACTGTCAAAATATTCTGAGTGATAACAAAAATCCATAAATCATGAAATAATGACTGACTTTTTTTATTATGTAAAAATTAAGATGGGGAAAAACACCATAACTTAATATAAAAGATGTCAAACTGGAAAAAAATAATAACAATGTATATGGCTAGCAGTCATTATGATTTCCATACACCATTTAAAATAATTTGAATAACCCCAAAGAAAAGAAGACAAAAGTATTTTTTAAAAATCAGGAAAATATATATGATGTCCAGCAGACAGAAAGAGATGCTCAATATAAGTAACTAATAATATTCATAGTAATGTGTTGTGTGGTATTAGTTAAGTATGATCATATTTTGAAGATATTACACTTTTGGTTCCAAACTACTACAGTAAAGCAAATATTACAATAAAGTGAGTGACCAAAGTGTTTTGGTTTCCCAGCATATATGAAAGTCATTTTTATGCTATAATCTATTAAGAAAGTCCTACACTATATAGAATAAGCACTGGACCTCAAGGTTGTTATGAACTGAGTCAGAACTGATTCAGTGGCACTTAGCAAAGAAGCAATGCAGCATTGTCTTTTAAAGAAAATGAAAATCCTCACAACTGGATCAGTAAAGAACATCATGATACAAGAAGAGAAGATTGAAATCGCCAAAGACTTCATTTTGCTTGGCTCAAAAATCAGTGCTCAGAAAAGCAATAGTCAAGAAATCAGATAACATATTGCACTAGGCAAATCTGTTGTAAAAGACCTCTTTAGAGTATGCAAAGTCCAAATGGGGGACCATGTCTGACTTCACAAGAGGTAAAGAGAATCAAATTCAAAATCAGCCCAAGACTGTATTCCTATAATGTGGAGACCAGACAGCCTTCCACCCTACCACCTTCTTTGCCCTACTCTGACATCGACCATCCTTCCCACTGCACTCTCTGCTTCACATCTAGGTTCGTTAATCCATTGCAATGGCCACGCAAAACTCATAATAATACTATTATGGGGTTTATTAGGGAAATTAACTTCTAGGATCAAAACCAATTCAAGAGGCAGCAGTTCTCCAGTCAGGTACATCACTTGTCTGCCATACTGCAAGCATGCCTCACTCTTGTTTTCGGCCTCTCAGCCATGTGGCCACTTGGCCTCTGCCTCAGTCTGTGAGCCTAGTGCCTGCAGCTGCTCTGTCTCTCCATGTGACTGTCTCTGTAATGATCTTCCTTCTTGATGGTTTTGCGATCTTCCATCTCTGTTTCTGTTGTGGCTCCTTTTAAACCTATCTGAAAGACAAAATTAAACAATCCCAGATTTAGAGTCCTATATACCATATTTGCATGGTCCCACTGTATCACTTGTGGTGCTGTGGGTTCATGTGCTGGACTGCAAAGTCAATTTGAACTGCAAGGTTGGCAGTTGGAACCAACTCAGGGGCACTCAACAATAACAGAGTGTTAAAGAGCAAAAAGGTCACTATAAATGCTAAAGTGCATCTTACCCAAGCCATAGGATTTTCAGTAGCCTCATATGTATATAAAAGTTGGAGAGTAAATAAGGAAGACCATAAATTACATTTGAGTTATAGTCTTGAAAAATATTGAAAGTACCATGGACTGCCAGAAGAACAAACAAGTCTGTCTTGGAAGAGGTACAGCCAGAAAGTTCCTTAGAAGTGACAGTGGCGAGACTTCATCTCTTGTACTTTGGACATGAGGTTAGGAGGGTCCAGTTCCTGGAGATTGACATCATGCTTGGTAAAATTGAGGATCAACGAAAAAGAGTAAGAACCCCAACAAGATGGCAGCAATGATCGGCTCAAACAAAACAATTGGGAGGATGGCATAGAAACAGGCAGTGTTATGTTCAGTTGTGCATACGGTCACTATGAGCCTGAACCAATTCCAGGACACCTAACATCAGTAGAACTTAGAATATCCATATGAAAGGGTTTCAATAAATGTACTGTGAATAAATAAATGCATCAAGTTGCTTGAGAAAAGTGTGAATGATTAATGTAACTCAATTGCACATTTCTTTTTCATTGAAATCTTACTAAGGAAGTAACAGAAAATAGTATTTTATCAACAATTAGTAGATCTATGGAGATCTAATTTAGTTGACTCAAAGCATATCAGGTACAGTCTTTGATGCTCTACTTCATTTTTCCTTCAAGAACTTAACAACAGTTAGTGTTATTTTAATTTGTTTAACCTGTGTTCGTTAAGTGCTCCATTTGTTCAACATCAGAGATTGCTTTCAGCAATAACGAACGGTTTTGAATATATAGGGCATATTGTTATAAATGTTTGAAACTGTCAAGAAGGTATTTCAAGAGAAATGCTTTTTCAAAGGAAGGAAGTTAGTAGGCCAAAGATCATACTCCCCTATTCACATAAGGAGATGAATTTCATGATTTGATAAACTGAAAAAGTAAAATAAGGCAAATGACAAACTGGATAAAATGATATATTTTAAATACTTTATTGATAATAGACTTTTTAAGGAAGAATTATTGGTTAAAAACAACTTGGATTTTTACTTTGGACAAATATTATTCAATATAAATATCAAATGTACTAGGCCTGCATGTTCAATGAAAGGACAAAAGTTTATTATTCTTGAGTTCATCATATATTTTTCATATTTATTTTAAGAAAATGCAAGACACTCACTAAAAATTCCATGTTTATTTCAGGGGCTACACTAAGTATGAGACCTGCTCCCATCCCAATAGAGGACCCAGAATGGAGACAAACACCTCCCCCAGTATCTGCCACATCTGGCACCTTCCGACTAAGACGGGGTAGTCGATTTACCTGGAGAAAGGAATGCCTGGCTGTCATGGAAAGGTACATTTTCCCTTTCCCATGAAAAATGTCTGAAGCATAGAAAACAGATAAAGTTTGGTCATTTGTACAGATGGCATTTCAGTCTAGAAATTTGGAAAGTGGGTTTCATTTCTACAGCATTTTGGACATGGTACCAAGGAGGTTTGAAAAAATTTGTGGAAAAATTCCATTGTCTTATAATTACATTTTCCATGAACTTTTTGAAGACCCTTGTATTGCTGAAAAACAGCATTATCTTAGCATTTACTATGTTAAAACTGTAGTTAAGGGGCCATGATGATGCAGTTTTGACCCACCAGCTTACTCCTTAGGAGAAGAGACCTGGTGATCTTCTCTAAAAATGAGAGCCTAGGAAACCCTATAGCCTCACTATGAATCAGTATTGACTCAGCAGCACACAACAACAAAGCTGTAGCTTGCATCTAAGAAACCCTGGTGGCACAACTGCTAATCAAAATATTGGTGGTTTGAACCCACCCAGTAGCCTCATGAGAGAAAGACATTGATAGTCATCTCCCACAAAAATTACAGCCTAGAAAACTCTGGGGGGCACTTTTGCTATGACATGTGGGGTCACTATGCATGGAATATCAACCTAACATTACATAACAGCAAGAGGAATTTAGCATGTATCAGTTTATTTATAATTTATAAAAGTGACCTCAGTAATTTAGGAGCTTTAATATAAGTTTTTATTGTTTTAGAAATTTGTATAAAATTGTATTTGCCAATTCAACATTTTTTATTTTTACTGTTTAGTGAAGGAGTCCAGGTATTTTACTGTGGGTTAATGCACTGGACTGCAAAGTTGTTTGAACTGCAAGGTCAGCAGTTCAAGCTCACCAGCTGCTCCTGGGAAACCCTATATATGGTCGCTATGAGTCGGAAATGACCCGACGACACTTAACAACAAATTTAGTGAAACCAGTTATACCAGTTATGCAATTACGTTGTGCAATCATCACAAATCTCCACTACTAAATTTTTCCTCACCATAAACAGAATCAGTGCTTTCTAAACAATGCTTACCTTTTTCTCTCTCTTTCATACCCTTGGTAACCACTATTAAACTCTGATCCCTATACATTTGAATAGTCTAGGTATTTCCTATTTGTTGTTTTTGTTATGTGCCATCTATTCGGTTCTGATTCATAGCAACCCTGTATAGGGTTTCTGACTTTGCAGTTTAAACTGACCTAGTGGTCAAGAGCTTATCCTACAGAACCATACCAGGACTCAGTTTCATATTGGTGACATCATGTAATACTTGGAACTATTGTGAATGATGTGGTAAAAAAATTTTTTGTACTTAGATGTCTATATATTATATTTTGGAAAAACGATTTGAAGTCTTAATTTCATCAGAAATGTTGGATAATTCGTTATATATGAAATCACTAAGACAATTTTCTTCAGTAAAGGAGTATGGTATAAATGCACTTGTGCTCCAAAAGTTAGAAATGTATGTTTTGACTTTGATTTGGTAATTTATCCAATGACTTTAGCACCAGTACACCTGATCTATAATAGGTACTCAGTACTTTTTTTCACTGGAATTTGACCTTAACTTAAGTCTTCCCATCTGAAATGGTACAAATGAATAAAACATGATCTTGAAACGCTAAATATATTTAGTGTAGACCCTATATTATAGTTATCCTGTTTGTCTTATAACTGTAAGTTATATTTACAGAGATTTTGTGGACAGTTTTATATGCAATAAGGTAATACTTTACCATTAGGAAAATCTTTGTTTCCTAAGATTAGATGTAGAAAAAATAAATTAGCTAAAGGTAAAAAGCAATTGATTTCATATTGAGATGCCTCTCTAATTAATAGAAAAGAATGTAATAGAATGCTTAAAACTAGGTTTGATTTCTAAGCTGATACAGAGTACATATTTACATTGAGCCAACTTTGTATTATTTCAGTAAACTAGTCTGACTAGAAGTTCTTGTATGGCACTGTAGGATAAGAAGTAGACTGCAAGGTCTCTTTGGAAAAAAAACTACCAGCTGCTCCTTGAGAACCCACCAGCTGTTCCTTGAGAACTCTATGCTGGGTTGTTATGAGTTGGAACTGACTTGACACTTAACAACAATTAGTGTGACTAATAGGGTGGCATAATGGAAGCTCATTTGAGTTGGTGTCAAAAGATAATGTGTAGGGCAACTTAGACATTGGATACCTAAAATGGGGGTGCTATAAAGGCACGAAGTGGCTGGCTTACAAGTTTTCAAGAGGGAGTTTAGTTTCAGAGCGAAGGAGGAAAGGTAGAATCTCCACTGAAGCATTTTCATCCTGTCTAGATGAGTCTGGTTGTATCATCTGCATATCACAGGTTGTTAATGAGTCTTCCTCCAATCCTGACACCACGTTTTTCTTCATAGAACCCAGCTTCTCATATTATTTGCTC
>NW_006408582.1:5187995-5213464 GCF_000296735.1 Chrysochloris asiatica | reverse complement strand
TGGCCCAGGATCAGACATTGTTTTGTTCTGCTGTGCATGGGGTCGCTATGAGTTGGTTCTGACTCGATGGCACCTGACAACAACAACAACAGATGAGTCTGGAGAAAGGAAATAGGAAAAGTATCCTTTTGATTCAATAGCGAGTAATTGAGTAATTGTTATCAGAACTAATAGTGATGGTCACAACTGTAAACATAGAATTTGCATAAAAAAAGAGGGCTGTAGTTAATCTTACATTCCAGGAAAAGAGGACCCTAGGACCATCAAGAGAGAAAAGCATGAGTGGAACTTTTGGGACCCTAACCAGAGAAGCAGCAACACCAGAGTTGGAGACAGAGATGATGTCATGGAAAGATAGAGCAGCTGAGGATCTAGACTTATGGAAAGAGAAAGGCTGTGTGCTGGCAGGCAGGCAGGCAGTGTTGCAAAATGTGCCCTTTGGTTGTTTACGCAATTATACATTCCTCCATGTTTTTGTGTACATCCAAAAAAAAAAAAGGGATATAGAGACAAATACTGTTAACTGATTGTGCACAGGGGGTATGGGGGGGGACTTGGGGAATTGTAAATCATTGCAATGAAACAAAATGCAATTGCTGATTGCAAACCCGATGTTTTCCCATGTAAACTGTTATTCAATTTACAATAAAAGCTTAAAAAAATAATAAAGAGACCGGTATAGGTTTCAAATTCTGAGATGTAACTTTCTCACATCTAAATGCAAATTTTCAGTAGCCAGTATTGAATTATATGAAGTGGCTTAAAAAAGTCCATGGAAAAATAGAATTAAAAGATAATGGAGGATTTGGGGGCAGGTGAAGCATACACAGGACACCTCGGCAGAGGTATGGAAACAACAGAGAAGGAGCTTTCCCGGAGCAGTGCCAGAGTTTTGGATCTTGTATAAAGCACCAGGTGCCAGTTTCCCACACCCATCTGTGCACAGTTTTCCCATGGCAAAGGGAAGAGTTTCCTGAGAGCCCTGTTGGTCCCACAGGCTAATTCTTATGACATCTGACCCAGCCCAAAAGTTGACTTGGACGGAACCCTTTATCTCTGCCTGCACAGCAAAGGCTACTGGACAGTTGGCTATGGTTTTTTTTGTTTTTGTTTTTGAGTGGTGGTTTTTGTCTCTGCTTTCATAGTTTCTGTTTTTGATCCTTTTGGTCTCTTTTCCTGGGGGTGGGAGCTTTTTCCACCTACCTTACCCAAGAAGAGACAGCAAGTGTGCTCATATAGCCAAGCTACAAACATACCCTGTAATATCCCACCATTTGGACAAAGCCAATACCAGCAGCTTGTAATTACACGTGAAAAGGGAAGCCTATCTCCAGATCACATCTACCAGGAGACACTCAGTAAGCTTAACAACATAGCAATATATATTCATTTAAACATTAAAAACTTACCTTAACTACTGAAAATGTCCAAGAAAAAACAAAAGATCTCAGCACATGTCCAAAAGCAGAGAAGAGTAACTGAGAAAAATAAGATGGAGGCAGACACAGACTTCCCAGTAGAAGAAAAGCAGCTTTGGATCTGCCTGAGAAGAAATGCAGAAAAATGATATGGAAACAAATTCAAATGCTCTGAAAAGGGATGGAGGAAAATAAGGAAGAAGTCAGGAAAGTGCTATAGGAGCAATCAAGCAAGATAGATATAACATTGGAAAGAATTCAAAACCTGTAAAAAGAGGTCCAGGTGATTAATAATAAAATATCAGAAATGGACAATACACTGAAAGGGCAAAGGAGTAGAATTGAAGAGATAGAAGCCAGAACCAGCAAGCTGAAAGACAAATCTCTCAGTATTGCTAAAATAGGAGAACAAGCAGGAAAAAGCATTAAGAATATGAAGAGAGTCTAAGAGTCATGCTGGACAACATGAAGAGGAATAACCTAAGATTTATTGTCATTCCAGAACAGGAAAAATCAAAGAAGTCCACAGAGGAGATAGTTGAGGAAATACTGGAAGAAAATTTCCCTAACATTTTGAAGGATGAGAAAATAAACATTCAAGAAGCTGAACGGACCCCAGGAAGGATAGACCCAGAAAGAAAATCGCCAAGACATATCATAATCAAGCTCTCCCAAACCAAAGGCAAGGAGAGAATGCTAAAAGCTGCCAGGGAAAAGAGAAGTGTTACCTACAAAGGCAAGCAAATCAGATTAAGCTCTGACTTCTCAACAGAAAACATGCAGGCAAGAAGGCAATGGGGAGACATATATAAAAACCTGAAAGGAAAATAACTGCCAACCAAGAATGGTGTATCCAGAAAAACTGTCAATCAAATACGATGGTGCAATCAGAACATTCCAGGATAAACAGAAGCTAATAGATTTTGTCAAAGTCAATCCACCATTTCAAAACATCCTTAATAACATCATTGAAATGAAAACCAGCAAGAACACACAAAAACCAGAGTTTGACAGACGTGGCAAAACTACCAGAAACTCAGTCGACAGATAGCAAAGTTCAGAACAGAACAAAATTACAACAACGAATTTAGAGGACCTGTGAGGCCAACCAAAGATCAAAATATTAGCAGTGTCAAAGAAGGGAAAAATATAAGAACAGAGATCTAGGTGGTGAGGAGTTCAGGTAGATTGCAGGATACAATGGACTGTCTTAAGTGCAGGGAAAAGGTAATAGACTATAAGGTAACTCCAGAGAAAATTAATACTTCACAACTTACCATGAAAATGAAGATCCAAGCAGAACAAAGAAACATTAAAACTAAGAAAAAACTGACACGAATTAGCACCAAAAACATGAACTCAGCACAAAAAGACATGCAGAACAAAGGAATGAACAGTACCACAAAAAATTAACATAATGACAGCAATTAATTCATACCTATTGATAATTACACTGAATGTCAATGGATTAAATACACCAGTGAAGAGACAGAGAATGGCAGAATGGATAAAACAAGACCCTTCAATATGCTGCCTGCAAGAGACACACCTTACACACAAAGACAAAAACAGACTAAAAGTTAAAGGATGGAAAAAAATATACCAAGCTTACTGCAATAAAAACAAGCAGGAGTGGCAATACTAATCTCTGATAAAATAAACTTTAAGGCAAAAACCAGCGTAAGAGATAAAGAAGGACAATATCTCATGATTAAAGGATCAGTTGAGCAAGATGACATAACCATAATTAATATCTATGCTCCCAATGAAAGAACACTAAGATATATAAAGCAAACCCTGCTAGAATTGAAGAAAGAAATAGATAAATGTACTATTATGGTGAGAGATTTTAATACACCATATTTGAAAAGAGATAGAACAATCAGAAAAAAAAACTAGACAAAGTTATAGAGGATCTAAACAGCACAATCAACCAATTTGACCTCATAGATGTGTGCAGAGTATTCAACCCAACAACAGTACAATACACATTCTTTACCAGTGTACATGGAACATTCTCCAGAATTGACCATGTATTAGGTCACAAAGCAAGCCTCCATTAATTTACAAACATCAAAATACTATAAAGCATCTTTTTAGACCACAATGCCATAAAACTAGAAATCAACAATAAGAAGACCAAGGAAATAATGTTGACTACATGGAAACTGAATAACACCCTGCTGAAAAGCGACTGGATAACAGAAGAAATTAAACATTAATTCATAAAGTTCATAGAAGATGAACGAAAACACAACATGCCAAAATCTTTGGGACACAGTGAAAGCCGTGCTGAGAGGGCAGTTTATTGCAATAAATGCACACATCCAAAATGAAGAAAGAACCAAAATTAACACATTAATACAGCATGTGAAACAATTAGAAACAGACCAACAGAGGGAACCTACAGTCACCAAAAGAAAAGAAAGAATAATGATAAGAGCAGAAATAAATGAGATAGAAAACAGAAAAACTATAGAAACAATCAACAGGACAAGAAGCTAGTTCTTAGAAAGGATTAAGAAAATGGACAAACCATTGGCAAACCTAACAAAAGAAAAGAGGGAGAAGACACAAATGACACACATTAGAAACCACATTGGCAAAGTGACAATGGAACCAAAGGAAAACAAAAGGATAATAGCATACTATGAACAGTAATACGCCAACAAATTTGAAAACTTACATATATACATTTTTTTAAAACATGACCTACCTAAACTTGCACAGAGTGAATTAGAAAACTTGAACAGACCAGTAACAAAAGAAGAAATTGATCCGGTCATCAAAAAACTCTCAACCAAAATAAGTCCAGGTCCAAATGTCTTCACTGGTGAGTTCTACCAAACATTCAGGGAAGCGCTGTCACGAGTTCTACTCAAATTATTCCAGAATATAGAAGATGGAAAACTTTATAGTACATTTTATGAAGCAAGCAAAACCTTCATACCAAAACCAGGGCAGGACATCACTAAAAAAGAAAATTGTAGACCAATATCCCTCATGAACATAAGTGCAAAAATTCTCAACAAAATCCTAGCCAACAGAAACCAGCAGCACATCAAAAAAATAATACATCGTGACCAAGTGGGTTTCATAAAAGGGATGCAAGGATGGCTCAACATTAGAAAACAATCAGTGTATATTCCACCATATAAATAAGAAAAAATAAAAGAACCACATGATCATATCGATTGATGCAGGAACGGCATTTGACAAAACCCAGCATCCATTCCTGATAAAAATACTCAACAAAGTAGGAATTGAAGGGAAATTCCTCAACATAATTAAAAGCATATATACAAAACCAACAGCCTCTCAATGGAGAGAAACTTAAAGACTTCCCTCTGTGAACAGGAATCAGACAAGGATGCCCTTTGTCACCACTCCTATTCAATATTTTGCTGGAAGTCTTAGCCAGAGCTGTAAGGTAAGATAGGGAAATTAAAGGTATCCAAATTGACAAAGAGGAAGTAAAACTCTGTTTGCAGACAGTATGATCCTATGCATAGAAAACCCCAAAGATTCAGTACAAAAGCTATTAGACTTCATTGGAGGATTCAGTAAAGTGGCAGGGTATAGGATCAACATACAAAAATCAGTTGGATAGAGTAGACAAGCCAAGAATGGGCAACTTGGACATTGGCTACCCAAAATGGTGGGCTACACAGGCAAGAAGCGACTGGCTTACAAGCTTTTAAGAGGGAGCCTAGATCCAGAAGGTGTGGAGGAAGGTAGAATCTCCACTGAGTAGTATCCAGTCTGTCTAGGCAGTACTGATGAAAGGAAATGTGGATAGGTCTCTTGTGATAACAATAGTGAATAATTGTTATCAGGACTGATTGTGAGGGTTGGAAATATAAAGGTAGATGTTTTCTAGCCAAAGGAAGGGAGTGATTGACTTTGCATTCTAGGATCAGAGGTCCCTAGGACCATCAAGGGAGAAGAACAGAGAGCAGGACTCTACCCAGAGAAACAGTGATGCCAGAGTTGATGACGTGGAGAGATGGAGTGGCTGGGGACTCTAGACCCAGAGAGGGAGAGGGGCTGTGTGCTGATGACCGGGGGGCAGGCTTGCAGGGTGTATGTACCCTTTGGTTGGTTGATGATGCATGGAGGGGATTGAAACCATGGCAATGAAATGATATGCGACAGGATGAATGTAAAGCTAATGTTCTCCCATGTAAACTATCACATAATTAACAATAAAACATTTAAAAAAATAAAATCAGTTGGATTCCTCTATAGTAACAATGACAGTGCTGAAAAGGACATTAGGAAAGCAATACCTTTTACAATAACGACCCAAAGGATGAAATATCTAGGAATAAATGTAACCAGAGAAAGGACTTATACAAAGAAAACTACAAAACACTATGACAAGAAACCAAAAGAGACCTACAAAAATGGACGAATGTACCATGTTCCTGGATAGGAAGATTTAACATTGTGAAAATGTCAATACTGCCCAAAGCAATTTACATTTATAATGCAATCCCAATCCAGATTCCAATGACATTCTTCAAAGAGAAGGAAAAACAATTACAAACTTTATATGGCAAGGAAAGATACTAAGGATAAGAAGAACAGGGTGGGAAGCCTCTCACTCCCTGATTTCAAAATTTACTACAGTTGTCAAAACAGCCTGGTATTGGTACAATGAAAGATACATTGATCAATGGAACAAAATTGAGAATGCACAAATTAACCCATCCACATACAGCCAACTGATTTTAGGACAAATGATGTAAGTATATTGCATGGAGAGGAAATGGTCTCTTCAACAGATGGTGCTCCCAGAACTAGAAAGTGATATGCAAAAGATTGAAAAAAGGCCTTTACCTCGCCCCTATACAAAACCAACTCAACATGGATTGAAGACCTAAATGTGAATCCCAGAATTATGAAGGCCATCCATGAAAAAATAGAGACAAATATGAGGGCTCTAGTAGAAGACATACACAGAATACCAAAATTTAGAAAATTACACAAACAAAAGTAGACAAAATGGGTGATTGGGATATATTAAAAATTAAAAATTTATGTGCATCAAAAGACTTCATCAAAACAGTGAAAAAGGAGCCCACAGAATGGGAAAAAATGTTTTGCAATGACACATCAGACAGGGGACTAATCTCTAAAATATACAGGAACCTACAACACCTCTACAAGAAAAGGACAAATAACCCAATTAAAAAATGGGCACAGACATGAACAGACACTTCACCAATGAGGAGGTTCGGGCAGCCAACAAACATATGAAGAAATGTTCACGATCACAAGCCATTAGAGAGATGCAAATCAAAACAACAATGAGATATCATCTCACACCAACAATAATAGCGAAGATTAAAAAAATAGAGGACAATAAATGCTGGCAAGGATGTGGAGAGACTACAATGCTCCTGCATTGCTGTTTGGATTGCAAAATGGTCCAACCTCTCTGGAAAGCAATATGACGCTTTCTCAGAAGGTTGGAAATAGAAATACCTTATGATCCAGCTATTCCTCTACTTGGTATTTATCCACAAGAAATATCAGCAATAACATGAGTAGATGTATGCACACCAATGTTCATAGCAGCGCTATTCACAATAGCAAAAATATAGTCAGCCTAAGTGCCCATCAATGGAAGAAAGGATAAACAAACTTTAGTACATTCACACAATGGAATATTATGTTACCTTGAAGAACAACAAGGAAGCTGCAAGCCACCGCATAACATGGATGGACCTTGAGGACATTATGTTGAGTGAAATTAGTCAGTCACAAAAGGAGAAATACTGCATAGGACCATTAATGTAAAAGAGTAAAAAAAAATACCCACACTAAAAGGGGGGGGCAATTATTTGCTGGTACCAGGGTTTGTGGGGTGGGGTGAGGGGAGGGGGGGTGGCAATGTATTTAGAAGGGGGAGGGGAAAGGAAGAACAAGGCGGGTGGGAGAAGAACAGTTAGGCAGGTCTGCATAGGCTAAATAGGACAGAGATAAATAATGATGTAAACACAACCTTGGAACAACAGGGATCTGGAATACAAGGATTGAGACAGTTTGAATGGGTAAAAGCAGGAAAATAATGTTAAGATGCTTGGCTGTCTTTTGAATCTTGGTTTTCCTTACCTAGTATAATAGAACTTCAGGGGGAGAGACAGGAATAGCCAGAAACATCACCATAGAAAACTTGTAAGTCCGTCTTCAGCCTATAACTGCCTGGAATACCTAAACTGGGGCTAGAACTTGCCCAGTGAAGGAGGCTTCCTGCGGAGTCTTTGCATTACACAAGACCATAGGTGGAATTCTGATCCCCATCCAGAATCTTCTGAGGTGGGAAATTTCCACTGAAAAGTCAAGCAGACCAGCCTAGAGCTGCTAGAAGAACAGAAGATGCTTCTTAAAAGAAAGACTAGCAGGAAAAATTTAAAACAATAGCAGTAGTCTGATTGACAAGAACAAGCAAGTTGTTCCCCCAGGAGCCATCAAGGCAAGTGGTCAGGTCCCCTCATGGCAGGGCCCCTTCCAAGACTAAAACTCAGTGGGAATACACGAGCAGGAATGTGTGCTTGCTGCTGATCACATTGGTCACCGATAAGGGAAATGGGGGAAAAACAGCGATGAAGTTGTGAGCTAAATCCAACTACACTCAATAGACTCCTGTTAACTTGGATTGAGACCTGATTGGCCAGCAGTATGGTGAGACCTGGGGGCTCCTGGGCCCAGAGACAGGGACATGGCCACAGAGGACTGTAGCAGAGAGTGAAGCTTCCAGCTGATTTGAAGTGAAGGGAGATGCACAAGATCACCCGTACTTGCAGATAGTACCCACTTGACCTGGCTTCAATGGCTGGATGATCAGAACTCGACTAGAGTCAGAAAAAGAGTAATCCACTACAGTTTGATGAACTTGACCTTGTTGATGCAGTAGGTCAAAGAAGGGAATGCATTTTTACAGCGAAGATCATTCCCACCCCCATGGTACACAGGGTTGACAAGGATGGGCAACTTAGACATTGGCTACCCAAAATGGGTGGCCTACAAAGGCACAAAGTTACAAGCTTTCAATAGGGAACCTAGTTCCAGAGGGTGCCCGGAAAGGTAGAAGCTCCACTGAGTGGTTTCCAACCTGTCGGGATTGGGCTGATAAAAGGCGATGGGGATAAGACTGTGTGGTTCAAATAGTGAATGATTGCTATCAGGATTGTGAGTGTTGGAAAGGTAAAGGTAGACATTTTGTATCAAAAAGAGGAGAGTGGTAGATTTTGCAGTCCTGGAGTGGGGGCCCTTGGAACCATCAAGGGAGAAAAGTGACTCCACTTTCCCTATCCAGAGAAGCAGTGATGCCAGAGATGGAGGCAGAAACAATGATGTGATGATGAGATGGAGCAGCTGGGGACTTTAGACTCAGGGAGGGAGAGGGGCTATGTGCTGATGTCCAGGGGGCAGGCTTGTGGTGTGTACCCTTTGGTTGTTTAATGATATATGCAGGAGATTGTAATCATTGCAATGAAACGAAATAAGATATGATGAATATAAAACTAATGTTCTCACATAATTCACAATAAAAACTTAAAAATTAAAAAAAAGATAATGGAATCTTTCCAGAAACTTTTTATTCTTCCTCATATGTTCCATGATACTTTTGCTGTCTGTCTTCCTGACTTCTTTATTTTTCAGCTCTTTAACATGAAGGATATTTAAAATGTTGAAATTCAAACCATGCTTTTGTTCTTTTTAATCAAATTGAAATTAAAAACTTGGCTTGAGGAGAAGGTTGGATCCAGTGGCCACAATGAGACCATAAGTTATCCATTGATGTTAATCATCTATTCCCTTCTTCATTCTCTTTATTATAGATAGAATGAAAGCCATTTATTGAATAATTGGTGCTTATATGCTTGAGTAGATAAAGTGACAGAATGAGACTTTATTGTCCTAGAGATCTGACATTTAAAATCTCTACTTTTCTCATCTGGAAATTCTGATTCATTAAAAAAAATTGTTCAGAATATATCTTACTATCCCTATATCACATAGCAAATAAGAATTAAATCAATATATAAGTTAAATTATTTGCAGTGTTAATGTTTTCCTTAAGGTGCGGGACAAAAAGCTTTGATTTTCTTTCTATTTGATGTAGGTTCTAATTGTGCTATGATAGGGTTTAATTTTTTTTTATGAGGATACCAGCATACTTTTGTTACATAATGTCAGTGTGAAAAGTAGTTAATTTAAAAATGGATAGCATCACTAATGATTGGTGCTATTAGTAATGCATTTCCAAGGTTTAATCTCAAAGACTGGAAACAAGAAATAGCTATAAAATCAAAGGAATCAAATATTATAGTGAGCACTCACCCTGTGTTGTTGTTGTTGTTGTTGTTAAGTACAGTGGAATCGGCTCTGACTCATAGTGACCCTGCACAGGGTTTCCGAGGCTGTAAATCTTTACGGGAGCAGAACGCCTCATCTTTCTCTCGCAGAACCACTGAACCCCATATAGTCCTAATGTTCTCTTTTTAACTTTAATTTCATATAATAGGTATTTTATTATTTAATACAGAAGTGGACTTATTGTGTAGTGCTGTAGGATATGCACCTGAATTACGAACCATAGGTTTTGCAGTTCAAACCCGCCAACTGCTCCTTGGAAACCCTATACGGGGTTGCTATAAGTTGGAACCAACTTGATAGCACTCAACAACAATACAAAAGTTGGTTATCTTTAGTTTAACTTTATTGAGTATTTGTTGTTGTTGTTGTTTTGTGCTGTGGAGTTGGTTCCGACTCATAGTGACCATGTACAGGGTTTCCGAGGCTGTAAATCTTTACGGGAGCAGAAAGCCTTATCTTTCTCCCGTGAAACAGCTGGTAGATTTGAACTGCTGACCTTGCGGTTTGCAGCCTGATTCATAACCACTACACTACCAGAGTTCCTTATTGAGTATTTAGGGCTCCTGATATGGTGTTATAGGATAAGCACTGGACTTCCAACCACAGGCCCGCAGTTCAAACCCACCAGCCGCTTCTCAGAAACCCTATACAGGGTCAATATGAATCAGAACCGACTCAACGGCACTTATCGACAATAACAAGAAATGATTTGGTTTAATCCAACAATACAAAAATATAAAAACCTTTTGTGAATGAATGCTTACATACAGCTTGTAAAATTAACAATGTAAGTCTTCAGATATGTTTTTAAAAACATGAAAACAAAATATTATTTCGTTTGACACTATTATACCATATAACTTTCAAATGAATCAAATATTGAGTATACCTAATTTGTTATTGTTGCTAAGTTCATAGAGTCATTCTGACTCATAGATACCCTATATAGGGTTTCCAAGGAGCAACTGATGAGTTGAACCACCAACCTTGTGATTAGCAATCCATTGCTTATCCTATAGTAGCATACCATATATAAGTACTAGATGTAAATGTGTGATTTTTCAATATAATGGAAATAGAGGAAATTTCCCAATTATTATTAAAAATCCAAGAGCAGTAAGGGAAAGAATTGGTAAATATGAATATGTAAAATTAAAAGAAAAACACTGTGAAAGAAAATACTGTAAGCACAGTAAAAAGGCAAATTAGCAAAAGTACTTACAGCTTACTAGTATCCCTGAGTCTCCTGTCTGACCATGCTGAATGCGCCGCGCTGGTCTGATATCAGAAGCTAAGCAGGGTCGCGCCTGCTTAGTCCCAGGGAGACTGCTTGTGATTGCAACAAAATGTGCCAAAATCTGGAGTCAGAAAACCAAAAAGGAAGAACACACTCAGCATTTCTCAAGCTGGGGGAACTGAAGAAAAAATTCAAGCCTCAACTTGGATTCTCTGGGCAAATTATTGAATGATGCAGAAAGCATCAAAAGAAGATGGAAAGAATACAGAGTTATGGTATTGGAGGAGAATATTGAAAGTGCCATGGGCTGCCAAAAGAACTAACAGATCTGTGTTGGAAGAAGTGCAGCCAGAATGCTCTTTGGAGGCCGGGATGGCTAAACTTAGTCTCTCATACTTCGGACATATTGTCAGGAAGGACCAGTCACTGGAGAAGGATATCATGTTTGGTAAAGAGGAGGGTCAGAAAAAAAGAGGAAGACCCCCAGCGAGATGGATTGGCAAGGTGGCAGCATCAGTGGCCTCAAGCATGGCAACAATTGTGAGGTTGGCCCAGGACCGGGCAATGTTTTGTTCTGTTGTGCGTAGGGTTACTGTAAATCGGTAACAACTTGATGGCACCTAACAAGAACAACATTATCCCTGAACTATAAAGGCGGGTCAGTGGTATAATTGTCACTTTCCAGGTTCTCCCAGGTTTAATGACTGATAAATATACCTCAAGCAAAGCTGTAAGACCAAGGCAGAGAGACTAGAAAGAAAGGTCTGGCATTTTTTTTTCCAAAGTCAGTCAGTGAAAACATCTGTACACCAATGTTGATTGCAGTAGTTTTCATAATAACAAAAAAGTGGAAACAACCTAAACACCCATCAGCAGACAACTAAATAAACAAAATGCAGTATATATGTATGCATACAAAATAGAAAGTTACTCAGCTGTGAATCATAGTATTAAAATACTGAAAAGCTTATGTCTTTCAGTAGTATCTTAAGTGCATAAACTATGCTACATCTGTATGTTGAACTTCTCAGGTTGCCCTGTAAGATAAGCACTGGACTGCGAACCCCAAGGTCCTCAGTTCAAACCCACCAGCTGCTCCTCTGAAACCATATACAGGGTTGCTATGAGTCGGAACCAGCTCATCAGCACTTAACAGCAACAGTCATATGTTGGGTGCCTAGCTTTACTTAATAAAGTACCATGCAGGTGAAAAAATCATATTTCTTCAGGATTTAATGTTTTGTGTGTTTTTTAATAAAAAGGACAACTACTATTGTTTATATATTTATAAAGCAAAGTTGAAATGGGAGTGTGGTAAACCCTAAAACATAACTAAAATGAAACAAGCAAACCTAACAATTTATCAAGTTGTAATCTTAAACACGCAAGCATTATATCAAATAACTGTCCCAAAAACCCAGTGCCATCTAGTCAATTCTAATTCTTGGTAACCCTATTGGATAGAATAGAACTATCTAGTAGGGTTTCCAAGGCTGTAAGTCCTTACTGAAGTAGGCTGCAACATCTTTCTCCTGTGGATCATTTGGTGTTTCCAAATTGCCAACCTTTAACCACTGCACCACAGCATGACAGACAGAGATCTTCTTATGAAGATCAAAGAGCACAGCTTTTGGTATGGATTGCATCTCAATGTCAAGAAAACAAAAGTCCTCACCACAGGACCAATAAAGAACATTCTTATCAATGGAGAAAAGATTGAAGTTGTCAAGGACTTCGTTCTTCTTGGATCAACTATCAACACTCACGGAAGCAGCTGTCAAGAGATCAGATGACGTATTGCATTGGGCAAATCTGCTGCACAGGAACTTTTTAAAGTATTGAAGAGCAGAGATGTCAGGTTGAGGACTAAGGTGCGCCTGACCCAAGCCATGGTATTTTCAATAACCTCATATGGATGCGAAAGCTGGACAGTGAATAAGGAAGATCGTAGAAGAATTGATGCCTTTGAGTTGTGGTGTTGGAGGAGAATACTGAAAGTGCCATGGACTGCCAAAAGAACCAATAGATCTGTTTTGGAAGAAGTGCAGCCAGAGTGCTCCTTGGAGGCAAGAATGGCTAAGCTTTGTCTCTAATAGTTTGGACATATTGTCCGGAGAGAACAGTCGCTGGAGAAGGATGTCATGCTGGGTAAGGTGGAGGGTCAGAGAAAAAGAGGAAGACCCCTAACGAGAAGGATTGGCCAGGTAGCATCATTGATGGACTCAAGTGTGGCAGCGGTAGTGAGATTGGCCTAGGATCAGACATTGGTTTGTTCTGCTGTACATGGGGTCGCTATGAGTCAGTTCCGACTCGATGGCACCTGACAACAACAACAACAACCACTGCACCACCAGGTTTCCTCATAAAATAGCTTTATAACACAATAAATTGACTCAACTTCTCTATTGGGATACAGAGTAAAAAGAACTACAAAATACTGTTTATTTGAGGGGTGGTGTGTGATGGGGATGGCTAGTAGTAAAGAGTTATGGTTAGGACTGTGGCTGGGTCTAGGCAAGGCCTAGTACTTCATTATTGTTAGGGTTTTAGTTAGGACTAGGGTTAATGTTAAGGAGCTCTGTTAGCGTAGTGGTTACGAATCGGGCTGCGAACCTTAAGGTCAGCGGTTCGAAACTACCAGCTGCTCCGCGGGAGAAAGATGAGGCTTTCTACTCCCGTAAAGATTTACACCCTCGGAAACCCTGTACAGGGTCGCTATGGTCGGAACCGACTCGATGGCACACAACAACAACAACAACAACAGGGTTAATGTTAGGGGTAGGGGTTGGACTAAGACTAGTAGTAAGGCTTGGTCTAGTTTTAGGGTTAGAGTTAGGTTTATAATTTTATTTTTGTTGAAATTACTCGATTTCCACTTGATTTGGAAATTCTGTAGCTACGTTATTCATTCTTTTAATTATATATTTATATATATGTTGTTGTTGTTGCAAACTGGTATATCTGGCTCTGTTTTCAATCTTGTAGTTTTGTTTTACTCTAAAGACTTCTAGGCTTAGTTATATATCCGAGTTGAATTCTGGGTGATGTTGCCACATATGTTAAATCTCAGGTTATTATCTGCTCTTGTTGATTCTCTGTCCAAAGAACTCCTTTTAATATTTTTTATAAGATTAGCCTGGTTTCTGCAATTTCTTTTCATTTCTGTTTATCTGTAAATGTCCTAATTTTGACATCATATTCTATGGACAGTTTTACTGGGTTTATGATTCTTGGTTGGCAGTTTTTTTCTTTCAAGAGTTTTATATATAACATTCCATTGTCTTCTTGCCTGCATAGTATCTTCTGAGAAATCAGATCTTAGTCTTATATAAGTTCTCCTTTGTAGGTAACTTTCTGTTTTTCCTGAGCTGCTCTCAAAGTTCTTTCCTTGTCTTTGGTTTTAAAACAGATAGTATTATCTTTTTAATTCTGGTAGGGTGAACTACAGACCTTTCAGTTAGCAGTCAAGTGCCACATTGCCTAGTAACCAAAATTTGTAGTATATAAGAAATACAAATATAAAATCAGAAGAATTAAGTAAAACACTGTAGTCTTTCCATGTATATGTAAAGATAGAAATTTATCTAAAAATACAGTAACAACCTCAATTCACATGCCATACAATATACTCAGTGTACAATACAGTGGTTTTTTAGTATATTCATAGAGTTATGCAAACATTGATATTGTCAATTTTAGGGCATTTTTCAACATCTCACCAAAAAAGCCCCTCATATTCATTAATATTTACTTCTCTTTTCCCTACCTCCCACCCAGACCCAAACAATCAGTTATCTATTTTGTCTATGTCTAATTTTGCATATTCCGGACATTTCATTTAAATGAGATCATACAACATGTGGTCTTTTTTGACTCACTTATTTCATGCAGCATACTTACAAGGTTCTTCCATGTTATTGAATGTATTGATATATTTTTTTTCATTTCTTATTGATGGACATTCTACTTGTTTCCAGGTCTTTGCACATTTCGTTAAAATATTTGACTTTGTCTTCTTGAGCCAACCTTTGAAATTTTCTCTTCAGTTCTTGTACCTCTTCTCTTCTTCCATTTGCTTTAGCATCTCTATGCTGGACAACAAGTTTCAGAGTCTCTTCTGACATCTATTTTGGTCTTTTCCTTCTTTTTGTCTTCTTCATGACCTTTTGATTTCTTCCTGTATGATGTTCTTGATGTCACTCTTCTGGTCTTGGGTCTTTCTTATCTAATATATCAAATCTATTCTTTAGATGATCTCTAAATTCAGGTGAGATATATTCAAGGTCATATTTTGGCTCTCATGGACTTGTTTTCATTTTCTTCAGCTTCAGTCTGAATTTGCATATGGCCCCCAGCAAGATGGATTGGCAAAGTGCCAGTATCAATGGGCTCAAGTGTAGCAACAATTATGAGGTTGGCCCAGGATCAGGCAGTGTTTCATTCTGTTGTGCATAGGGTCACTATGAGTCTGTACCAACTCGATGGCACCTAATAACAACAACTTGTTTCTACTTTTTATCTATTAATATTAATGATGCTTCTATTAACATTGCCAGAGTCATACACATTTATCCCTGTTTTTTATAAGAGTTTTATGCTTTTAGCTTCACATTTAGATCTATGATACATTTGGGGTTAATTTTTGTGTATGGTTTGAGGTTGGAGTCCAACATCATTATTTATATCTGGGCATCCACTGTTCTCAGCCCTATATTTTGAAAATGTTTTTCTTGATATCCTTGTGAAAAGTGTCACTTGACAATGGAGGTATAAGTTTATTTCTGGACTATTAATACTATTCTATTGATCTCTATTTCTGGCCGTATGACACTACCATACAGTCTTGATTAAAGTTTTGAAATCTGAAAGTATGAGTTATTCACATTGCTCTTCTTTTTCAAATTTTTTTTTTGTTAATTGTAGGTGCCTTGTATTTACATATGAATATTAGGATCAGCTTGTCAGTTTTTGCAGTTAGAGAAGAGAGCTATAATCATCTAGGGCTGCATAATCCAATATGATAGCCACGTATCACACGTAGCTATTTAAACTTATATTCTTTAACACTAAACAAAATTTAAAATTTGTTTTATCAGTCACATTTCAAGTTCCCAGTAGTCATGTGGCTATAGCTAGTGGCTATAGTTTGGGCTGGTACAGATATGGAAAATTTCTGTCATCACAAACACGTTTGTTGGGCAGCAGTAAATTAGAACAACTTTATCTTAGTATATAAAAGAATAATACTAATTTATTTTTGTTTCATAGGCAAAATTTCAAAGTAAATGAAAGTATGAATTAGAAACCAAACTTTAAGACCAGTGAAATATTTTTGAGTTTGTTTTTTTTTCCCCTAGGCTATAAATTTATATATAAGAATTATTATGCATCTGAATCATATCTAGTCCTGTTTTTGAAAGTGTGAGTGTTATGAATTCATTATTAATAATAATCAGTCTTTTCCTTCTACTTAGAAATATTCATCTGCCTGCCCACCAAATAACGTATTCTTACACATTGTGTTTACATGCCACACTTACTTGATATGCCTTTGGAATTTCTAGAATCTTGATTAGATTCCAGTTCAATTCTTTTTCTAGCAGTATGCCATAACTGGTGCAATACTCTTCCTGTTGTATTATATAAGAGGACACATAATATCTGGTTGTCCCATTTTTGCTAATTGTAAGATTGACCAATGGATTCAACGCTTTCATTCCAATCAAATTATGTACCTAATAGTTTTAGGACAGTGTTTCTTAAGTCTGACTGGAGGTTAAGATCACTGGAGTCCTGGTGTGGCACTGTAGACAAATGCGCTGGACTGAATAGTTACTTTGAGCCACAAGGTCGGCAGTTCAAGCTCACCAGTCATTCCTCGAAAACCCTATGGGTCAGAACCTACTCGACAGCACTTGACAACAGCAACAACAACAGAGAAGACTTATGGTGTGGCATTGTAAGGTCAGCACTGCACTCCTAACCATAAGGTCAGCAATTCAAACCCACCAGCTGCTCCTTGGAAGCCTTAATACAGGGTCATTATGAATCAGAATTGACTCAGTGGCACTTAACAGCAGCAACAACAACAACAGGGAGTTTAAAAGTGTTCAAGAGTGAAGTTACAAGTTTGAGGGCTAAGATGCACCTGACCCAAGCCATGGTATTTTCAGTTGCCTTATATGCATATGAAAGTTGAGCAATCAAATTAGGAAGACTGTAGAAGAATCGATGCGTTTCAGTTGTGGTATTAAAGAAGAATATTAAAAGTACCGTGGGCTACCAGAAGAGCAAACAAATCTGTGTTGAAAGAAGTACAGCCAGAATACTAATTAGAAGCCAGGATGCCAGGACTTTGTCGCCTGCGCTTAGGGCATGTTATCGGATGGGATCAATCCCTGGAGAACAAATCTGTTTTGGAAAAGTATGGCCAGATTGCTTCTTAGAAGTGATGATGATGAGACTTCATCTCTCTTACTATGGACATGTTGTCAGGAAGGACATCGTGCTTGCTAAAATGGAGGGTTAGAGAAATGGAAGACTCCCAAAGAGATGGACTGGCACATTAGCAACAGCAATAGGCTCAAGCATAACAATTTGAGGATGGCACAGGTAGTGTTCCATTCTGTTGTGCATGAGGTCTTTATGAGTCGGTGCCTGCTTGATGGTACCAACAGCAACTAAGGAGTTAAAAAAAAACTGTTGTTCATAGGATTTCATCCCTTATCAATGAAATCATAATCTCTAGAGACAGAACTGACACCATTAGATTGCTGTTGTTAAGTGCCGTCAAGTCCTCTCGACTCATAGTGACCCCATATAGGGTTTCCAAGGAGCAGCTGGTGAGCTTGAAACTGCTGACGTTGTGGTCTAAACCAACTTTTCAATCCAGTACATTAACACAGCATATTATAACTTTCCATTTGTTTAAGAATGTATAGAGATTGTAACAGGAAAGATGAAACAAGAATGACAAAGATACTGATAATTATTGAAGCTATGTATTAAGTACATGAGGGTTCATGGGTTCTTTAAGACTAGTGTAGAATTGATATTCTCTCTAATAAAAAGTTTTTGTTGTTATTGACTAGTTAGTAGTTAAAATAAAATTGATAGAATCAGGTCATTTGGCTATATTTATTCATTCAATCATTCAATCACTTTATAATAGACCACAAAGCACTCTTTTGACTCCACAGCAACAAGCACTCTTAAGTAGTTTACAGGTTCACAAAGGGAAAAAGGTAATCTATATTGTAGATACATGTTTTGAAAATCTGCATATGCAAATAATGTAAAACTCAAATGTGATTTTTATTTTACAATCCTAACTATACCTGTAAGGAGCTCTGATAGTGTAATGGTTACGAAGCAGGCTGCGAACTGCAGTCAGCAGTTCGAAATTACCAGCTGTTCCACAGGAGAAAGATGAGGCTTTCTGCTCCCGTAAAGATTTACAGCCTTGGAAACCCTGTACAGGGTTACTATGAGTCAGAACTGACTCCATGGTACTTAACAACAACAACAACAATTATACCTGTAATTATTCAACAGTGAGCTCTTAGTATGAGAAAAGTGCTAGGGATAAGAGATACATTTTAGGGTGATGGATTAAAGGGGTGATGAACCTGTAGTTAGTGATGAACCTCAGGTCAGTTCTGACTCATAACACGATGCTATATACAGCAGAACAAAACACTGCTCAGTTCTGCACCATCCTCACAATTGTTATGTTCAAACCCATTTTTGCAGTCACTGTGGCAGTGCATCTCATTGAGAGTCTTGCTCTTTTTCATTGACCCTCCGCTTTACAAAGCATGGCAACATGTCTGTAGTTCGAGAGACAAAGTCTCATCATCATCACTTACTTCTAAGGTGCAATCTGGCTGTACTTCTTCCAAAACAGATTTGTTCATTTTTCTGGTAGTCCATGGTTCTTTCAATATTCTTTGCCAAACCATCATTCAAACACCTGGATTCTTCTCAGACTTTCTTGTTTATTGTCTAGCTTTTGCATGCATATGAGGCATGCATATGAATTGGGTGATGAACTCTGTATACCTCAAAAGTCCCTAGAATCTGTAGTCAGAAGCTTTGGAGACTTTATGGCTTACAACTGAGGCTTCTTGTGTACTTTTTTCCTATTAATTTTTTCCTGATTTGATTGGACTTTGGAAACAAATGTAACTCTGGAGTATTAGGTTGTATGGCTTTGACACAAAAGAGTGAGAGTTGCCTTTTGTGCCTGTTCTGGCCTCAAGGAAGCAAAGTAAAGGGAACCTTCATATTTCTTAAGGTTATTCAACCAAGTTAAGCAAGATGGAAAAAGTAGTGAAGTCTTGTAGTAAAGGACACCAGTTCTAGAACCAGATTGTGTGTTTGTTGTTGTTAAGTGCTGTCAAGTTGTTTCAGACTCATAGTGACTCTGAATAGGTTTCAAAGGAGTGGTTGGTTTGAACTGCTGACCTTGCGGTTAGCATTCCAGTCCTTATCCTGTAGTGCTACACCAGGACTCTATCAGATTATGCATATAGGTAACTTATTGCTGTTATTGTTAATAAAAGTGACTGATACTGACTGCATTAGCGTGTGTTCAGGCATATGATTGCAAAATGTTAAATACTTCTGTATGAGTGTGTTATTAAAACCATTGAGTGTTTAAATATTTTTATGGAAGCAGTACACCTGTGATATATTTTTGTCCATCTTAGATTCTTTTCATGTTCATCTTTGGCAAACAATAGTGTCTTAATACATAAAACAAAATTATTAAGAAAACAATTTTGTTGTTTTAGTCTTTGTCAGTCTCCCAAATAACTTAACAAAATTAACCCAAAATATTCTCCCAAACAGGCAAGGAATCAACATTAAAAATTTCAGCTTGCCAATGAGTATCTCTTCCCAGAAATTTTAAGCATCTAAAAAAAGGTTCTTGGGATAAAAGTGCCTTTTCATGAATAAAAGTAGAATCACAACCACAATACTGTAAAAAGCCAATATTAAATTATAGTTCTAAATTTGTTGTTATTGCTGTTAGCCTGACATATATGGGATCTGTAGTAGAGGCCTAGTCTAGTAGACAAATTCATTTTATACAAGTGTGTTATTATATATACTGGGAGAATTAGCATGGAAGAGACAGATTGGTTTGTAAAGTATATTTCTAGAATGTTGCTTGAGGTTTCTGTAATTTAATTTTATTGGTCTTTACTGCATTTTGGAATTCTTCCCAGGACAGTTTATTAGTACTTTCACTTTGGTTTCAGTCTCTTTCCTTTCTCTTTACTTTTAATTTTTTTTAGTGAATACTTGGACTGTGAAGGTTAAGAAGACCAATAATTCTAGAAACTAAATTCTATATTTAACTGCAGACTGGGTGTAGTTCAGACAACTGCAATGCAAGCTTGCCTAATCTATTTTGCCACTCATTAAAACATTGACCTGCATGGAGTGTTTCTCTTCCTTGTCTCCTGACTCTGAAATATACTGTATTATGATCATACACTATATATGACACATACTTTCATATGTGTAAACGAAATAAAGACAGAAAAATCAGTGTAAGTTAAAGTTTGAAGTGGCTTTGAAAGATATGTTTTTGTCTATAGTCTTGTGATCTTAACCTGTTTGATTTCATGGTGCCACTTTACTTATTCTCTTATTCCCTTTAATTACCACTAGGAGACTAAAAAAAAAAAAATCACCCAACAAATCCTCCACATTTCTGCTTCCATTTTATGAAAACATTTAGAAAAAAAATTTCCCTCTTGTGTTACTTTATGTAGTTTGAGACTTTATTATCATTTAAAAAGTGGAGAAATCATGGCTTATATTCCTAGTAGAATTTACACTACTTTGTAAAATGTGGAAAACATCACCTTTTTCTTTCTATCAGTATCATTCTATTGCATTACTTTACGTAATGTCCCAGTGTTATTTGATATCATTCCTTTTATATAGAAACCTGTGGAGCAAGAGGCTTGTTTATTTCAATAAGATTATACCTTGTCAGAAAATTTTAGAGTCAAAATGTTATGATGCTTTTTTACAATGCTCTTCTGGGAGACTGAGACCTATCCATATTTTTTCGTTAGAAAGTAACTTGTATAACTGAAAAATAAAAGTACTGATTTGCCATTGGACAAAATATATAAGCTACATTTACTGGCCACTGGTTCAGTTTAAGAAGTCCAGGTTTAAGCTAAGAACCTCACTTTGATTACTTGGACCTATATTTAGATATCATTCTTACAGAGAATAAGAAAGGGACCTTAAAGATCATCCAGTTCATCCTATTCTTTTTTCAGACCAGTAACTCTTCGATTAGTGAATAATAACTAAGCTGGCTCAGTATGCAGAAGAAATGAGATTAAGTTATGTGTTTTGAATTCATAGCAGTGTGAACCATAGAATGTGCTTTTAAAACACACCCACACATACTTTGGACTTCTCAATCTTCTGCATCTTTCTTAATTTTTATTTGATAAACATTTCTCTCAAGTGCTAAGCGTCATGCTAATTGGGATGCAAATATTAGTAACATAAAAATCCTTACTGTATTCAACTGAATTTAATCTTTTCTGTGTTCCTTTATTCATTTAGTTTTTTCAGCCCTCATTTTTTCTACTCTGTGTATTTGCTTTCTTTTCTCTTAAGTATACCTTCAAGCCTTCTACCCTTTATGCTTCTGAGTTTATCAGTGTGTAAAATGAGTATATATATTACTATTTTTATACTTATTAAAATAAAGTATTATGCTTCTATTTCATTTTTTTTTCCTATTTCATTTTTAAAGTGATTCATCAATTCATATTTTACTTTCAAAGCAATATTAAACATTAAATAATTTCTACAGGTCCTTCAAGTTCTCAAAATGTTATCACTCTATGATCCTAAATAATACTCTTGGTGTGTGGAGCCCTTTGTTCTTTCTGAGACTCGGTAGTCTTTGAAAGAAAAAAATGCTTCCCAGTCTGGAATTCAATCATTAGAAAATTAATTGGTGGTTAGCAAAGAAACTACATGGACCTATTAAGAGGGATGTTGTGGTAAAATGACAGTGATCTATATAGATTCTAGGAAAAATATGAGTGAAATGATGTTAAGCAGTGAATTTCTTATAATACAAAATCATATGTGTATACAAAGATAAAGATTGGAAGATGTAGTAAAACTTCAGTAAGTTATTTGCCTTAAATGTTATATAATGTATACATTTTTATGTTACTTTTTGTCTATTTGTGCTTCTTTTTTTTTCACTTTTTATTGTGAATTGAACAAAGTTTACATACATGATCATTAGTTTTACTTAACAAATCATATAATTTCTTTCATCTGAATGATTACATGCAACAACAGTTGTCCTGCTTCCTCCCTGTTGTTATCCATGTACAAGTGTCCTATTTAAAACTCATATTATTTCTGTGCCATATAAATTTTATATATATATATATATAATTTATATGTATGTATGTATCCATCCTGGAGTCCTGGTGTGGCACTGTGGGCTAATGCATCAGACTGCAAAGTCATTTGAACTGCAAGGTCAGTGGTTTAAGCTTACCAGCTGGCTCCTTGGAAACCCTATACAGGGTCACTATGGGTCAGAATCGACTCAATGGCACTTATCAACATCAAAACTCTTCCTCCCATACCCATTCAGCCTGACCCTCTGTCCATAGAGCACTGTTGTTCCAAGGCTGTGTATGTATATCACCATTTACCTCTATTGCCTTTAGCCCTTGCATACCCCTCTATGTCTTCACCTATCTCCATCATTCTTCTGTGAGCCTCCCTCTTCTTACATACTGTTCTCCCTCTTCTTGTACCTTGTCTTCCCCATCACCCGAGTTAATTTATGTCTGCTTTCTAGCCAGTGAATTACTCTCCCTTTCTTCCCACCCCTGGCAACCATCAAAGAATGTTTCTTTTATTATAAAGACCTTTTCTTGAATTTTCACAATAGTAGTATCATTTAATATTTATCCTTTTGTGTTTGACTTATTTCATTCATCATGTTATGAGGTGTTTTGCAGATTCATCATTATTCAGTGTTACATAGTATTCTGTGTATGTACCAAAATTTTTTTATCCCCTCTTCCATTGATGGGCATTTAGGCTGTCTCCATCTTTTTGCGATTGTGAATAATTCTGCAATGAATATCAGTGTGCATGTATATATTTGTGTCCTGGCTCATATTTCTTGTGGATACCAAGTACAAGAACTTCTGGGTCATACAGTATTGCTATTTCCGACTTTTTGAGGAAGCACTATACCGTTTTCCACAGTGATTGTACCATTTTACAGCCCCACCACAAAGGTAGGAAGCTCCCAGTCTCTCCACACCCTCACCACAATTTATTGTTTTCTGGTTTTTCTTTTATTAATCTTTGCCATTAATGCTAGTATGAGATGATAACTCATTGTTGTTTTGATTTGCATTTCTCTAATGGCTAATGATCTGATCGTGAACATTTCTTTATTTGTTGGTTGGCTGTCTGAATGTTTTCTTTGGTGAAGTAAGTGTCTATTCATGTCCTGTGCCCGGTTTTTAATTGAGCTCTTTGTCTTTTTCTTGTAGAGGTCTTACAGTTTTCTATAAATTTTAGAGATTAGTCCCTTGTCTGATTATATTTTTTTCCCAGTCTGTGGGCTCCCTTTTTACTGTTTACTCTTTTGATGCAATCCTTTGATACATGTCTAATTTTTAGGAGGTTTCAGTCACATATTTTATGTTCTACTGATTGTGTAAGTTTAGTAATGTTTGATGTTTGTGCTTATTCCATGCATTAGAGCCCCTAAGTTTGTCCTGTTGTTTCATTGATAATCTTTATAGTCTTGAATTTTGCATTCAGGTCTTTAATCCACATTGAGTTTGTTTTTGTGTATGGTGTGAGATATGGGTCTTGTTTCATTCTTCTGAAACGGATTTCCAGTTTTGCCAACACCATTTAATGTGTTTTGGACCTTTGTCAAAGAGCAGGCGACTGTATGTGGATGGATTTACTTCTAGGTTCTCAATTCTGTTACATTGATCTATGTGTCTTTCCTTGGACCAGTATCAGGCTGGTTTGACCACTGTGGCTGTGTAGTAGGTTTTGAGATTAGGGAGTAAGAAGTTTGTTCTTCTTCTTTATCAGTGCTTTGCTTATCTGAGGTCTATATACTTTTCATATGATGGTAATGATCAGTTTTTCCATCTCTTTAAAGAATGATGTTGGCATCTGGATTGGGATTACATTATATCAATAGATTGCCTTGCATTGTGTTTACATTTTCACAATGTTAAGTCTTCCTATCCATAAACAAATGTTTCTTTTAGTAGTGTTTTGTAGTTTTGTTTGTCTGGTTAGATTTATTCCTAAACTTTCATCTATTGGGTGGCTGTTGTAAATGGTATTGTTTTCCTAATTTCCTTTTCAGAATTGTCTTTACTAATAGATAGGAATCCAACTGATTTTTATATATTGATCTTGTACCCTACCTGTTTGCTGAATCTGTCAATGAGTTACAATGATTTTCTTGCTGAGTCTTTGGGATTTTCTATGTATGGTATTGCATCATCTGCAAATAGATTTTTACTTCCTCTTTACACATTTGGATGCCTTTAACTTCCCTTTCTTCCTTAATTGCTCTAGCTAAGACTTCTGACACAATATTGAATATGAGTGGTGAAAAAAGAAATCCTTGTCTGGTTCCTGTTTGCAAAGGGAATGCTTTCAAATTCTTTCCAGGGAGGGTAATGGTGGCTGTTGGATTTGTACATGTTCTTAATTATATTGAGGGATTGCCCTTGAATTCCTACTTTCTTGAGTGTATTTTTCAGAAATGGATGTTGGATTTTATCTAATGTTTTTTCTGCATTAATCAATATGATCATATCCTTTTCCTTCGTTTTATATTAGATAGTGGATTGTGTTGATTTTTTTTTACTAATTTTTAACCATTCTTGCATCCCTCGTATGAATCCTCCTTGGTCATGCTGTATGAATTTTTTTGATATGTTGTTGAGTTATATTGGCTAGGATTATTTTTGAGACCTTATGTATATGTTTGTGATGGATATTGGTGTATTATTTTCTTTTTTAGTGATGTCTTTCTCTAGTCTGAGGATTATACTTACTTTATAAAATGTATTCAGGAGTTTTCCATCCTTTTCTGTGTTCTGGAATACTTTGAATAAAATTAGTGTCAGCTCTTCTGTTTTTGAATGTTTGGTAGAGTCCACAGTAAAGCCATCAGGGCTGGAACTTTTTTTTTTTTTTTTTTTTAATAACCTGATCAACTTACTTTGTTATAAGGTCTGTTCAAGTTTTCTACTTCATACTGTGTTGGTTTAGGTAGGCCGAATTTTTCTTAAAATGTATCCATTTAGTCTAGATTTTCAAATTTGTTGGAGTACAGTTCTTTGTGGGATATATATATA
>NW_006408582.1:5181065-5187895 GCF_000296735.1 Chrysochloris asiatica | reverse complement strand
TTTTTAACTTGTGAATTTAGTGAAGGTTTACAGAACAGATCAACAGTTTTACATTCAACAAATCATATACTTTGCTTCATTACATGGTTGCAATCCACTCCATGTACCAACAGTTGACAGCACTTATATCTGTTTACTTTAACAATTGTAATCCTTTGTCTCCCCGTACCTTCATCTTTACTCTGCTAACCACCAGCTTGTAGTATACTGCCTGTCCTGTCACCTATGTTAACATGTGTCTACCCTATAGACCATGATAATCTGTGCCCCCCCCCCACCATCATTGTTTCTTTTATCAGGAAATCGTTTTATTAAAAAATTTTGCAACAGTGGTCTCATACATTGTTTGTCCTTTTGTGATTCACTAATTTCACTCAGCATAATGTCCTCCAGGTTCAACCATGTTGTGAGGTGTTTCACAGATTCATCATTATTATTCAATGTTTTATACTGTTGATTGTGTCTATTTACCAAAGTGTGTTTAACCATTCTTCTGTTGATGAGCATTTAGGCTGTCTTTATCTTTTTGGTCTATCTCCTGGAGACAGCATATTGAAGGACCCTGTTTTCTGATCCATTCTGCTTTATATGTCTGGTGTGCTTAATCTGCTGCACAAGACCTTTTTAAAGTATTGAAGAGCAAAAATGTCAGCTTGAAGACTAAGGTGTGCCTGACCCAAGCCATGGTATTTTCAGTAACCTCACATGCATGCAAAAGCTGGAGAGTAAATAAGGAAGACCGTAGAAGAATTGATGCTTTTGAGTTATGGTGTTGTAGGAGAATATTGAAAGTGCCATGGGCTGCCAAAAGAACCAACAGATCTGTGTTGGAAGAAGTGCAGCCAGAGTGCTCTTTAGAGGCCAGGATTGCCAAACTTTCTCTCTCATACTTCAGACATATTGTCAGGAGGGACCAGTCGCTGGAGAAGGACATCATGTTTGGTAAGGTGGATAGTCAGAGAAAAAGAGGAAGACCCCAACGAGATAGTTTGGCCAAGTGGCAGCATCGATGGACTCAAGCTTGGCAACACTAGTGAGGTTGGCCCAGGATCGGGCATTGTTTTGTTTTGCTGTGCATAAGGCCGCTATCAGTACTGACTCGATGGCACCTAAC
Organism: Chrysochloris asiatica; assembly: GCF_000296735.1. Taxonomy (NCBI): domain Eukaryota; kingdom Metazoa; phylum Chordata; class Mammalia; order Afrosoricida; family Chrysochloridae; genus Chrysochloris; species Chrysochloris asiatica. The sequence goes on along the minus strand of NW_006408582.1, from coordinate 5,186,781 downwards.
AGCAACAATAAATGCTTAATCCATTTATGTACAGTGTGTAATTATCAATAGGTTTGAATTGGTTATTATCATTTTTGTGATTGTGTGTGTGTGTTCTTTGTGTGTGGTGCTATTGGATTCTTGGTTCAATATAATTTTATATGCTGGGTTCATTTTGTTTGGGGTTTTTTATTTGTTTTCATTTCTTTTGTATTATTGTTTACTAAATCTTTCTGATTTTCTTCTTTTTTATTTTGATGTGCAGGTGTATCATTTTTCCTTGAGGTTTCCCAGTATGTTTATCTTGAAATCTAATCAGGAAATGTCCTAATTTTGTTCTTGTATTTGAGGGACAACTTTGCTGAGTATATGATTCTTGGTTGACACTTCTATTTTTTCAGGGTTTTGTATATGTCATCCCATTGCCTTTGTATTTGCCATTCTTGCCTGCATGGTTTCTGCTGAGAAGTCAGAGCTTAGTTTTATTGGCCCTCTTTTGTTAGGTAACCTTTTGTTTTTCCTAAGTTGCTCTCAGAATTCTTTCCTTGTCTTTAATTTTGGAAAGTTTGATTATTATATGTCTTGGTGATTTTCTTTGGGAAATGCCTTTTTGGCATTTGCTTTCAGCTTCTTGTATGCTTATCTTTTCTTTCATAAAATTAGGGACATTTTCATCCAACAACTCAACAGTTTTTGCTATGCTTGTTTCTTTTCAGGAATTCCAATTACCCATAAATTGTTCCTTTTCATGTTGTCCCACATAAGTCTTAGACTTTTTCTTCCTGTTTTCTGATTGTTCTTCTAGCATACTAGGATTGAGAGATTTATTTATCTTCAAACTCTGGGCTTTCATTGCTTTACATCTACTCCTTTGCCCTTTCAATGTATTATCCATTTCTGAGATCTTAGTATTAATCTTCTGGACTTCAAATTGTAGGTTTTGTATTCTTTCACAATTTGCATTTTTTTCATTATTTGTTCTTATAGTGATTTCCTGATTTCTTGTAAAGTTTTTATTGTGTTCTCCTTGCTTTCCTCAGTCTTTCTATCTATACTTTGAAGATACCTAATTATCATTCTTTTGAATTCTTTTTTCAGTTAATTCCATTACCTTTTCTTCTTCAGAAACATTTTCTGGTTCTGCCTCTTGGTCATTTGTTGGAGTCATTCTCTCTTGTTTCTTCATATAAACTAAAATTATCTGTTGTTTCTGGGGCATTATTGAATTGTTGTATTTGTAAAAACAAAGTGTAGTTGTTGGATGCAGAGAGGAGAAATCTCTTGATGGACTTCTACAATTCAAGGAATTCACGAGGTGATGTGGAATGGATGTGACAGCAGAGTACCTGGCCCTAGAAGGAGCTCCTACTGGCCTCAGTTTTATCTAAGTTCAGGGCACTCAATATGGAAGAAGTTCATGGGGGCCCTTGATAGAGCTGGTTTCAAAGTCTATTGGGACCATGGGGAAGCTGGGGGCAGGATGACTGGTTAAATACCGGGTTGGTGACTGCAAGTTAGGTAGGTCTGGAACCAAGTCCACCTGAATCCAGGCACCAAATTGGCACAGCAAAGTGGCGCAACTGACCCCCAACTCATACTGGCATGGTTCTGAACCCCCAGAGAGCAGGTTCTAAGTTTGGGTGGATGAGGGTGTTAGCTGTTCACACCTTTGGTCACCAGATGTACCTGGGGGAAAAGAAGAAATCATACCTTTCCTGTCACCATGTGAATCTGCTTTGCCAGGCCTCCCTTCCCCTGCCAAAGCTGCTCTCAAGATGGTCGCGCTGAGTCTGGCTGGCCATTCACCAGTCAGTCTACCTCTTTTGCTGGCCCAACTTGGTCTTTCCTCCACCATCAACCTCTCTGACCTTCCTTTTGAAGTTTAGGGTGCCAGAATTTTCCTTTGTGTCTTTTTTATTTTGTGTGTCATATCTTTGTTGTAGAGGGTCTAATGTAGTTTGTCTGCCTAGTCTGCCATCTTGCAAGAAGTCCCACTTGACAGTATTCTGTTATTCTCATTTTTATCTGCACTGATTCTGTTGTTATGTCACCCGTGTCATTTCTTATGCATGGTTTTTCCATTTTCTCCTTTTCTTTTGTCAGATTTGCCAGTGGTTTGTTAATTTTATTAATCCTTTCAAGAATCAACTTCCTATCTTGTTGATGCTTTCTGTTGTTGTTCTATTTTCTAATTCATTTATTTTAGCTCTGATCTGTATTATTTCTTTTCTTCTGATGACTGTAGGCTTATTTTGCTCATCTTTTTTTCATTGTTGGAGATGTGTTAATGTGTTGATTTTGGTTCTTTCTTATTTTATATATATGTGCATTTATTGCTATAAATTGCCCTCTAAGCCTTGCTTTTGCTATGCCCAAAGGTTTTGGTATGTTGTATTTTCATTCTCATTTGAGCTGAGAAATTTTTTATTTGTTCTATTACCTAGTACATTTTCAGCAGAGTATTTGTTTCTAATAACATATTGTGCTTAAATATATAAGCTTTCAAGCTAGAGCAACTGTGGTTCCAGTCTTAACTCTTACTGTACCAGTTTTGAATCCTTTTTTTTTTTTTTTTTAAAGTGACTATAATAATTGTGCCTATAAGATCACTGTGATTTAATGCCAAGAGACAATAAATCTCTTAGACAATGAAAAGTTCTAAGCTTGACACATAGTATACATATATAATTTTGTGAATTACTGAATACGTCTAGTTTAGTCATGTATGACACAATGATTGGATGTTGTTGCTAAGTGCTGCCAAGTAGTTTCTGACTCATAGTGACCCTATATAGGATTTCTAAGGAGCAGCTGGTGTGTTTGATCCACAGACCTCATGGTTCACACTGACCTTGCAGTCCAGTACTTTTTCCCACACTGCTTCTATGTAAATAAGGTGCTTGATATGCTTAGAAGGGGGGGGGAAAAACAACATTCTTGACATGAGAACAGTATGTGCAAAGTCACAGCAGCATGAAAAATTAAGTAACTTGAGGTCAGGCAGGTAGGAAATGAGGCTGGGTAAGTAGTATCCAACCAGATTGTGGAAAGACCTTGTGTCATATGTGAAATGCTTGTTTTTTACCAAGTAGTTTTATGTGAACTTATGGCCGGGTATAATTGAGCTAATGATTTTTTTTTTTTTTCCCAACCCATTTTCAGACTTTTGGTGTGGTGTTTTATGATAAGTACTATACTGCTGACCACAGGGTCAGCAGTTCAAACCTACTGGCTGCTCCTCAGAAACCCTATATATGGTTACTATGATTGGGAAGTGACTTTACGACACTTCAAAAATACAGCAACCCATTTTCCAGATTCTTGCGCCACATTTTCCCCCAAGTACAGAAGCGTGATAGTTATTATTTTTGAGATGGGGTGAATTTTTGTGTTACTATTTGTGAAACATCCTAGAAATTTGAAAATTGAAAGTGTTTTGAGAAATCTTCCTACCCCTTCCTTTTTTAATTCAAACACTAAATAAGACCCCACTTTCAAGAAAATATCTGAAAATGTTAGCAGTTTTCAATTGAAAAAAAAAAATAATTTGATCCATTTTTTTTCCTTATTGACTTGTTTCATAAAGGTGCATTGTTATAAAATTATAAAATACAGTTTTCCTACTGATTTTTATTATAGAGCTGTGTTGTATGGAAGAAAATGGCTGATAGTTTTGCTAGAATTAATTATTTCACCATTGTTAAGTATTCTTACCTGGTATTTCATTATTGTAGTTTATGAGCTCCTGCAGGCTAGAGTTTGGCCTCTAGACTAGCACACAACATTTGCCATAAGTAAGAATTGCTGAGCTTGATTGAATTAAATATTTAAGATGACCATTCAACTTCAACAAAATTAGAATTTGTTATAACCATTCCTAATTGCTGTAACCATTGTTATATATATTAGACCCTAGAGGTAGAAGTGCATAGGTAGAAAAAAATAATATTTCTATTTTTGTTAAAGTTGCAAGACCTTTAATTCAATGTAATGATAAATAATAATAACCCAATTCAGTGGTGACGTGATAAAACAGATTCAATCAAAATGACTCAGAAACAACCTTGTTGTTTTCTTTATCCTGTATCATTTTTTGTCCTCTCAAAAAACTCACTTTGTGTGAGCAGAGTTCAGTCTTCTAAAGTCTTCTGCTAGTCACAGAATTAGGACTGAGGTTGTTTGCGCTCTGCCTCACTTAATGGTGTCTGACCAGCACTGCAACTCCTGACGAGCTAGTCTTGGCTTTCCCTCTCTTCTGATGTCATAACTGTTCTAGGATAGAAAATGCTGGAGAAATACACTATACATTTTGGAATTATTGGATGCTGGAAGTAGAATTTTAAAAAGAGTTTATCCTTTTTCATACTCCATATGGAATGACTCAGGTAGAACGTAATGAACTATACCTCCTGTATCTCTCCAAATAGAAGGAAGTTCTTAGCATTTATATGAGACAGCAGGAGTCTGAACATGACCTCATTTCAATCCATTAGCCTATTTGAGGGGGAAAAACAACAAAACTTTCCCATTTATTGACAGGTAAAGTTATCCCAATCCATTTCTCATAGCAAGTAAGAAGATGAACTGTCCTTAAATGCATTTTAAAATTGGCAAATTATACTTCCCGGTTCCTTTTTGGTCAAACAGAAATAGCCAAAAAAGAAATTATCACAGTGTTTTTAGGTAGATTAAAAGTTCTTTCTATCTTTATATAGATTCTTTGCCAGCAGTCTTGTTTTGTACAAATAATAGACCTCTCACTTCTCTAATCACTAAGCCAATTAATCAGGACAAAAAGACTCTGTGTTCTTCATACTGTTCTATGGCTACATTTTGTAAGGAAATGAAGTACAATTAGGTAAATACTGGTATTGGTATTGTATATAAACTAGTATGTGACTCATCACAGAATCAGAATTTAAGTAAGTGCCTTTGAGTCAGTTGTGACTCATAACAACCCTGTATTGTGTTTCTGAGAAGTGGCTGGTGGGCTTGAACTGCAGACCTTGTGATTAGTAGTCCAGTGTTTATCCTATAAGTATGATATTATAAACACATATTATAAACATATTGATTGAGATCAATTTGTAGAAGAATCTTCATGGAAAATTAGTGATTTTTTTTCCCCTAAAATTCAAGGAATATTTAGAAAGCTTCTATTTTTAATAGATCATTGTGATAGAAACTGCAGGGACATGCAGTAATTAACAAGACAGATGTGGTTTGTGTGTGCCTTATAGTAATGTGTTAAGGACTCATTAGTTAGATTAAACACTCACAGCACATAGATTAAACACTCACAGCACATACAAAGGGTTACATATGTATTTGAAGATTTGTAATTGCTAGATTGTGAACTTATGGGTGAATATCCTACCTCATTTTTTTTAGTTGCAGAAACCTGAGTGGACTATATAATTGCAGTGTGTATAAAACATCAAAAAGTAGTTATCAATGCAATCCCAATTCAGGTTCCAACAACATTCTTCAAAGAGATGGAAAGGACAATTACTAATTTTATATGGAAAGGAAAGAGACCTAGGATAAGCAAAGCACTGCTTAAAAGGAAGAACAAGCTTGGAGGTCTCTCACTCCCCAATTTCAAACTTTACAGTGGTCAAAACAGCCTGGTACTGGTACAATGAAAGAGACATTGATCAATGGAACAGAATTGAGAATCCAGATATCAACCCAACCACGTACAGCCAAATGATCGTCAACAAAGTGCCTAGGCACA
>NW_006408582.1:5179096-5180384 GCF_000296735.1 Chrysochloris asiatica | reverse complement strand
CGCTTCCTCAGAAGGTTGAAAATAGAAATACCATTCCATCCAGCAATTCCTCTACTTGGTATTTACCCACAAGAAAAACGAGCCATAACACGGGAAGATATATGCACTCCAATGTTCATAGCAGCACTATTTACAATAGCAAAAGGATGGAGACAGTCAAAGTACCCATCAACTGAAGACTGGATAAACAAACCGTGGTACATACACACAATGGAATACTATGCTACCTTGAAAAATAACATGGAAGCTGCATGTCACTTCCTAACATGGATGAACCTTGAGGACATTATGTTGAGTGAAATTAGTCAATCACAAAAGGAAAAATACTGCATAGGACCACTACAGTCAAAGACTAAGAAAAAGAACCCATACTATTCCACTAAAGTGGATTCTTAACAGGTTGCTAAGGGCTTAGGGGTAGGGTAAAGGATGGGAGGGAAAGGTGGAGCACAGGGCAGGGAATAGACCCAGGATAGGTTGGGTGTTGGGGAGGGGGGCAATATACAGGTAGGGAGAGGGGAATGGAAGAACAAAGCAGACGGGAGAACAATTAGACAGGTAGAAATGAGCTAAATGGGACAGAGGTAATAAATGATGTAGGCACAACCTTGGAACAACAGGGCTCTGGGATACAGAGACTGGAACATGGTTGGAATGGGGAAAAGGAGGGAATAATGTTAAGATACTTGGCTGACTTTTGAACCTTGGTTTTCCATGCATTATATTATAAAACAGTCACAGGAGAGTGGAGAAAGGAATAGCTAGCAGTATCACCATAGAAAGCGTGTAAGTCTGTCTTCTGCCTAAAACTGATTGGAATACCTAAAAAGGAGCTACAATGTGTCCAGTATAGGGAAGGGCAACTTGAACATTGGCTACCCAAAAGTGGGAGAGGGATACAAGGGTAAGAAGTGACTGGCTTACAAGCTTTCAAGAGGGAACCTAGATCCACAGGGTGGGGAGGATGGTAGAGTCTCAAGTGAGTAATATCCAACCTGTCTAGAAAGGGCTGATGAAAAGAAATGCAGATGGGTCTCTTGTGATGAAAGGACAAATAATTGTTATCAGGACTAATTGTGAAGACTGGGAATGTAAAGGCGGATATTTTATAGCAAGGAGGGGGGGTGATTAACCTTTCAGTCTAGGAGTGAAGGCCCCTGAGACCATCACTGGAGAAGAGCGGAGATTGGGACCCCACCTAGAGAAGCAGTGAGGCCTGAGATGGAGACAGAGAGGATGACATGAAGAGATGGAGTGGCTGAGGACTTGAGATCCAGGGAGGGAAGGG
>NW_006408582.1:5171067-5178996 GCF_000296735.1 Chrysochloris asiatica | reverse complement strand
AGGGGGGCTGCCGGATATACCCTTTGGTTGGGTGATGATGCATGGATGGGATGGTAACTATGGCAATGAAACGGATGATAGAATGAATGTAAAACTAATGTTCCCCCATGTAAACTATCACACAATAAAAAATGAAAAAAAAAAAAGTAGTTGTCAGACTACTTTGAAAACCTTTGTACCATAGAAGTTCCAATCATAATAGTGTCTCATTCAAATGCCTATTCTGTTGGGTCATACTTTGACATGTCATCTGTTGATAGGCCAGACTAACCTATTGTCCTGACCATTTTGTGACTATCATATATTATTATTTTACTGGGATTAGAAGACTTGTTTTGTCAACAAAATACTTCACTGAGGGAAATGAGTTGCTGGGCATAGGGGTTCAGGACAACAGTCATTTGGCATAACATAACCTACAAAGACAATGTTCTACATCCTACTTTGGTGAGTAGTGCCTGGAGTGACCATCTAAGGTACAACTATTGGTTTCTCCCTGTCAGAAAAAAGAATAGTGAAGAAAATTGACTAATGGACCAAATGTACATCATTCTCCATGATCCTGAGACCAGAATTAGATGGTACCAAGCTACCACAACCAACTGTTCTGAAAGAGTCACATTAGAAGGTCCTGGATATAATGGGAGAAAATGTGCAAAAAAACACAAAATCATTTAAAAAAGACCAGACTTTCTGGTCAGACCATAGATGGACTTTGGTCACCCTTCAGCTCTGGAACTGAACTCACCTCTGTGATTCAATTTTCAGCAAAGCCATACATAGGTATATAGGGCTTGGTGAGGTATACACCAACATTGGTAAGGTATGCACACCATAGAATGATCAACCACTTGAGATCAAAATGGCAGCATTTATCTAAAGACAAAACTCAGAAGGGTTGGGAAAGAGGGAGGAATGGAAATGAGAAAGAAATGGAGGAATTGGATTACATTATGTTACACTGAAGGGATTGCAATCATTGAGATGGAATGAAGTGTAGGATTTGTTGGATGTGAAACAGATAATCTACTATGTAAACTTGCATGCAATTCATAATAAAAAGTAGTGTTATTTTTAAAGCTTTTTTTTTTTAAAGAAAACGTCACGTGGAACATGACTGGTTCCAGATTTGCTCTGTAGTTATTTCTGTGAAAAAATGTATTTAGCTCAAATAGGAATAGTAAGATAACCTCCCAACCTGACAGTATTAAGTAGCCTGTCTTTGCTATATTTTATCAGAATTAATTTTTCTTTTTAAAAGGTAATTTAAAGTATTATTTCACGTATACCCTGAGTAGTTTGACTTCTACTAAAAACCATAGGAAACCCAAGACACAGAAAGAAGAAAGTTAGGTATCAAAGAAAGTAGTCAGCATCCATATGTATGTACACAGTATTGTTTTTCTCCTTCTGCCTTGAGGAAAGTAACCAGGATTATCATAGATTAGTGCACCTCTGATTCTTTTAAACAAACAACAAAGAAAACTTGGTTTGCTATTTGTTGAGACCAAGATGTTGGATTGATATTTGGGAAAATCTCATTTTAGATATAGACTATATCCTTTTAGCAAGAGTTAGTCATTTTAGAAAATAAAAAACCCAAATATGATAACCAAGTATGATCAGAAGAAAACCAGGAAATGATTGATCCTTATCAATTCTGTTCTGTCAGTCTGCACATTATGGTAAATTGTCAGTCAATAGTATCAGTTTCGTAAGTGGTCAGTTTATAATTCAGTGCTCTATGTTTAAAAATAAGCTCCCTGTCATGGTACATCATGTACACCAAGTGTAAGAAACTCAGCAGTTCAGATCATTGTACAGATCTCTACTGTAGCGCTACTTCTTGGCCAGCAAAGGCTGACAAAACAGAGAAGGACAATGTAGCTGTTACCTAGCCAGAAGTGAAGCAAGTGCAGCAAACAGCATGTGCACCAACATCAGTGGCTTAGAAGCTAGTGAGCTGGTACAGTTCATTTTCCAAGGGACCAGTTTCCACTGGTATGACCTTCACTTAATTAGGAGACTTAAGAAGTCAGTGGACCAGCATAACTAAACACTGCCCTCTTGTGTATATTCTTTTTCTTCCTTATTTGAATGAAATGAGAGTTGAACAAATATTTGATGAATTCACTAGGTATTCAGTCAAGAGAAATGTAGTAGGAGAAATGTTCTTCGTTCATTGTATTTTTTTGTTTATTTTGTTTTTATAAGGTAGTTAAAATTTGTAGTCCATTTGCTTGTTTTTACATGGCACATCCAGAAAATTACTTTCACTTTCCATGTCATGTTCTTCATAGAAAGACTATGACAGTAAGGGGTAATACATTTTAGGAAGAAAACTTGGTATACAGTTAGTCACATAGTAATAAAATTCTCACCAGATACCTAATATGATAGGAATTAATTTAGGGAAGCATGTTACTGGATAAGTGATGTTGTTGTTGTTGGGTACCATCAAGTCGGTACCGACTCATAACGACTCAATGCCAACAGAACAAACCACTGCCCGGTTCTAGGTCACCCTCACAATCGTTGGCTATACCCAAGCCCACCACTGCTGCCACTGTGTTGATCTGTCTTGTTGGGGGTTGTCTTCTTTTTCTCTGACCCTCCACTTTACCAAACATGGTATCCTTTTCCACTGATTGACTAGTCCCTCCTGATAATTTGTCCGAAGTATGAGAGACAAAGTTTGGTCATCCAGGCTTCCAAGGAGCACTCTGACTGAATTTCTTACAACACAGATCTGTTTGGTTTTTTTGGCAGTCCATGAGACTTTCAGTATTTTTTTCCAACACCGTAACTCAAATGCATTAATTCTTCTATGGTCTTCCTTATTCACTGTCCAACTTTCACATGCATACAATTGACAGCCTATGTTATTTAAGGCTTCTTGTTATGAAATGCCATTGAGCAAATTCTGACAGGTAGTGACCCTGGATAGAGTTTCTGAGGAGTGGCTGGTGAGTTTGAGTTCCCAATCTTTTGGTTAATAGTCCAGTGTTTATTCTACAGTATCACACCAGGACTCCATTTAAGGTTTGTTGTTGTTGTTATGAAGTGCTGTCAGGTCTATTCTGGCCCATAGCCACCTTGTATAGGGTTTCCAAGGAACTGCTGATGTGACGGTTTAAAGCGACTTTGCAGTCCAGCACTTGAACCCACAGTGTAGTAAAACTCAGTTCCAATATTCAGTATTAACCTTGATGCCTGTTTATCAAAATAGCCAGTAGGATGTAGAGAAATTATGCTGTAAGTAAATAACATAAAATCTTTGCAATAAAGGACGTTGTTGTTATTGTTAAGTGCCATCAAGTCATAGTGACCCTATATAGGATTTTTAAGGAGTGACTGGTGGGTGTGAACCGTTGACCTTGGCAGTTCTTTAAACTTGTCTTTGTGATCCATAGAAGACTGCAGATAAGTTTTCTCATTAATGCATTTGTCCTAGCCTTGGTAGGGTTTCTTCACACACAAAAAAGGTCCAATCAAAACTGACTTCTGGCAAGAAGTGACTGGCTTACAAGCTTTCAAGAGGGAGTCTAGATCCAGAGGGTGTGGAGGAAGGTAGAATCTCCACTGAGTAGTAGCCAATCTGTCTGGGCAGGGCTGATGAAAAGAGATCCAGATAGGTCTCTTGTGAGACAATAGTGAATGATTGTTATTAGGACTGCTTGTGAGGGTTGGAAATGTAAAGGTAGACGTTTTGTAGCAAGGAGGGGAGTGATTAACTTTGCAGTCTAGGAGCGGAGGTCCCTGGGACCATCAAGGGAGAAGAGCAGAGTGCAGGACCCTACCCAGAGAAGCAGTGACGCCGGTGATGGAGGCAGAGATAATGACGTGGAGAGATGGCGCAGCTGGGGACTTTAGGACCCAGAGAGGAAGAGGGGCTGTGTGCTGATGACCAGTTGGGCAGGCTTGCAGGGTATACCCTGTGGTTGGTTGATGATGCATGGAGGGGATTGTAACCATGGCAATGAAGCGATATACAATAGGATGAATGTAAGGCTAATGTTCTCCCATGTAAACTATCACATAATTCACAATAAAACATTAAAAAAAAAAATCAGCCTAGGAAACAGTTCTATACTGTCACATGGGGTCACTAGTAGTCTGACTTGATGGGACAGCATCTGACAACATAACTTACATAACACATGTCCCAATTCCTCCTGTCTTTTTGTAACCCTTGCCTCCATCCAATCTATGATGTCTCAGCCTCTTTTGAAATGTCCAAAACAAAACAAAAATTGACTTCTGAGGGGATCTGCTAGAACAGTTAAATTCAAGGCACAGAGGTCATCTAAGAAGGTTATGATAACTGAATAAGGTTTTTTTGTTTTGTTTCCTTTTGATTCCCAAGGGGTATTACTTGAAGATTTTCTCAAAGCATATTTTTTAAATGGAAAGTTGCATTGGTAAGAAAAAGTCTAGGAAAGTTGTACTGAGGAATTTATTTCCCTCACAGCTAACACCTGTTCATTCTTCAAAGGTCACAAAGGCTGTCCTGTGAAAATTTCATTGGGAAACCTTACCCCATTCATCCTACATCCCTAATCTTATCCCTTCGTAATTCTTTTTATCCCCAAGATTCAAAAAATATTTAAAGAGAACGCAAGTTGAGTACCTTGAGGAATCTGCCATTTTAATGTGGTTTAAATCGAAGAGCACAAAAATTTTCAGGAAAGGGTTGTTGTTAAGAATTAAGTGCTTTCAAGTTGGTTCTGACCTATAGCAACCCTGTATAGGGTTCCTGAGGAGCAACTAGTGAACTTGAACTGCCAGTCTTATAGTTCAAACTGACTTTGTGTACAGTTCAACACATTAATCCAGAGCACCACACCAGGGAAGGGTAGTTTGTTGTGAAGTGCCATCAAGTTGTTTCCAACCCATAGTGACCCTGTATAGGGTTTCCAAGGAGTGACTGGTGAGCTTGAACCACCAACCTTGCAATTCAAACCAACTTTGCAGTCCAGTGCATTAACCCACAATGTCACACCAGTACCCTTGGAAGGATTGTTGTTGTTGTTAGTTGCCATCAAGTCGGTACTGGCTCATAGCAGCCTTATGCACAGCAGAACGAAACACTGCCCAATCCTGGGCCAACCTGACTACTGTTGCCACGCTTGAGTCCATCGATGCTGCCACTTGTCCAGTCCATCTCATTGGGGGTCGTCCTCTTTTTCTCTGACCCTCTGCCTTACCAAACATGATATCCTTCTCCAGCGACTGGTCCGTCTTGACAATATGTCCAAAGTATGAGAGACTTAAGTTTGGCCATCCTGGCCTCCAAGGAGCACTCTGGCTGCACTTCTTCCAACACAGATCTGTTGGTTCTTTTGGCAACCCATGGCACTTTCAATATTCTCCTACAATACCATAACTCAAAAGCATCAATTCTTCTACAATCTTCCTTATTCACTGTCCAGCTTTCACATGCATATGAGGTTTTTGAAAATACCATGGCTTGGGTCAGGCGCACCTTAGTCCTCAAGCTGACATCTTTGCTCTGACACTTTAAAAACGTCTTATGCAGCAGATTTGCCTGATGCAATACGTTATTTGATTTCTTGACTGCTGCTTCCGTGAGTGTTGATAGTTGATCCAAGAAGAATGAAGTCCTTGACAACTTCAATCTTTTCTCTGTTAATAAGAATGTTGTTTATTGGTCTGGTGAGAGAGATGGAAATACCACCTTCTGAAGTGTGTAGATGTAGATGGAAAGTATGACTTTTGTAGCAATATGTTTGACTTGCCCTCATACAGAATTTTAAAATTATTTCAATACACATAGCAAAACATTCGCCATTTCAGTACTTTTTAGGTGTACAACTTAGTGACATTAATAATGTTCATTATGTTGTATAAACATCCCCACTATCCGTTTCCACATTTTTCTGCTTACCGCCCCTTCAATAATGACTCTTCCTTCTGCCTTCCTTTGCCCCTGTTGTGGTGGTGGTTATGTGCTGTGGAGTTGGTTCTGACTCATAGCAACCCTGTACAGGGTTTCCAAGGTTGTAAATCTTTACGGGAGCAGAATGCCTCATCTTTCTCCGTGGTACAGCTGGTAGTTTCAAACTGCTGACCTTAACAGTTCACAGTCTGATTCGTGACCACTACGCAACCAGAGCTCCTTTTTGCCCCTGTAGTAGTCACTAATAAACTTTGGTCTATATACAGTTGCCTTTTTTAGGTATTTTTATGTAAGTAGGATCATAACATTATTTGTCCTTTTCTGATTGATGTTTTTCATTTAACATGTTTTCAAGATTCATTTATATTGTTGCATATATCAAGACTGCATTTTTCTTTATGACAGAGTAGCACTACATGGTATGTATGTTTAAGCAGTCCCCCAATTATGATCCATTCCTAAGTCTGTCGTTAAGTTTAATTTGTAAGTAAGTCAGAACAATACATAAAATTCTTACTTTACATCAGGTAGTCAAATGTTTGTCTTAGTAGATAGTATATATTTTACGTTTTATGCAGTGAATTGGGGTTACTATTACAGTCGGTTTCTTGAAGTAGACATTTAAAGGAGGTCTGTACTGGGCTTGTAATTTTCTTATCATAAATAGTCTTATAGTAGCTGAGGCCCTCGATAACTGTACAGTAAACTTTGTTGTGTTGCTGTAGGATAAGCACAAGGTCAGTGGTTCAGATACACCGGCCGCTCCTCAGAAACCCTATACAATGTTATGATAGATCAGAACTGACTCGATAGCATTTAACAGTAAAACTTTGGTGAGCCAAAGTATATGATTTGTTGACTGTAAAGCTGAAGATCTGTTCTGTAAACTTTCATTCAATTCACATAAAATAGCCTTTTTTCATTGTTCCCATCATTGACTGAATGTAGCCTGATGCTTTTCCGATGCACCTCTTTCCAATCACTTTATTCTTTCTACTTTATTTTCATTTATGATCGTTTTCCTTTTCCTCTTTGAAGCATCACCAGCACTTGTGTCGAATTTGCACGTTGGAAGCAATGTTGCAAGGGTAATTAAGAGGAAAATTTAAACCAAATGCAAAGTTAGACAATCAGCAGTGCCAACAGCAATATGATACTATTTATAAAGACGGGTGCCATTCTCGTCCTTCTAAGGGATAAACTGATGAAGCCACGTAATGTTTTCGTGAGCGTCACAGAATGGTAGTGGAGGCTTAGTGTGGCATTGTAGGATAAGTACATAGCTACAAACCACAAGGCTAGTGGTTCAAACCCACCAACTGCTCTTAGAAACCCTATACAGGGGTCCCTATGAGTAGGAACCATCTTGATGGCACTAAGCAACAGCAGCAGTGTTCATTATTATGAATTATTGTATTTAATTCAAAATTTGTATACAACACGCTTGATGATAGTTAATTCTTAAGTACAAGTTGTCTGTAAGTTGCATTTTCTTAAGTTGGGGACTTACTGTGCCTTGTTTAATTTACCCATTTATCTGTTGGTGGACATTTAGGTTGTTTTTATCTTTTGGCTAATGTGCATAGTGCTGCAGCAAACACTGGTATACATGTATCTGTTTGTGTTCCTCCTTTCAAATCTTTTGAGAGTTTACCTGAAAATGGTAATTCTATGCTTAGCTTTTTGAAGAATCTCCAAACTCTTTTCCTTGGCGATTCTACCATTTTATAGTACCATCAGCAATGGAAGCTTCCAATTTTTCCATAATCTTAATAATACCTATTGTTTTCCATTAAAATTTTTTGTTTATGTTATAATGATAGCTTAGTAGAGGTGAAGTGATAGCTCATGATGGTTTTGATTTGTCTTTCCCTACTGACTAATGACATTGAGCATCTGTATGTTTTCATATGCTTTTGACCACTTATCCAAGTTCTTTGCCCATTTTTTTAATTGAGTTAGTTCTCTTTCTCCTAAGTTGTTGAATATATTAGTGTGTGTGTATATAT